>NW_021703784.1:5079603-5184413 GCF_005190385.1 Monodon monoceros | reverse complement strand
CCCCCCCCCCCCCCCCCCAGTTAGTGAAGATCTAAGTGACCAGGAGTGGGCATGGAGGCCTGGGGGCGGGGCAGGGATGAGGTTAGAAATTTCAATAAGCTACTTTAGAAATCAGCCAAACGCTCTGAGTTTCCAGGGCCAGTTTGGCTGTGCAGCAGAGCCCAGGATAGGATTAGACAGAGTTAGCAAACGGGGAACAGTTTGGGGGGAAGAGTATAAGCTTTGCAGTCAGGCTACGGGTTGGAGAGTCACTAGTTCAGGTTTCTTTACAGTAATATGAGACTCTTAGCTCACATCGTAAAAGGCTAAATGAGGTGATGGTTGTGAAAGTTCCCTGAAAGCTTCATGTTATCACACTATACTTGCTCTGTTTGTTCCTTCTAACTTAAAAAGTGGTCCCTGCTTGTTGTTTGTTTTCTCACTGTTGTTGTTTGTCTGGGGTAATTCCCCTACATGGTTATCAGAGGAGTCAGGCCTTATGGCTGAGTCTGACCCTCCCTCACTGTACGAACCTGGAGAGGTTAGGCTTTGGGCCTCCGCTTCCCCACGGAGTCTGTCCTGGTGCTGACTGCTGTCAGCCCCTGCCAGTTACCATAGTGAGAAGGTTACTCACACAATCCTCCTCTACCTCCTTTGAATATGGATCTCTTGTTGCTGATGAAAGTGATAGGAGATGCTCCAGTCGCTACATGAGAAATCACCCCCAAATCTAGTGGCACAAAACAATTATTATGCTTATGAGTTCTGTCAACCTTCGTCGAAGGTTCCTCACTCCCAGGCCTGGAGGCTGATGCTGGCTGGTGGCTGGTGGCCTCAGTTGCTCTGTGTGTGGACCTCTCCATGTAGTTTCTCTGCTCGGGCTGGTGTGGGCTTCCTCACAGGATGGTGGCTGGTTTCCAAGGGCTAGAGGCCCAAGAGAGAACGAGAAGCAGGTGGAAGTCGTAACGCGTCCATCACCTGCCCTTGGAAGTCCTGCAAGGCCACCTCTGCCACCTTCCACTTGTTGAGGCGTCATAAAGTCTCCTCTGGGTTCAAGGGGAGGGTAATAGGCGCAGCCTCTCGGTGGGGAGTGGCAAAGATTGGAAATACTGATGTGGCTGTTTTGGGTCAAAGGCACCCTTCCCGACCTGAGCAGGGTACCTGCGCTGCTCTGCGCAGAAGAGCTTTCAGTTAAAGTTGGGTGACTGATCAATGTTTCCACCTTCTTCCTTATCCAACTTTGCAGAACATTTACCTCCTCTTCCCTTTGACACCTGCCCTCTGTGGGATGGAAATAACGGGCAATATTTGGGCACAGGGCTGGCAATTAGAAGGGAGGGAGAGGCCAAAGGTTTGAGCAAACTCACAGGAGCCACCTCTCCTGACACTTCAGATGAGAATGTGCTGACCAACCCCCCAGCACACACACACACACACACACACACACACACACACACACACACACACTGCTGCAGAGCCTGCTGGTTTCCCCAAACAGAGAAGACAGAGGACTTTGCTCCCTAGAATCCTGTCTGCATTTTGTATGCTCTCTGGCTGCCAGGAGAAGGGACTTCACGTCATTATGCAAAGAATGTAATACAAAGCCACAGCTCGTGGGCTCCCTGCGGTGACCCAGGGATGAGCTTTCCAGAGGCCTGGTCTGGGATTTGTGGACCCACTGAGCAGGGGCAGAGGCAGGGAACTCAGTCTGGTCGCTTTTGACATCTTTTTCACTTGCTCCAGCAGAGTTCCTGAGCCACCGAGAGCTGTCCTTACAAGTTTCGGGGCAGGACAGGGGAGAGGAGGGGAAGGAAACAACGTAGGGTCAGTTCTTCTCAGGCCCCTCTTTTGGGTCATTCCCTGTGCTAGAAATAAATACTCAGCCTAATTGTAAGAATCAGGAAAGGGTGGGGGAAAATTGGGTCTTTTCCTTCTCTAACTCCATTTGGCCCATCACCGTGGCCCGTGTGTGTCCTTGCTGCACGTGGACGACGGCAGACATTTCTTCCATGCACTCCTGCAGAGAATGGGGGGATCCTCACGGCACCCTCTCCAGCATTTTCCCTCCCTGCCTGCATCTCTGCTAAGGTCTTTGGAGATGCAGTTATTGGCTCACCACTGATGTCAGCCCGGCCATCATGTGGCCATGCTCTGACCACATCCCCCATCACTCAACTGATGTGAGCACGGAAAATATCCTTTGCTTAATCTAAGGGAAACAAATGGTGGAAGACACATCTGCTGGTATTTAAAAAAAAAAAAAGGAAAAGAGAGGGGAAAAAAAGTATATATGGTAAATTCCAAACTAAGGGAAGTTTATTTATTAGTGAATTCACAGTTATGCACGTGGCATTCTTCTGATATTTACTACATGCCTGATGTAGGAACAGCAGGATGAGTGGATGCTGGCCACCTCCTCCCCTCATTCGCAGGATTATTTCAGTGCCTTATCTGTGCCTCCTAGAGGCCTGAATTCAGAAGCTAGAAAGAGAGAGAGGGCTGAAGCTGCAATGGAGCAATCTGATGGTTTGCAAGGAGGAGAAACATAGATTAGGAAGTAGGTTCTCTTTTCTAGAACCCCGTGGAATCTGCATTTCAAATCCAACTATTATCTTCAAACCCGCTCATTTTGAACCTTGGGCAGCCTTGGTTACTTTTAAGTAACCGACACAGTTGAGAAGAAGGAATCTCTCAGGCTTTATCTGTCTCCCCTCGCCCTGCCCCCATCTCCAACCCAAAGGGTCCCAAGTCATCTCTTAGCATCGTGCTTCTTTTAAAAAAAACTTTTTTTGTTGTTTTTTTTTTTGTTTTAGTGTTTGCTGTGTCCTAAGAACTTTAGGCTCTCGATTTAGGGAGTTCACTTACCTCGTTTTATATTTATTCAAAATCTGCCAGATTAGGTACTGCTATTATCACCATTCTACAGATGAGGAAATGAAGTTTGTAAAGTATAAATAAATTGCACTAGGTGGTGCATTGATGACTAACTGATGGAACTTGGACTGGAACTCAAATCTTTCTGACTCCAAAGATTGTGCTCTGTGTACATCTCAACAGACATAAAGAGTTACCCTCAAAGAAGTTATAGTCTAACTGGGAGGTGGATGGTAATGGTTAAGTGCCCAGACAGCAGATCTGAATTTGAATACCAGGTCACACTCACTTACTACGTCACCTGAGCTGAGTTCACTTCTCTGAATATCCATTTCCTTATCTGAAAAATAGAGGTGATGACAGTACATCCCTCGTAGGATTGCAGGGAGGATTAAATTAGATCGCTCAGGGAAACTGGATTTGCACTAAATAAATGCTATGATAATCGTCTGCTACTTTGATCTGTTTTCTATAATGATGACAGGGATGTATTGTAAGTGATGTGTTAAAGGCACCTTAACACAAATTGGGTAAGAAGCACCAAGACTAGTGCCCTCTGGCCGTGTCCATCTGCTGGCTCCCTGGGCCAGCAGGGCATCCTGGGAAGGAAAGCTGACACAGTTTGGTCAGCATTTCTACGGCCAGTATGACTATCCACTTAGCTCGGAAATCAAGCTGCCATTCCAAGTAGTTGCCCTTGCCTGAGTGCTCTGGTAAACGGGTCAAGTGGGATACTGTTGTGCTGGACCACTTCCCTGCTTGGAGTCAAGGGGCCCTGTGCCTCCCTCTGGGTCTAGGTCTCAGTGGCTGAGGGACCAGAGCCTGTCCTAAGTGACAGGCCTTTCCTTCCCAGCACTCAGCAGAGCAAAGGGATGTGCTTCGCAGAATCCAGTTACTAAGCAAGTCAGGGCTGGCTTCCCAGGGACAGTGACAAGGGCCGAGAGAGACCCCAGACTGAGTCCCACACGGGATTAGGGCCACGCCCTCTGTCCTTCCTACCGAAGTCAGTTTCCCTGCCATGTGCTCTGCAGCAACCCGGACTCAGCAAGGCTTTAAAGGATCATTGGACTTCCTCTGAATGAAGGGATCAGTGTCAGGTCCAAAGTCAAAAGGAGAAGTGAAGGAACCGAGCCACCCTGAGAACAGTGTGTGAACGTTTATGCTGACGTTCTCTCTGTCTTCAGCCCATCATCCTGGAGGTAACCACTCAGCAACCGTCCCTCAGTATAAAGGTCTTGAGCCTCAACTGCGTACTCATTCCTATAAAGAGTTTTAAGTACAAGTAAGAGTTTCATGTTGAAACTTTTATAAGTTTTAAGAATTTAAGTAAAAGTAAACAGCTTCTAAGACATAGCGAAGTGTGTAACAAGCTACAGGCATGTTGCTGATCCGACGGCCAGTTCAACAGCTCCTCAGCTGGGCAAAGCAGCTCCTTGGTGCCGACGCCCCCATCAACTCACCCCCAGGGACTTCCGGGACCTCCAGTGGGGACAAGATTCTGTCACACAGGTACGACGGCCACACTCACCTCACGCCGTGCTCCTGTCGGCCTCTTCCTGCCCCACACCCGTCTTCCTGCAATGCGCCGCTGCCCCAAAATCAGCTTGGAAAAGGCTCGCCACTGCCCATTGGGAACATGCCGTGGGCTTGGTCTCGGGACACCCCCAAAGCTCCAGCCTTGAATGGCAAAACGCCGTTGTTTCCTTTCAGAGCCAGTGTGAATCTTCTCCCCAGCTCTCACGCTTCACCAGGATCCCAAAGCAGCTTGTTTGGGGCCTGGTCTCCCCAAATCTACGATTCCCACTTAATGGTCCTCATCTCCTTCCCCTGCTCGTGTTAGGTTTTCTGATCCAGTCCAGGAGGCCAGACAAGGAACCGTTCTCTTGCATCTTCTCTCTCCCCAGCTTCTCCCAGCCACCAATTCTTTTCTCCACCACGTGATGAAATTTTTTAAGAAAGCCTTTTCCCTATCAATGGCTGCAAACAGAAAAGTGTGTGTGTGTGTGTGTGTGTGTGTGTGTGTGTACACGTGTATGTTTACCCAAGCAGTAGTCTCACTTGACCTTTCAAAGCTCAAATGAGTCACAGGGCATTATTATCAGGGAAGGTTTCATGGAGGAAGGAAGATTTCATTTACCTACAAAATGGGAAGAATTGGATGTGTGTCCGGAGCAAGGGACAAAGAAAGGATGCTCCCAGCGCATGGGCTTACAAAGTCTAAGACACAGGAGGGCACTTGAAGGCCTGTTTAGTGGAGCAGTGGAAACAGCGAGCCTGGGGCAGGAGGTGCAGCCTGGACGTCGTGAACGGGGAACGTGGATGGTGGGCCGCCGGGGCGAAGCTGAGTTCTTGGAAAACAGGCAGATGAGAATAGATTTGCGATGGATGAAACCGAGGATGCTCTCGGAGGGATCTGAGCCGGGGTTGTGGCTGATGACAGTATTTACAGCTTTCAAGGGAGCTGGATCTGGCGGGGGAACGTGCAGGGTGGGCTGGGTGAGGGACTGGGTGCTCGCTCACAGAGGGAAGAGTCTGACAAACACAGCAGAGGGAGCCGAGGACAGGACTGGACAGAAAGGGGAAGGAGAGGTGTTCTGGAGTAAACCAGGGTCCTCTCCTCCTGTGATGTGGCCCCTTGACTGGAGTTTCCTTTGATTGTGAACTGAAGGAAACTTTTTCCCAAAATGAGTTCAAACCGGTTTTGTACCATTTACCACACTGCACTTTGTTCTGTAAAGTATTTTTTCTCATCTACTTAAGAAGTCTCTCCTTGGTCAGCCTCCAGAAATCCCAGCTTGGTCTTATCTGGCCTCTGTTGCAATCTCTTTGCTGTGAACCCTGGTTTCGCCATCTGCTTGGTCCCTCTGACTTGACTACCCTGCTTCTCTGCTCCCTGACCTGCCATCTCTGGGGATAATGATGGTAGGGAACTTTGCCCGAGTATCACTATCCCTGGTCCTGCCTCCCAGGCCTCCTGGCCTCCGTTATTCCATCATCCTCTCCCCCAACCCAGAGGAAAGGAGATGGAAGAAATACTTTAATTGGAAACGCCAAGATTTGTGCATGATCAAGCAAGCATGTCAGCCTCTCTCCACGGTGGAGGATGATACCTGATTCCTTAGCTGTAGTCTGTTTTTGTAGCAGAACTGGTGACTGTTCATCCGT
Source organism: Monodon monoceros (assembly GCF_005190385.1). Classification (NCBI taxonomy): domain Eukaryota; kingdom Metazoa; phylum Chordata; class Mammalia; order Artiodactyla; family Monodontidae; genus Monodon; species Monodon monoceros. Next base: position 5,178,395 of record NW_021703784.1, on the reverse strand, counting down.
CACCAAAAGGGCATTTATGGGTCCTAGTTGGTAATGCATCTCCGCTCCTAGTGTAGAACCCCAGGAAGTTCATGGGCTCAGATTCAGGCCTCTGGAAGATGACAGTGACTTTTCAAGTTGACTTTTCAACTTGGAACCACTGTGTGCCTGAAGGACAGTTCAGATCCCTGGTTTGGGGTGTGGAGCCAGCGCGGATCCCTAATTGAAATGGACGATGGATATCATAACCAACAGACAAATGGTTCCAAGAAGCACAACTTTCCTCTGAGTATGACACAGGGCAGCAGGTGGAAAGTGAAGGAGCCCAGTAGATTTTAGGTCTGAATCAAGGGACCCGCCCTGTCCTTTCCATACTGTGCAGGCAGCTCAGCTTTGAAACTGCCGTCTCCGGCCATGTCTATACTCTGCAAAGCCTTCTGGTGTAGGTGCAGACTTCCCGGACTATGCTCCAGTTATTCTTTCCTGATCCCAACCGGAAACAGCTGCAGAAGAGCCTCTTCCTTTGAAGTATGGCTGTCCTCCTGCTGGGGTTGAGAACAGCCGTGGGAGAAAGGGCGACACTTAGCTGGTAGAGCAGATTGTAATTTTATAGGTATGGGAGCGGGGGCTAAAGTAAAGGTGCCACAGTAGGGCTGCCATAGCAAAATACCACCGACAGTGTGGCTCAGGCAACAGAAATGTATTTTCTCACAGCTCTGAAAGCCGGAAATCCAAAATGGGGTGCTGGCGGGTCCTGAGGCCTCTTCTTGGCTCGCAGATAAGCTGCCCCCTTGCTGCTTCCCCACATGGTGGTCCCTCTGTGCCCACCACCCCTGGTGTCTCTCCATGTTTCCAAATATCCTCCTCTTATAAGGACATCAGTCATATTGGATTAGGACCTACCCAAAAGGCCTCATTTCAACTTAAGCATCTCTTTAAAAATCTTATCTCGAGATACAGTCAGATTCTGAGGAACTGGGGTTAGGGCTTCAACATATGAATTTTAAGGGAACAACTCAGACCATAGCAGGTGGCCTAAGAGAATCTTTACTTGAAGCTAATAACCATCAAAGCTAACTTTACTGGGTGTCACTCTGTACCAGAGACTGCGCTAGACATTTCTCCTGTAATATTACATCATCACCTCTCCACGATTACAGATTGTGTAATTATACTTAGATTATATTGATTATAATTAATTCTAGATGGTGAATTACTACCTTTTCTGAAACGTGGTCAACTTAATTTGGTGGAATTGTGTGATCTAGTGACGATCACACCCCAGTCCACGACCTGGGTCGCTGTGATCTGCCATGAGCTGGATGATGAGGGAATCTCATTACCCTGCTTTGGTCGGTAGACCTCCGGAAAGTGTGATGCTGCCGCCTTTCTTCGTCCGCCGTCTCCACCTGTCCCGGCAGGTGACGGGACAGTAGGCATGGGAAGATCAGCCCTGACTCCTCCATCCACATAGCTGGGATTCCGCCCTCTTTCCTGGGCAGGCTGAATCCTCACATTTAGGGCTGGAAACTGTCATCTGAAGGAATCAGGCAGGAAAGGATGAAGGAGCACTGTGTCCCGGGGAGGCAGGCAGCCTCCCATCTGCATCTCAGATGTGTAAGATGCCCCAGCACATCCTAGAGCGCCTCTAAGCAAACAAGCTAGACACCTGTACCTAGGTCTTCTCATTCAATCACCTATCAACTCTGAAAAAGCTATTCTTATTCCTGTTTGCAGAGAAGAAAAATGAAACTGGAGGGGACCACAACCCTGGGCCTCACCCTTCTTCCCTGGTGTGACCTTGAGCCACATACTTAACCTCTTCGGGTGGGTCTCACTGGCCTCACCTGTAAAAGAAATGTCCCCACTCCTATGCCCCATAGCTTGACTGCTTCCCCAGCTAGTAAGGGGCACTTCTGTTTATCCCGAGAGAGCCCAGGGTTCAAGCACCACCCCAACCCACGCATGTGCTCTGTGTGACCATTCTTCCTGGCCTTCCGCTCCCCACACTCCTTTCTGGGAGTCCCAGCCTATAGACCCAACAGATGGACACACTCCCGGCGGTCTGCATCCCCGCTCCACTCCCCAGACTGCCTCATCACCCAGGGTACCCTGCAGAGAACCCATCAAGCTTGTGCAACTGGGAAGCCCTGGGCCAGCCCGCCGGTTCCCAGGGAGGGTAGGTGGGGAGTGGTGCTGGCTGAAGAGTGACGCCGGGCTTCTGTCTCCTCTCTGCCCTCCAGGAGGCTCTGTCGGTGGTGAGCGACGACCAGTCCCTCTTCGACTCCGCCTACGGACCGGCGGCCCATCTCCCCAAGGCCGACATGACTGCCTCCGGGAGTCCCGACTACGGCCAGCCCCACAAGATCAACCCCCTCCCCCCGCAGCAGGAGTGGATGAACCAGCCCGTGAGGGTCAGTGTCAAGCGGGAGTACGACCACATGAACGGGTCCAGGTAAGCCCGCCAGGCCTGGGCTGCCCAGGGCCCCCTCCCCACCCCACCCCACCCCCGGCTCGCTCCTCTGGGGCTGAGTCAGCAGATGTGGCACCGAGGGGTGTCTGCAGCAGATGGGGCTCTGGTGCTGGGCCGGGGGGGCCCGAGCCAGTCCCCAGAGAGCTGGGGTGAGAGGCTTACTTGAGGGCCGCGGCAGAGCAGGGCCGGAAGCCCCCCTGCTCTCTGGGCTCCGAGGCAGCCCTCAGGCCCACGACACTAACAGGCACTTTTGGAGCATCTACGTTACGTCAGGCCCAGGTGCAGCCCCTCTTAGGGATAATGAAGCAATAAGATACTCTTCCGTGTCTTGTTCCAGATACTTGGCCTCTCTGGGTGGGTCTCACCGGAGCAAAGATGACCAAACCATTCTTGGAGTAAAAGTCCAGGATGATGAGGGTGAACACACCTGAGGGCTCCCCGTGCGAGGGAGGACATGTCACGCTTGGAAAGTGTGTTGGGAGTTAGTGCCGCCCTGGGCCAGGAAGACTTTGCAGATAGAGATGGACAAGAGAGGACTGAGGAGAAGAAAATCATAGCGACGAGGGAGAGCACACCTGGGGGACGGGTGGCCCAGGGTCCAGTCCTGCCTCTGAACGTGGGCCAGTTACGGGTCCCTCTGAGCACCAGCGGCCTCCTTTCTGCACGGCTGGAGCATTTACTCTTCCATAGGCTTGTTACAAGGGTCGACAGTGATGCTGTAGGAGAAAGGACCCAGGATAGGGCCCTGGACTAGGAAAGTGCTGGATATCCCAATAGTGACCGTCATGAGCCAAGGTCGAAAATAGAGAAAATGGTAGCCTCGTTCATGAAACGTCAGGCAAGCCAAGGGGCCTACAGCACAGGGAGATAAAAACGGAAATTAAGAGAGAGCCCTGGGGCTTCCCTGGTGGCACAGTGGTTGAGAGTCCGCCTGCCGATGCAGGGGACGCGGGTTCGTGCCCCGGTCTGGGAGGATCCCACATGCCGCGGAGCGGCTGGGCCCGTGAGCCATGGCCGCTGAGCTTGCGTGTCCGGAGCCTGTGCTCCGCAACGGGAGAGGCCACAACGGGGAGAGGCCCGTGTACCGCAAAAAAAAAAAAAAAAAAAAAAAAAAAGAGAGCCTTGATGGACAGGCTAAGAAAATAGGGAATGTATTCCACATGCAAACGCCCACTTGAAACATAGACGTGACATCTGAACATCATCAGATCTGTGACTTGAAAGCTAAGGATCATTGTACACAGAGAGTGGGGAGGGGAGAGTCGGAAAGATAAGTAAAGAAGTTAGTGAAACATCCCAGGTAGGAAATTAGATGCTTCTGAACTAGAGTGATGGCACTGATTGTGGAAATAAAAGCGGAAAGACACATGAGGGACATATCCGGGGGATAATTCATGGGGCTTAGGTGGATAAATATTGCACTGGGGGGAGGGGTTTGTGAGAGGAAAGAATCGAAGATTGGCAAAGCTTGGATGTTTCCAAGAAGGACAGTGCCAGCAGCAGTCACGGGGGTAGGAGGAGGACATGCTTTGAGTAGGGATGTCAGTGTTGCCCATCAGATACGTCGGGAGCAATCAGTAGGACATCCAGATAAAAACATCTACGAGGCCCTGGAAACCGAAGCTCAGATACTACTGGGGTTTGGAATTTAGGCTTGGGCATCATCGTGGAAGAGTTCTAACTATGCTGGTGGATGAGGTCACGGAGGAAACAAGTCTAGAGAGAGCAGGAGGGGTGCACGGGTGGTGGGGAGGCACCCCCCGGATGGCCCTGGTCTCGGACCTGCCTGTGGAAACACCCGGCCCCAACACACTCCAACCCCACTGACCCAAACCAGCCACTGGGATCCCAGCCACCTCCCCAGCCTCTAGGATTTCAGGGAGGCTCAGGGGATCCGAGCCGGGAACCCCTCCAGTGAGTGAGTGTCTCTCCACAGAGAGAATGAGGGTAATGACCTGCCCCCAGCGCAGGGAAGACGGAGTTTGTCAAACATCTTTCCACGTTACCATTTGCTCCCACCACTCTCCCTTGAAGTCCATATTGTAATTGCGTCTGACATGCAGAGGCAAAGTGGGCTTTATGGTGGTGTATGACTTGCCTAAGGATTCAGAGAAGGCGGTGCTGGCCCCGGAGCCCAGGCTCTCGGATCCTGGCCCCCCGCGGCCCACCTTTCCGCCCCCTCTGCCTGCCTGTGGTGCCCTTGCCACCGTCTCACGTCTGCCGACACCCACCCCGCAGCATGGAGGGCCATTCAGCAAGGCCTCCCAAACTGGCCTGAACACAGGCACTCCCGATGCTTGCCGGCAATCCAGATCCACCCTTGGACAGGCTTTGGTCTGTTGTAGCCTGAATCCAACCCCCGCTCCCCTCCACTGCCCTTGCCCCATCCAAGCACCTCTCCTTCTAGGCCACCTGAGAGCACCCTTCTTCCTCCCACTTCCTCTTGCCTTCCTGAAATCTCGTCATCAGACAGCAGCCAGAGTCCTCCTTTCAAAATATTTAACTTTCTTGCTCAAAATCCTTTAATGGCTTATGACAAAAATCCAAAGTCCTTCAGCATCCCTCTGACACCCTCTTCACCCTCCACCCCCATCTCTCTCCTTCCGTCCACACCGGCCACACAAGACTCTAGCTGCTTCTGCATGCCAAGCACGTGTGTTCCTTCTTTCTGGAACATTCCTACTCCATCTGGTCTTCTGACTCTCTCCTTCACTTGTTTTACGTCTCTGCCAGAATGTCCCCTTCTCAGAGGCCTTCTCTGACCACCAGATCTAAAACAGCACCCGCCAGTATTCACCCTGCTTGGGTCCTTCCCGGCTCTCAGCACGCCCCTCACTAAAGCGTGGGCAGGGCTTCGAATGTTTACTGGGCGGCACCTGGCACGTGATCGTTGGCTGTTCAACACACGGTTGTTAAATATGTGAATGAACGCGTGGCTAACGCGAATCAAAGGTGAAGATGTTCCTCTATAGTCACGTGGGTCATCCGTGTACAAGCCGGGACAGAGACCCAAGTGAGCTGGCAGCGCCTCAGACCAGCCTGTGTCTGTGCTCAGGTGAGCCTGCATTTGTGAGCTGACTGCTCCCTCCCCTACTGCCAGGGAAGCCTCAAACACTGCAAGATACTAATCCTGGGCAAAGAGGGTCCCCCAAGGAAATCGGTTTTCAGAACCCCCTTGCCAGCTCGTCCCTGGCTCCGGTCACACCAGAAGCCAGCTGGAGGCGAGTTGTGTGAAGACCCCAGGGACCAGATGTGATATCTACCTGGCTCTGGTTACACAAAGCAGCCCCTGCTTTTGATCTGCCCGTCTTGACCAGAGTAGGTTGAGACTGATGTAGTCTCACCCCTCCTGGGAAACAAAGAAGATCCAGTGGACTCTCAGAGCCAGGCAGGCTAGGCGCAGCCGTCACTGGCACCTCATAAATATTCTCTAAGTGCTCACATGGAAACTGGACTGGTGGGTAGCAGGGAGCAAGGATTTTCAGAAAAAATGTCTTTTCTTAAGACGGAACCACTTCAGATCCCATTATTTGAAAACTCAAAAAGAAACAGTGTGATGAAACAGATGCTGGCCTATTTAAATCTCTCACCTGCCACTCTGTGCTTCTATCCTCCAAGTAACACTGATGATGGTACTTTTAATGCAAAAGAGAATTCCTAACTTCAGATGAAAAAACCAGAGTGTAAAATTTGGGATCTCTTGGCTAAGAGACTGAATCTGTGCTTTTCGACGCAGTAGCCACTGGTCACATGTTGCTTTGGAGCACCTGAACTATGGCTTATGCAAAATGGACATGTGCTTGAAATATATTTTAACATACTGGCTTTAGAAGACTTAGTGTAGAAAAAAAGTGAAATATCTCATTAATTTTTTATATTGTTTTTATTGAAATGATCATCTTTGGGTGGTATTGAATTAATATATGAATACATTTTAATATATTATTAAAATTCATATTACCTTGCTTTTTTATTTTAAAAATGTGGCTACTAGAAAATTTTAAATTATATATGTGGCCCCTTCGATTGGACAGTGCTGGGCTAGAATGTTTTGGACTGTCCCGTGATTCACTGAATTCTCTCTGTGTTCTTTGTTAACTTGGGATTCTGAGTTAGTTGATGCTTATCAGAGACCCCACAGATACATGTGTCACTGGAGGAGGTATTCCGTGCACCTAAAGCTACAAGACCCTTCTTGCTTCCTTTGCCGCCGCCAAGTCACAGGGCCTGGTGGAGAGACGGAGGTCTGAGGAGCCCATTGAAATTCGAGCTTGCCCGCGTTGAGGAAGGTTCGCTCTCTTTCTCTGTACCTTCCCCTTGTTGAATCTGTTAGCATGAGTTGCTCTTCAAACAGTGTGGCACACAGGCTCTGCGCTGGATGTAGACTTCAGCATCTCGATCCAAGCTGTGGTCTGCAATTAACTCTCAGCTTCATCCTGTCCCAACCACGGGTTTTGGGGATAACATCCCATGAAGGAAAAAAAAATATATCAACTTAGAGAGGGGAAACGCAAAGACCCGCTTGCCTGACCTGCTGGACCAGAGTTTAGCATTAGTCTGCCCCGACGCTCCCTAGACTGGCCAGCAGGATCCAGATGCCCTTATTCGACACCTACAGACTTCAGTTCTACATACAGGAAGACGAGCCTCACACACCCTGTCACTTCTGCCTCCGAATGCAGAGTCCCTTCCTAAGGTGCCTCCTAAAATTCTGAACCTCACAATACGAAGCATGTCACACATAAGCTGGGTGGGAGGCGTACTCAGGGTTCTGGAGAAGCTGTGAGCATCTACTACGTATGAGTTAGGGTGATGGCTTTACTACAGGTGATTTCTTGTCTTGAAATTTGCTTTTAACATATTGCATCTCCTTTACAAAAACAAAAAAGACATATGCACACATCTCTGCATGGCTCCTACGGAAATCCTAAAGACAGCACAGATTTGCTTAATTTCCATACAGTGTACACATGTTGTGGAAGACACACATGATGTGGAAGACACACCTGATAGTCCTCATGCAACCACAGGGCTCCAGTAGCCCTTGGGACCTCACGTTAGCTGTGTGGATATTGCGTATCCATTGACAGTAAGCCTGGGCTGCAGATCTGTGGGTCTGGGTGACATACCCTGAGTTAAGTTGCTCTGGGTTGAAAGGGAAGGAAGAGAAGATGTTTGCATAGTCTGAAGGGGTTATCTTTGGGCAAAGTCTTTGAAATCTCCTTTTATCCAAATACTCAAGACTTCTCATCTTGTTTTAAATCACTTGACAGTTTGCAAGGCACTTCTGGAAACCAGCAGTAGCCTTTTTAAAGCAATGTTCCCTGAACACACACAAGTAAAACCAGAGGAGTAAAGAGGGTATGTCCAGTGGTGAAAAGAAAGGACAAGATTGCAGGGTCACAACTCCTTTGCTGTGGCCTCCGCTGCGTGGCTTTCTGAGCCACGGCTGAACGGGAGATGCTCTGAGTTACACGCTCAGAGCCACCACCTCCTCCCCGCTCTATTGTGGCAGCCCCAGGCCCTCCTGTCACCTGTCCCAGTGCGATCCGCTGCCTGTGGGCCCTGACCCCATGCTAGCTGTAAGTACAGGTCTCAGTACAAACCAGCAACATTATGGGCAAGCTGAATGGCAAAAACCTCTCTCCCTCCGTGCGTGCCCCCCCTTGTTGTCATCGGGCCTCTTCACGGGCACCAGCTGCCTCATTAAAGAGCAGCCTTTATGCTTGCTTCACCTGTACCCCACTAACCCCCCCCCCCAGCCCCTCCTCGCAGTAGCTGGGGAGGCCTCGAGAGAGGCCTGTGCTGCCTGCAGAGTCACAGAGCCGAGAGCCCCAGCGTGGAGGGGAGCGCGGCAGGTGGGTGGTGAGGGCATGGCTTTCCCTCCTTCTCTCCCAGAGGTCGGAGGAGGGCCGGCTTGCGCAAGGGCGGAGTCCAGGGTGGTGGCCAGGGCTTCTCCCTTAGGGCGCCCCTTTGCAGATCTTAGGCTCTGGGACCAAGGATAGGGCCTTGTTCCCAGAGGAGAAGCAGCCAGGCGGGCGAGAGGGCAAGCAGATCACCTTGCCCCGCTGGGGAGCAGGTGCGAACACGGGGCGGGGGAGGGGTTGGACCCTGAAATATGGCCGCTTCTTTGCGATAGGAAATGAGAAGGTTCCCATTACTGGCCGGCCCCCGTGGTCACCCTAGCAGGAGAACCCGGGGCCTGACCCTGTTCAGATGTCCTCCCCGGGGATCTGGCCTGGCCACGCCCCCCCCCCCAGCAGGTGCCTCTCTCACCGCAGTGCTCAGACTCCTTACCAGGTGACATACCAGGCAGCTTTTACCAAACAATTCCTCTTTCCAAATTTCTTTTTCTCTCCTCCTGGCCCCAGGGACTGGCCCTGCCCCAGGCACCTATGGCATAAGGGGTCATTTCATTGCGATGCTTTCTGAGGTCTGACTTTTCACCACTGCATGGCAAGGGGTCCGTTTTGGGCACAGAAATCCCCAGAGGCCCAGCTGACGTGGAAAAGAATTTTCACAATTTGTCTCCCCGATGTTCACAAAGTGGGGCGCAGCCCGCGGAGGGCAAGTCCCCTTCCGCCACGCCCGCCCCCACCCGACACCGCCCCCTCGCAGAAAGTTCTCTGGCCCCGCCCCCTCGCAGAAAGTTCTCTGGCCCCCGCCAGGGGAAGTGTGTGCTCTGGCAACCTCACCCTCTGCACTGCGTTTCCAGCCAATGAAAACGTTGCTCTCTTGGTTAAAGGCCAACTTAATCCTCCAAACTTCTGCTGCACTCGGGTTGTTTCACCATGGACAAGTATGCTGGGAAAGGCTGCCAGGCCGTGGTGGTGTGTGTACGTGTGCGTGCATGCATGTATGTGCGTGCGTGTGCGTGCATGCGTGCATGTGTGCGTGGGCCTGCATGGGTAGCCTATGCGCCTGTGTGCGCATGCGCCCACTTGCGGTTAGCCTTGAGGAGGGTGAAGGAGACCCCGCCAGCTCCGCAAGAGCTGCGCTCAGACGCAGCACCAGGGTCTTTCTGGGACTGCTTCATCTCAGGCCAAGTCTTTCTCCACCAGAAGCCAAAGGGCCAAACTCTGGTGCAAAGCCCCGATGTGCTACTGCCTCCTCTCAGACTGCTATGGGGACATTAAACCTTTAACAATCTGGGGCTCTGACGGCTGGTTCTTGGTTCTCTGCCTGGAAAAACAGTAGGCGAATAGTAAAACCTTAAATTCTAACATGTGTAAGTTATACATCTTATTTTCATTTTCAGCCCATGTTCCCCTCTGTAAGACATCAGGAAAAAATTACCGTCTGACTTCTAATATCTCAGTGGGGCATTTATCTCCCAGCTATGATAAGTGATCTTCAATATTTTTTTCCTTTCAGATTAAGAAACAAATTCATTTAATTTTCTTTATTGAATGTGCTCTGGCCTCCCCCACCCTGCCGAGTCCCCGCCCTCCCAAGCTGTTACTCCCTGCTCCCGGCTCAGCGACTGCTCTCCTGCCCGCGGGGCTTCGGCCTTCGCAGGACGGGCGGGTCGATCTGGCACAACCCTGGTCCTTAAGGCCTCGGGATGGTCTGTTCCTGCCCACAGCAGAGTGAGGGAGGGCAGCGGCCAGGCCTCTGGAAAGCCCTGTGAGGTTCTGCGGCCCGGAGTTGGCCGGCGGTAATCTGAACCTTATCTGAACTCCTGGGTCTGAAAGCCTGGCTTGGAGCTCTTGCAAGGACTGGCTGTCTCCCAGGTTGCCAGAGCTGATGCTCCCTGCTCCAGACAGGGCCACAGCCTTTCCTTGGCCTCTAGTCACCTCCCTCAGTCCTGCTGCTGCTGGAGGGGCTGAGGGGAAGCGAGGGCAGGGTAGGATGGCACTGCCTGGGCGTGCCTGATGGGGGCAGTTCCATGGCCCTGGGCTCGGGGTAGGCAGAGTGTTCTGCCAGGCTGCTGTGGGCACCAGGTGGCCACAACTGAGATGTCAGCTCAGTCACCGGACAGATGCTCGTCGCTGAGCTGAAGCCCTCTTCTCCCACACTGCAAAGTATCAGGGGCTAACCTGGCCGTGTACTTCTCTGGTTTCCTTAACCATAGAAAGGAGATATTAACCCTTGCCATGCCTATCCTGGCGGGTGATTGGGAAGTTCAAACAGAACATTGTATGAGAAACACTTTAAAATGATATGCATGCAACAGAAATAATTCACTCCAAAAACAGTGATGGTTCACCCCCTCTGTAAGGCACTATAGAGAGGGTTTAAAAAGGTGTATTTGTCTAAAACCCACTTATACGGGGTGCCTAGAATAGTCAGATTCATAAAGTCAGAAAGTACACTGGTGGCTACCAGGGGCCGGGGGATGGGGGGCGGGGAAGGGGAATGGGGAGGCAGTGTTTGCTGGGGACAGGGTTTCAGTTTGGGAAGGTAAAACATTCTGGAGATGGATGATGGTGAGAGTTGCACAGCCACGTGAATGTACTTAGTGCCACTGAACTGTACAGTTGAATATGGGTAAAATAGTATGTTTTATGAGACTTTTACCATAATTTTAAAAAACTTAAAAAAAAAAAAGTCATGGCACCATCAGGAACCTCCCAATCCAGCCAGGGGAAGGGCACCTGCCAGGCTAACCCTCACATCATGTGACAAGTCCTGGAGCCATGGCAGAAACAGGGTGCTCTGGGAGCGGGGAAAGGCCTGTCTGGGAGCGAGGTCGAGTGCACGCGCCTCGGGACCGTAGGTCGCCTGGCCACAAGGCTAAAAGCGTCAGCTGCAGGCAGAGCGGGAGGGCAGCAGTGCCGAGCTCAGAGGCCCAGACTCCAGTCTGAGGGCAGCGAGGGGCTGCCAGAAAGTGTTTAAGTACCGTAATTATAGGACTGGGCTGGGATTTGGAGAAAACTCTGGTGGCCGCGTGGATAGAAATAAAGCAGCGTCAGCAGCGTCCTCGTCCTCGTCATTCCACCAAACGGGGCTGGGCAGCGGCTCCACGGATGTGCCGGTGGCAGCGGTGGCAGTGACGCTGATCACTTCCTCTGGGCCCTGTCTTTTCTTACTCCAGGGAGTCTCCGGTGGACTGCAGTGTTAGCAAGTGCGGCAAGCTAGTGGGCGGAGGCGAGTCCAACGCCATGAGCTACAACAGCTACATGGACGAGAAGAACGGCCCCCCTCCCCCCAACATGACCACCAACGAGAGGAGGGTCATCGTCCCTGCAGGTACTTTGGGACCCAGTTCGCTGGCTGCCACCCGCATCCTCAATCTTCTGGGCTAGTCGCCCCGGTGGGCACCTGCGCCCCCACCTGGCGCCCTCTTCTCTATGGACATGCTTACTTGGGAAAGCTGCACTTCCCACTTTCTTCCCTGGCTGCCCTCCAAGACAGTTTCCCAAATGTCACCAGAGCCCCGAAGCGCAGATTCTGGAAGCCCTGCCCTCAAACAGGTCACATCACAGAGTCTAGCCTTGGTGCCTGGTTCCACAGGACGAGGCCTGCAAAGAGGGGAGAGGCAAGGCCTTCTGAACCCAAAAGGAATCCCGGGGACACCCAGATGTGCCCACCCTTGCCTTTAAGGAGAAGAGTGGCTACAGAGGTCTGTCCCGTCCATCAGGCATGCACTTCCTGGCATCTGCAGGGTCTTACCTCTCCAAAATTGCAGGCAGCTCTTCCAGATTCAAAACAGAAGTAACTGTATTTAACAGAAGGAGAGCCTGAACATGTGTGCGGCCAGGTACGTCATGAGGTAAAAAGAGGCGATTTTTCCTAGGTATTGGTGCTTTTGGTTACAGAAGATAAAATCATTGTTCAAGCCTTCCGTGCATTGGCTGGACACTCCACCTCGGCTGGCGAACTCAGCTGCCTGGTTGAAAAGGGAGGAAAAACTACTATGTGTAGAGTCCATGCCAGGTAGAAGGAGCCAGGGTGTCCAAATCTGAAGCAAAGTGAATGACTTACCAAAATCAGTTTACCAAGGAGGCCAACCCCTTCCATTTGGAAAAGTGTAAATGCAGTTGTGTCTGAGAGCCAAGGCTTAGATGTCTCTTTGAGGTAATCCAAAGGAATCCGCGGCTTGGTCTAGAAGGTGTGGTTTTGCAACGGGCCGCTCCGTCCTAGGCTCTTTGTATATTTCTTTTCCATGGGAAGCTGTGTGTCACCGTCTCCTAGGAACACAGCCACACGCTTGTATGCTGGGCCAAACTCAAGGTGGCAGGCGCAGGAGGTGTGGGAACAGGTGAGGCAGGAGAGAGGGGGACCAGCGGGAACTTTTCTGTGCCCGGCAGGACTTGCAAACCGCTCAGAAAGCATGTTTATTTCCTTTCTCCACAAGCGCGTGACCTCACAGAGGAAGGGGAAGAATAGCTCCGTATACTGAGTGCCTCTCGGTGCCAGGCGCTGTGCAGATGGCCTCATCCCTGTGATGCTACTTCTATCTTGTAACGTCCGATCTCCCCTCCCCGGGAACACCAGCTAGGCGTGTGTAGCTCAGGTGCATTTGTGAGAGGCAAGAAAATGGTGCCTTCTCCTTTATTATAGAAAGAAGGCAGAAATGATGCTGAGCTAAAGCTGGCCTGGAGGGAAACTTCTGGACTCCCCCCATCGGAGCCGAACCTCTCCAGGCCTTTGCTGACTTGGAATCAAACCCCACCCTCCCACCTCCACACTGCTCCTCTAAACAGTGACCAGCATGAGGAGGAGATCTTGAGGACAGAAGAGTTAAGAGGCCAGAGGTTGTCTCTGAGCCAAATGTTGACACCATTTCATTTCCATAGTCACTTTTGGGCGGGGGTAGGGAAGGGGTGGGGGGGAAATGACCAGACTGTTTGGTTGACCCTTCAACTCTGAAGTGGTGTTGAAATACTTTCAAAAGGAGTATCAGGATGGCAGTCTTAGGGGGCCAGAGTAACCCCAGCAGTAATAATTAAAATAGCATAAATTCCTATCAAAGGGTTTCCAAAGCACTTGGTGTCATGAATTCCCTACCTAGGAATTCACTTCATTGTTTCACCTCTGGCTGGGTCTTGAAGCATTATCCTCACACATGTTGGTCAGCCTCCTGGACATAACAGAAAGTCTCATTTGGGCAAGTCCACACATCAAGGCAATAAAGCATCAGTGGAACAACCAACTGAATTTATGGTGGGATTTTAAGACGAGTATAAACGAGGTCCCTAGTTCACCACCAGTTCCAAGTTCCGATGGGAAGAAACTAGGACTCAATCATCCAGGAAATATATTTGGAAGAGTTTAGCATGCTCCACAGCGGAAAATTTATAATTCAGTGTGCTGTAAAAGGAAGGGAAAGAATATTGTGACGGAGCCCAAAGCAAGGGAGGAAATAAGAAAATAAATAAAATCTACAGTGTAAAATTGTATTTGAGGCCTTGGATACTCAAAGTGAGGGATTAGGAGAGGCAGAGGCAAAGCTGATGAAAAAAAAACAATATGCTACGTAATCCAAGTTCCCCCAGGACACTTTTCTTTAGAATTCTGAAATGGTGCAAAATTATTTCCATTTACCAATGGTCCGTGCCTGATTGTTCCTGGAGAGCAAAAGAGTAAGACAGAGCAAGAAATTTATCTGAGAGACAGAGAGAGAGAGAGATACAGACTTGTACAATGAAGCCCCGAGTAGCTCCGCTTTTTGGGGTGATGGCAGAGCACCTCCCGGGGGAGCTAAGGCAGGATGGTGAGAGGGGAGAGGAGAGGAGCCTTGGGGTGGGGGACCCTCAACTAAGTGCAGTCCTGGGAGGATTTTGACTGGAATTCCAGCTCAGACTGGGACTGAAGGTTGAGCTGGGGACTTAAGCTTTCAAGACGCCACTTCCCAACTGCAAAACGAAGAGAAAAGCCACCTTGCAGGCTTTTCTTGATGAGTGAAAATTAGCACACGTGGAGCAGCGGGCACCTAGGAGGCATTCAGAATCTGGAGTGTTATGAGTTACCGGGCTCTGGGTGGTTGGTATGAACCTTGTTTCTTTCCCCACAACCCCTCCTAATCATTCAGACCTGCTCCCATTTTTGCCAGGAGCCTTCACAGACCCTCAGAATGAGAGGTGAGGTGGTTGAGAGGTAGCACAGATATTCCTACCAAGTGAGCAGTCCAATAAAACAGGCCCAGTAGAAGTTGGGGACCATCAAATCTCCCCTCCTCCAGGAAGCCTTCCATGACTCCAAATCCACAGTGACCCCTTCTGCCCACGAGTTCTCGAACTGCCACAAGAAAAATCTGCTGCTTAATTCCGTGCTTTCCTGCCCTAGTGTTTCGTGTGGATTATCATCCATGAGTGCAAGACCCATGTAGCTTTCTTCTGTGATAAGCATATTTAACTGCATATTGGACTCTCTAATAATTGGGGGCCAAGGAAAGACATGGTGATACGTGATAAGATATAAGGGCTCTACCTAGCGTGGAACCTGCTAGAACTCATCACCGGCACTCAAAGTACACATGCTCCCCATATACACACACCTGGCTGGGGAGGAGTCTGAGGGTCCCAAGTGGAGACCTTACAACCTCAGTCCTTACATTATGTATGTTCACTTGAGAGCTAAAATGTTTTCTCCCTCCAACACCATTTCCCATCTTTTTTTTTTTTTTTTTTGCTGCACTGGGTCTTCATTGCTGCACGAGGGCTTCGTTGCCCTGCAGCATGTGGGATCTTAGTTCCAAGACCAGGGATCGAACCCGTGACCCCTGCATTGGAAGGCGGACTCTTAACCACTGGACCACCAGGGAATTCCCCATTTCCCATCTTTGGGGATTTAAATATCCTAAAAACTTTGTCAGGATGATTTTAAAGAAATTTCAACACAGCTGTCTCCAAAGGGAGAAAACCCAGATTGGGGTTAAGTTATTAAGACTAACACCACTGGGTTTTCCAACTGCACACATGGAATCGTGGTCCAAGTGTCCACGTACATCTTCTTTTCTGCAGCCATCGGACAGATCACTGTTCTTCCGTGAAATCACTGATGTTCTTAAGATACAGATGGTGGCCCTGGGTGTTGGAAACTGTGCTTGTTTTCATTTTGATGCCACCATTTCTCAGGCAGAGGTTTCGGTTGCCCTTCAAAGGCTTTAAAGAGAGTGTCCTGTCCAGATGCGTAGTGAGACATCTAAGAACCTTTCCAGAGCGCTAAGTGGTTCAGGCAGCGCCAGATGTGACGGGGCCGGATGGGCATTCTGGGAGGACCATCTGGGAGGGAACCACTTTCTCACTGGGGGGAGGGGGGATTGAGGAGGGGGAAGGGAGGGGAAGAGGAAGGGAGGGGAGAGAGTTGGAGATGGGGAGAGAGGGAGAGAGGAAAAGACAGAGGAGAGAGGCAGAGACAGAGAAGGGGTGGAACCCTGCGTCCTGCAGCCTTGCTAACAGCCCATCTCCCCTGCAGACCCCACGCTGTGGACGCAGGAGCACGTGAGGCAGTGGCTGGAGTGGGCGATAAAGGAGTATGGCTTGATGGAGATCGACACATCTTTCTTCCAGAACATGGACGGCAAGGAACTGTGTAAACTGAACAAGGAGGATTTCCTCCGAGCCACCTCCCTCTACAACACGGAAGTGCTATTGTCACACCTCAGCTACCTCAGGGAAAGTAAGTGCCTGGTCCTTTCCCTTTCTGGGCAGCAAAACACCCCCAGAGGCTGCAGCCCAAGTCCCCAGCCACTCAGGATGAAGAGTGGTTCCCACGGAGCCAACCCAGGGAAAGGAGATAGGGTCCCGGTCTGTCGGTTTATGCTGGGCGGTTGCTATAGGAGCAGCCCATCCGGGTGTCAAGTTGCCAAGGTCGCACTGGCTCCCAGAGACCCTGCGAGGGGACTGACCCAGTCCTGCCATGACAAGGGAAGGAAAACAAGGAATGGAGAAAAAGTAGGGAGCTGCAGCCCCGTGGGGTCTGCCAGAGGCGAGTCACACTCTTCCCATGAGAACCACTTTCCAGAAACTACTTTGCCCCAAACTATAAATAGATGGACACCCGGGCTGGTATTGTCTTGAGCGATGATTTAAAGTTCCTACAGTAAACTCTAGATTTACGTTTTTGAATATTTACACGTTAAGTTCCTCTTATTCTTGGGGTCACTCTGGCACCCCCTAACCCACCTTTACCCGCTGTTACCTACACACCCTTCCCAACTAAACAGGAAGTGTAGCAGATGCCACAGGTGGGTTAGGATCTGTTGGAAGCTTTCTCCTGGCAGAGTCAGAAGGCAAAGAGCTTTGGAAAGGGAGAGTTTATGAAAGAAAGTGCGCGGTTGTTCAAAGGATTAGGCTTCTCTATTGCCAAGCCCCATCAATTTGATATGAATTTCATCTGATATGAAACATACACATCAGAACAGAATTTTGATAAACGTGCTAATAACCTCAGCCTTAACTCTTCACCAGAAATACAGGTGGTATATCGGTGACCCCAAGTACTGAAGGACTGTTCTGTGGCCAGAAAAGATGGTCCTAAGATGGGGAAGTTGAAGCCACAGGAAAACAGTTGTGGATTCATTCTACAAGGGGGCTTTCTAACAGTCAGCCCTGCCCAAAGATCCACTGGCAGCCTCAGGGTGCAGTGTTTGCTGTCCGTGGCTGCTGGGAATCTTGCAGGAGTTCAGCTTCAGAAAGAAGGAGGTTGATGATTTTAAAGCCCCTTTAACGCTAAGATCCTTGGACAGTGCCCACGGGCCGCTTTCCCGGGTCTCCTGGGCTCTGGGTTAGTTAGTTCTTCATCTGTGTTCCGTTGTCCGGTGGGTCTTCAGCTCACCGTTCCTGTAATCTTCTGTCTCCTGCAACAGTGTACTGTGTGGGGTAGGGGCAACACACCCTGGGTGTAAAAATGAAAAAATTTGAAAATGCCTTCGGAAGTTTCCACTGGTGCCTCTGGGCTCCCCAGTCACCCTCCGAGGCGTCTGGTAAGCAGTGGGATTGTGTGGGTGATGCAGTGTATGTTAACACCAGAGGAATGACCTCATGTCTGAGTCTTGCTGCAACATGAGGTCAGCCCAAGAAATGACAATTTCAAAAACGGGGGCAGTTTTCCACCCAGTTTTTCTGAGCTTTGGAGAATGAGCATTTTCTAACAATCTGTATTTCTTTAAGTGTTTATAGAATATTTTTAGAAAGGATCTTTGCACAGAGTCCTGCAGTAATGCTAGCTGGGCAGGGCAGGAGGTGGAAGTGGGCACACAGAAGCTGGGCATGAGAAGGAGAGACCAGCAAAGCAAAAACGCTGACCGATTCTGCCTTTCTGCCCCTCCTGGTGTCATACGGCGGGAGGTCCGGGAATCACTTTGTGGGAGAAGAGATGGACGGCAGTGTGGACAGAGAGCTTGGAGCACTTAAAGGGCCCAGTTATCAGATGCCCTTGTTGAGGGCACGTTCAAGCACGTTCTGACTGATGTGGGGAGAGCCCATTCAGACCATGTGATTCCAGGCCCTGCTTTCTGGCGGGTCCATAAACAACTGAAGTCCCCGCTGGGACTTCCTCTCACAGAAGAACCCAAGCCACAGACCCTGAAGCAAGACCAACCTATGCTCAGAAGGCCAAGGAATTTCATAAGGTGGTCGTGGGTAACTGTCGAGGCTTTCTATCGGAGAAGGACAGATAAGAAAGAGCAAAGGAATAAGCACGCTGGGAAGAAGTGGACACCAGAGGGTTGGGTTTGTGGGTGTATGTAGCAGGGCATGAAAAAGGGTGGATTTATTCTCTTCGTTCTTTCTAAGAGAATTTGTAGACATTAAGGAAGATGCCCCCAAAGAAATAATAATATGAAGTTTCCAGAAAGGAGCTTATTAGCGGAGCAAATTTCCAGAGTTGAGTGGAGATGAACAAAGCACATATATGATACAAAGTTGAGTGCAACAGCAAGATATAAAGGGGTCTGACAACGACGCAAAACCATCTCTGCCTGCAAAAGCAAAAATTCAAATACTTGTATTAAGGTTCAAAACAACTTGCCCCAGCATAATGTTGTACTACTCTAGAGGCCTTTTGAGGAACCTAGACTTAAAATGATCTGCTATCATGGAAACAGTTTTTGATTCATGCCTCTTGTTAATTGGGGTCCCCTTTCAGCTGCAGCCTTTGGGACCCCTGGTTGGGGGGGGATCCACTGAGACGCCTGCAGGAGGTCACGTGCATGGTGGCTGTCTGCTCTCAGGACTGCTGGGAACCCCGCAAGGCCCACCGACTTGCCTTCAAACACTGTATTGTTTTTCCAGACTTACTTCCAGCGGATGTTTTGTGTGGAGGCAGGGAGGCCAGGGCTCTGGGGAGAGGTTGGGGCAGCTGAGTTGAGGCTGGGAGAAGGGTGCTAATGCCTCGTGCATTGTCATATGTCCTTTCATGGAGGAGGGGGTGGCGTTCAAACAGTTCCACTTTGGCAAGAGGTGGAAAGGAAAAGAGCTGAGCTCCTCAGCACAGAGGTAGGAAGTGCAGTGGGGCTAAGGAGAGAGGATAGAAGAGGACTGGAGCCCTTCTAACTTAGCCCCGGGTCAGAAGACTGCAAGGCAGCTGCGCCTCTCCAGAGGCGTCCGAGCTTTCTGGACTTTAGTAGAAAAAAGGACATGGTAGGATTAAGAAGCTCTGACACCAAATTTACACTTTCACCAAAGGTGCTCGAGTATTTATTCGGGTTGTCAGAACAGGAGCTATACTTTCAAATTTTAAAAACCAAACTTCAAATTAAAAATGTATTTTCCAGGGTGGAGAAGAAATAAGTGTCCTGAGCCCTCCTGTCTGGCGTGCTAGGATTTACCTGGCCTGCCTGGAGGCTCCTGTTCTCCATACCCTGGCTTTTCAGCTGGCCCAGACGGAGTGACTGTACCCTATACCATCCCTCTGTAATGTCACCTGCACTTGAAATGGGAGGAGGACAGTGGGGGCCGGGTCTCGGGAGATGCCCACAGTTCTTGGGATCATTCCGGAGTCTCCTGGGGACACCTGGGCTCAGGCTGCATCTGCCCAGGTGTCATTCACTTTACGGGACAGACAGGGTGCCCCCTTGTGGACACCATGGACAACTAATTATAAATCCCCATTTTAAAGCCCAAGCAAATGAGGCCTGGAGTGCTTCAGAAATTGGTTCAGACGTGCCCAGCCCCTGGAGAGCAGCCTGGTGTCCGAGACCCAGGCCTCCTAAGGCCCGGGGTGCAGCTATGCCCACAGCCTCACGCTCTGAGAGCAGAGGCCAGGCTGCACAGACAGCGCCCGCTCACCTGGGCCACCCGGTCTTTCCCTCCCCTGCTGTGGAATTAGCCTCACGCCCCTGGGGCTCCCATGTGGAGGGCCAGGCCGCTTTCCCCACAGCATTTTCTGTTTTCTTTTGTACCCAGAGATAAATGCTTTCCGAAAACTTCCCTGTGGCCTCCTGGAATGAGGCCGATTAAGCCAAACCTATCTGCACCCCAACTCTACCCATCTCTCTTCCGCGCGGCGCCTTCAGTATCTCATGCAGGCAGAGGCCGTATTTACAGTCTCGGGCTGCGGGAAATGAGATTGGGTGTCACAAGGCAAGATTGGGACGGACCTCAAAGGAAGTGGGAGCTGTCCCCAAACGGCAGTTCAGACCCAGGGCCGCTGGGGGGAGTTTGGGGTCTCTGGGAGCGCAAAAGGTCCTGGGTGGGGTGGCCAGAGACAGAAGGAAAGAGCCTTTGTTCATTTTACAGAAAGTTGTGTTCCGTCTGTCTGTCTGCGTCTGACCCATGAAAAATGCTAAGAAAATGCGTTTGGAAATAGTGGCAGCGCTAGAGAAATGAAATATATGGGGTGACAGGGAGACCACAGCAAAGGTATCTATCTTGATTCCCATTTTTAATTTAAACGTAATGGAAAACACATTTTGCGTTTTGTGGTGTCCCCACCAGCCGCCTCAGATGTTCCGGCAAAGGTGATGGCTCTGGGCAATTAAGCCAGTGAAGTATTATCCCTTCCAGGCCGGGTCTGACCGGTGAAGGAGAACAAAAGGCCAGATATCCCGGGACTCAGTCGTCAGCCAGGTCTGTTGTTCAGGACACAGAGCCTCAGGAGGGAGGAGATATGGGAACCGATGTATACATATAACGGATTCACTTTGTTATAAAGCAGAAACTAACACGCCATTGTAAAGCAATTATACCCCAATAAAGTTGTAAAAAAATTTAAAAAAAAAGAACACAGAGCCTCCTTCCTCCTCCCTGCCCGCCTGCACCCTCCAGCCAGAGCCATTGATGGCAGTGCAGAAAAAAGGAAGCCCGGTTTCCAGAGGTTGGCAGTGGGGCTGGCAAGGTGTCTGCAAGGCGGGAGACAAAGGCTTTGGCGCTCAGACGGCCGTTGTCTCGTCTGCAGGTGCCCCAGAGGAAGGCCAGGTCCGCTCGTGGGAATGTGGAGCTGGAGAAAGCCCGATTGCTGGGCTCCACCCACACCTGCAAGCTTCACTCTGTTCACTTCCATCCTCTCTCAGATCCCAAATACTGTACGAGTGACGGATGGACGCGACAATGGGAAATTATTTTGTCCTTGTGCTTTCACATTGGAGAGCCTATTCCATTCTCAGCAGCAGCTGTTCCGTGCTCTTCGGGGCCCCAATACATAGATACACATAGAAGCCCTCATGCGTATGTAAATACATAAACAGATAAGGCAACAAACATTTTAATTGAAGTATCACAGAGAGAGAAGTGCAAAAATCATAAATGCACATGTCAAGGAATTATCACAAAGTGAATCCACTCACTCATATGAGTCCCTCCAGGTCAAGGGGGAGACTAGAAGCCCCCGTGTGCCCCGCTCCATCACCCCCACTTCCTCCCCAAAGGCAGCCACTGTCTTGATTCCAACACCATAGGTGAGTGTTGTCTGTTTCTTCGGTTTAGCCTGGAGGCTGCAGGGTCTGCTGGGCTGAGAGCAGATTTTGTAGATAGACCAGAACGGGCATCCTGCCTCCTGGGCTTTCTGGCTACGTGATCCTGGGCAAATTACTTGACTTCTCTGAATGTTGATTTCATCATCTGTGTGAGAATTAAGTGAGAGGATAGACAGAAAGCATCCGGTGCACGACGACAAGCATCCCGAGAGTGTTGGCTTCCCTCCTAGCATCACAGCCTGTTTCCTCTGACAAGGTGGTGTTCGCCCCACGCAGAAGGTGACTCAAAGAAGGAGAGATATCCAAAGCCACAGAGTGAGAGGTCAGGCTCCAGGGAGGACCTTCTTGCATCTGAACAAATTCCTTTAAGGAAAGAGTGTGCCTTGCCACTCTCTGTAGCCTGAGGAACTGGTTAAGTAAAAAATGGGAGGAGAGAAGGGAAAGTTGGTCCCTTGGGAAGGAGGTCAGACACCCCAAATCAGCCCCTCCACGGGGAAGGCAGCCTCTCCTTCTAGGAGTGAAATTTGAACCAAGAACAGTCTTCAGGGCAAAATCCTTCTCCTAGGTTACCATGAAATATGTATTTCATGCAAGCTTTGCAGAGGTCAAACGACCCTTCCTCTTGGCTTTCTGGGAGTTTCCTCTGGAATTCACGTGTGCCCAAGGAAGAACTTTCACCGAGGGGGAAATTTAATAAGTGCGGTTTATCTAAGCTTCGTGCTCTCAGCTACATCTGCACTAATGACTCAGGCAGTTCGGTCCTCCGAGACCATCATTTTTCTTTATTTGCTCCAGCCGTGAGGTTTCCGCCTGAGGCCGAGAATGTCAGGGACAGAGAGGCAGACATTCTTGGTCTTACTCCAGAGACTGTTTTCTCTTCCCTTGGAACACTTGTTTCCATTTCTTAACCTCCTTCCAGTCATGGAGGATTATTTCTTATTGCAGCAGAACCCATTCATAACTCTAATTCCAGAGAACAAGGCAAATGCCCACCAAGCTCTTTTATAAAGAGTTTATTGTGTGTCATCGTTGTGTCTGTGGGAGAAAAGATACAAAAATAGTCTTGATAATACCTAGCGTGTATTGAACATTCATTCTGAGCCAAGGTCTGTTCCGAGCAGTTGTGTGTATTATTTTATTGACTCCTCATAAGAACCTTATCAGGTAGGTGTTATTATTAGCCTGTTTTATATAGGAGGACCCTATGGCTTAGAGAGATTGGGTAACTTGATGGAGGTCACCAAGCTAGTAAGTGGTAAGAAGCAGGTCTAATTCTAAACTCTCATGTGCATAAAAATGTATATTAAACGAAGTGCAAGAAATCACTTTGTCCTTGATATTTTTGAGAATGGAAGAACCAAACGCGTCTGATTCTCGGCTATTCCAAGCGCGTGACTGCCTCCTTTCTAAAGGTGTCTCCACACAGCCACACTTTGGCATAGAGTTCTCTCAGTACCGTCACCACCCCTCTGCTTTTTTTGTCTGGAACTGTTGCAGAGCTGAAAGGAATAGTTGCTCAAGCCCAAAGTCAGAGGTTCTAGGCAGTTGGATGACTCTTCCAAAATTCTCTCTTCGTCATCTGGCCTGGAAGGGCGCACAGCTTCTCTGAGGCACACAACCAAACGCCCACAGCTGGGTGAGGCAGCCGCTCCACTCCCGTGTCCCTTCCGGGACTTGAGACTAAAAATAGGAGTGTCTGACAGCCCATTCCCTGTTCCAAGCCCTGGCACCCGAGTCCGTCCACTCGGTCCCAGGGAGCAGGCAAAGGATGGTTTAGAAGGATTTTTTAGCTTCCAGCACCCATGTCAAAAGCATATAAAAGCAGATCCCAGCCCTCTTGATGGTGCTTCAGAGTTTCCACGGGAGAGCCTCAAGGAGGACGACAAAAATGCCTACGTTTTCCAAAATAAAGCTCTTGGATTTGCTGGAAACAAAGGCACACGTCTAGTTTTAGGAAAGAAGGGAGAATTTTTTTACATGCAACAACAATAAAAAAAAGAAAATGCCCAGACTAAATCTACTAGAAAATGCCCAGACTAGAACTACTTTTAGTGCTTGCTAAAAGTAGCTCTGCATGAACATTTAATTCTAAAAGATTGTATATCAGCACCCTGTGATAATAGAAAATTCAGCGGCTTATGCCTCACGTTGAGTTGTGTTCTCTTAGCTATGCATAAAGGGAGACAAAAGTTACTCCAGGGAGCGCTGCCAGCCCCGCCCCTTTCCCAGCTCCTAGCACCCCCTTCACCAAGCGTGATGATCCAAGCACCTTGCCCACCTGTAAACCCAAAGGACATCACAGTGGGAAGAAAGTGGCCGGGCTTCTCCTCCAGGGCGTGGCAATACAAGCTACAGTCCAATCTGGCCAGTGCTGGCCCACGGACAAGACAAAACAAAAACAAAGAGGAATGTGCGACAGAGGCCATATTCAGCCCGCAGAGACTAAAATATTTACTATCTGGTCTGTATAAAAAGTTTGCCACCCCCTCTTGTAGTTCAAGGCGAAGAAATCAAGATCCAGACACATAAAGTCCCTCATTCACGGTCACACGGGAAGTCGGTCGAAGGACCAGGACATGGTCCCCAGCCCTGTGTTCCTGCTGTGACATAGCGTGGACCCCAAGAACTCTAGAACGTTAAACGTGGCTGCTGGGAGGGCTTGTGTGTGTCCCGCCCACGAGCATTCTGTCCTACCTTCCTCAGACCCTAACTCCAGGAAGCTATTACAGTCCTGCGTGATTGGCCCCCCAAATGGGTGACATTAACTGTTTCTTTCTCTCAAGGACTCAGTCACCTATCCTTCCATCCTTCTCCCTGTCTCCTGCCCTCCCCACTCACTTCTCATCCCATCTCCTAGTCTTGATCTCGGAAGAGTGTCTTGGTTATAACCTGATGCTTTTGCTTCACCTTTCAGGTTCACTGTTGGCCTATAACACAACCTCCCACACGGACCCGTCCTCACGACTGAATGTCAAAGAAGGTGAGTCTGTTCTCTCACATGTAGAGTTGTCCTCATTACCAGCCCAGCACAGTCCACGATGGTAAGACTGCGGTGGGGGAACCTCAGGTGTGTGTCCCAACTCTCTTGTCCACTCAGCTTTTCTAGAAGCCTAAGCTGATCCCCCTTACGCTGCTCATTGCAAAAACATGACAAGGTTGTAAAATATCTTGTGATAATTCCATAAAGATGCGACTTGAGGTTGTTACTCCATGAATGAAAGCGTGTTGCTCTTGGAAGGAAACGGATGCTGCTCACTTTCAAAACCAAAAGGCGGGGGATTTCTTTGTTGAAGGAAACAAAATGAAGATTTCAAGGATTCTTGCAATGTCATATTTTCAGGGGGGTATTGGTAAGAAATTTAAGCGATATCAATTCATTTTTAAAGTGGTGATTTGGAGATTTGGTCTAGTTGCTTTGCTTTGGTTGAAAGAGAAAGAAAATGGTCTCAGCCAATGGTTTTCGCCAGTGAGGGTTTTAGCAAACATTACATTTCTCAGCATCTTTATTCATGAAACAACGTTGTGGAGATTTCCTGCTCCAGACACTGTTAGATTCCAGGCATTTAAACAAGTGAATGATTCATGGTACCTGGTTTAAGGGAGAAAAAATGGGAGTGAAAAAATTCTGCCTAAGGCAGAAGAAAAATTCCATGGAGGAGGGGCATTTTGAGTGGGGCCTTGAAGGATGAGTAGGAGTATGAGGGGCACTCTCTTCCTTGGCTCTCTCTCCTTCAGTACTTTTTCTTTAAGGCACACCTGCTGCATAGAATGAATGAAGGCAGAAGTTTTCAGTATTGGTTGCATGGAGTTAGCACAGCATAATATTTCAGAGAAACATAAAGCTCTTCTAAGGGAAGAATCTTAGAGACATTTGGTTCAAAACTGTCTTGGGTTATGGAGGAAACAGAGACCCAGTGAGCCTGGGTGTCTTGGCCAAGTTCACACCTTCGATCACATTAGACTTCCTGTTTCCTGTTAACAATTTATAATCAGATGATGACCAGACAATTCTGTGGAGGAAAAATTCAACATAATGAATATGTTTGTAAACTTTCCTGGTTTTCTGTGACTTTCTTCATCTCTTACCCCACCTTGGGCCAGTCCCTGCTACTGTTTTCTTTCAAAGTCAGAGTTATTGGCTTTTGCCATAAAAAATCTGAACTCATATTGACTCATCATACAGTCCAAGCCACATTTTATTAGGTGACCCGTTTACCATCATGTTGCAAATGTCCATAAGAGACAAAATATATTACAGTGTCAAACATATTAGATTGAGGTCGGAGCACCTCTGGTTTACTTTGGGGAAATCACTTCATGCCCTGAACCTCAGTTTCCTGTCAAATAAAAGGGCCAAACTAAACCAGTAAGAGTCACCCCTGACTGTCGAGCTCCTGGCTGCTGCAGGTGAGGGTCTGCTTTCGTCCAGGGCCCCTCTGCTCTGATCTGGTTCACTTACTGAACTTCGTTTCGTCTGCAGATAGGGATCCATGTCTTGGAAGGAAGGAGGGAGAGAAGGAAGAAGGAAAGGAAAGAAGGGAGGAAGGGAGGCAGGAGATCCCTGAAAGCTCCTCCAGTTCTGCAGGCTGGGACCTGCTAACACCACCAGGATTAACCAGGGAGACTCTGATATTGGACGTAAAATACAGATTTTCGTTAAGAAGCAAGTTTTTCTGGGTTGAACTGCGCTGATAAACGATTCATTACTCCTCCAGGGGTCCTAGCTTTCAGCCTCTCCTCTACCTGCGCTGCTGTTCCTTCCCTCGGTCCTTTTGTGAGTTTGTAATGCCACGCTGGGCTCTTTGGGGCTTTTGCAGGAGCTGCCTCTCTTCTGAAATGAATGAACTGCCGTATCCAGGCAAGTCCGCACTGCAAAGCCCTCAGTCAGGTGGTGCTGGGTATTTATCTCCCAGCATCGGCCCTGGCCTCCAGAAACGGTTGCGTCTGCGCTTTGCAGGTGCAGCTTTTGTCCCCAGTAAAGCTTTCCACTTGAGCTGTCTTGCTGCTCTGTCGCCTTCCCCCTCCTGAGGTGGTCTGGATCTGTCTAAACGGCCCATCGTCCACAAAACAAAGTACATTAGCAAGACAAAGCTAGCCACGCTCCTCTCTCCCTGCTTTTCACCCTCCTCCCCACCTCTCTCTTCTGCTTTTCTCTAATAGCTATCTTGGGTTCTTAAAATATTAAATGGAAAAATAAAGAGAAGACGTCATGCAACCTTAGCTCCGTCTTGTTTGAATAAGGCACACACACAGCCCCAAACAAACCCAGAGTCCAACAAGAGGACCAGAGCTCTGTGTGTGTGTGTGTGAGTGTGTGTGTGTGTGTGTGTGTGTGTGTGTGTGTGCATGAGTGTACGTGTTTATTTCACAAAGGACAGGTGCTGGCATCAAGCACAAAAGAAAGAAGTTGAAGAGGTAAATGCTTCTATGAATGCTTCTTCAATGTGCTTATCAAATGAGTATGTCTTTTTACTTTAAAATGGCATAATCATCCTTCCAGCTTGTCTCTTGAAAACAATTGCACTCTCTAAGGGTTATTGGTGCCCAAGAAGTAAGGCTAGATTTTAAAAATTAATTTGTAGCAGTTTTTAGGCTTTTTCCAAAATTAAATATTCTATGGTCACAGATTGGACCGAGCTAGAACAATTATGCTTTCTCTACCGGATACCAAGGCTAATGCACTTAAGAAAATAAATTAGAGTGGAAGCAACTGCTACCCATTTTCAATGCAGCCGCCACTGTCATATGTGTAGGATTCTGCAATGCCTCAGACACTTTCACGTGCTTTGCCTCTGCTTTTAAGCCCGGCAACATCCCCGAGAGGTAGATTGAATTAGCCCCATTTTTCAGACAGAGAAAGTGAGGTTCAGGACTATTAAATGGCTCCCTGAAGGGCACACAGCTATTCAACAGCAGAACAAGGATTCAAACCCAGGGTGTAGGATTCAAAATCCCTTACTCCCTGACAAACACAGCCTTTCCCTTCTACCTGGCTTTTCATGAAAGCAATAACTTGCCTAAATGTCGTGTGGGTGGAGATGTGAATTTTTTTCATTATTTTTCTCTGTCCCTGCAGTTTTTCTACTATCATCTCCATCCACATCCCTGCACTGTCCTCTCCTCCCAAAGATGAATTCATACATAACCCCTGCTTGGCACTACCCTCTATTCCTAACTGCACAGAGAATGAGCGGGAGAGCTTTTTAAAATTACTGATGCCCTAGGAAAATATTGTATGACTCCACTCATAG
The DNA here is from genome assembly GCF_005190385.1 of Monodon monoceros. Classification (NCBI taxonomy): domain Eukaryota; kingdom Metazoa; phylum Chordata; class Mammalia; order Artiodactyla; family Monodontidae; genus Monodon; species Monodon monoceros. The sequence continues at coordinate 5,150,890 of NW_021703784.1, read as the reverse complement.
GAGGGACCGTAAATGGGCAGATTCACAGAGACCAGAAAAGTAGAATGATGGTTGCCAGGGGCTGGAAGGAGGGAAGAATGGGGAGTTATTGTTCAATGGGCCCAGCGTTTCAGTTTGGAAAGATGAAAGAGTACTGATGGTGATGGCTGTGCAACGTGAATTATTTAATGCCACTGAAATGTACACTGGAAGATGGTCAAAATGGTAAGTTTTATGTGATATATGTTTTACCACAATAAAAACTGCAAAGGCACATGAAAAGATCTCAACACCACTAATTATTAGAGAGATGCAAATCAAAACTACAATGAGGCATCACCTCACAGCACTCTGAATGGCCGTCATCAAAAAACCTACAAATCATAAATGCTGGAGAGGGTGTGGAGGAAAGGGAACCCTCCTATACGGTTGGTGGGAATGCAAATTGATGCAGCCACTGTGGAAAACGGGATGGAGATTCCTTAAAAAACTAAAAATAGAGTTACCATATGATCCGGCAACCCACTCCCGGGCATATATCCAGTAAAGACAAAAATGCTAATTTGAGAAGATACATGCACCCCAATGTTCATAGCAGCACTAGCTATAGTAGCCAAGACAGGGAAGCACCCCAGGGGTCCATCAACAGATGAATGGATGAAGAAGATGTGGTACATACATACAATGGAATATTACTCAGCCATAAAAAAGAATGAAATAATGTCATTTGAAGGAACATGGATGGACCTAGAGATTATCAAGCTAAGTGAGGTAAATCAGTCAAAGAAAGACAAATATTATATGATACCACTTATATGTAGAATCTAAAAAGTAATACAAATGAATCTATTTACAAAACAGAAACAGATTCAGACATAGAAAACAAACTTATGGTCACCAAAGGGGAAAGGGGTGGGGGAAGGGATAAATTAGGAGTATGGGATTAACAGATACACACCACTATGTATAAAATAGCAACAAGGATTTACTGTATAATGCAGGGGGAAAAAAAAAAATATATATATATCTGAAAAAAATACAGCAGAATTAAAAATAAAAAATGTTTTAAAATACTGATGCTAAGGCCCCAGACACAGCCAACTGATTCAGAATCTCTAGGAGTGACAGCTGGGCATTGGGAATCGTTTCAAGCTCTCCCCGTTACTCTTAAACCTGCAGCCAAGATTGAGCAGTGCTGACCTACACGGCAGACAGGAACCAGAAAGAGGAAAGGGAGACCCGTCTCAGAGCCACCCAGGTTGTCTTGGAGACACACTGGGAGGTTGATCTTTATCTTTCCTGGTCCCAAATTGACCTAGAAAAGGCAGGGCAGGACCTCATGTTATACTAATGGAAGAGCAGGTTGAACTGACCACTGGGTTATTAGTTCTTTTTCATCCTTGTCATTGATGAGGTTATAATTTTTATTGATATTGATTCCAACAGCTTTACATGAGTCCATCACTTCAGCTCTCAGAAATCCCATTCTTATATCTTCTCATCGTGTGTATCGAAATACTCATCGGGATTGGTGTTGGTTACCTGATCTTATCCGGAGAGCACTGGGGTTCTAGAAGTTAAATGGCCATTCCAAGTATTGGGTTGGCCAAAAAGTTCGTTCTGTTAATGAATACATTGTTCAATAAAGTTCTTGGTGAAAATGAAAGATGTGTCTTATTTTTGCTTAAAACTGAACGAACTTTTTGGCCAACCCAATACGTGGGAGTCCCGGGGCCCGGACTGAGGATTCTCTAAACCTCGAGCTCCGACCTCCATGCCCAGGGATGAGTGTGTCCGCCCGGGATGCAGGTCAGAGCTCCACCGTGTTTCCGGGCAGCCTTGCCCTGGGCCCTGCCAGCGCATCCCCTGGACGGGCAGCAGCGCTCTGCTTCAGAGCTGCTTTGCATCGTAAACCCTCATTTCCTTAGCTCCTTGTGCTGGATCTGTTTAAATACCTCTGAGTCTCCAAAAGTCAGAGGATACTGAGCTCCTTGTTTATTAACTCCTGGAACTCATAAACCGGCCCGTGGAGGCTGAGCCTCTAGCCCCCGCCCAGGAAGCCTTTCAGGACCCGCTGTGAAATGCAAACCCATGCAGGTCACCTGCGGCCGGGGGTACAGCCCTGGCCTGCAGTCACCTGGGCTAATGGATAAAAAGTCTGTCTTCTTGCACGCTGAGTGTGGGAGAGAGAGGGGGAGAAACCACCTTTCCATGTCCTTCAGAGTGAAATGCCTGACGATTATGCTAATGAGAGCCCTGCTTCTCTCAAGGAGATTTCCAGATGGCAGGACCTGTGCACATAGCCGGGACCACGGTTCTGCAGCCCCTCACTGTCTGCCAAGCGTTTGCACATCTGTCACGTCGTTTGCACCCCTCACCATCCCTGTGAGCTGGCAGGGCTGATATTATTATTATCCCCGTTCTGTAGATAATGGAAACAAGGCACAGAGATAACAGGGTCCGTTTGAAGTCACCCAGGTCTTAGGATAGAGCAGGACTCCAACGTAGGTCTTGCTGTTCACTCCTCCCTCCAGGCTGCTTCTCACCTCATCATCTCAACATATTTCATTCAAGCATCTGACATCTTTTTAAAAAATTTATCTTATTGAAGTATAACTGATTTACAATGTTGTGTTCATTTCTGCTTCACAGCAAAGTGACTCAGTTATACATGTATATACGTTCTTTTTCGTCTTCTTTTCCATTATGGTTCATCACAGGTTATTGAATATAGTTCCCTGGGCTATACAGTAGGACCTTGTGGTTTATCCATCCTCTATATAATAGTTTGCATCAAGCATCTAACGAACATCTTAAACCTTCTTTAATTAATGCTCCCCATTTCCCCAAGGCAGGTATTTATCTCATATCTCAGCCTTAGAGCATATTGGTTCAAAACCCAGGCTCTGGACTCAAACAGGCTGTGTGACTTTGGTCAAGTCACTTACTTTTTTCTGCCGCAGTTTCCTCATGTATAGAATGAAGGCAATCTTAGTGCCCCTTCAAGAGGGATATTATACTTAGAAATCACTTACCAGGGTATCTGATGCACCAGTAAGTACACAATATGTTTGCTCCATGGATTACAGTAGTAATTAGGATTTTATCACAAAATCATTAGAATGTTCTTGAGGGTTTACCACATGCTGACACTACGCCCAGGGTTATGAAAGACACCATATCAGATGGCGTGGTAACACCGTAGATGAGATGGCCAAGGTTGTTTAAAATCTTATTCGGGAGATTCACATATGGAACGATTAAGGAATAATATGAAACTGCATATAATCAAATAGAAAAATGCATGTGACCTACAAGAAGTTCCCTAAGAGAAATGAAGAGATGAAAAATCATTAAATGTTAAAGCGGACCATCCACTCCAAACCTTTCATGGAACAGAGGCGATAGGAGGCCAGGGAAGGCGTGGGTTCCCCCAAGACCACACAGGAAGGGAAGAGCTTCTCTCAGGACCCTAGTCAGGACTCGTGCCCTCCTCCACCCCGTTCACGCATCTCTTCATTTATTAAGAACCTACCATGTATGGGACGCTCGGAAACGTTGTACCCAGCCAGCTACCCTCAAGAGGATGTAGTCAGAGATACAGATGGGCCTGTAAGTCAGTGCTGCGTATTGACTATGGCTGCTACAGCACCACCTCTCGGCACTTGCCCCTGCATTTTCATCGCCTGTGGGGTGTCCTTGATGATTTAATGATAGAGGTCGTAGTGAAAGATGGGAGGCCTCTGGAAGGACCCAGCACGGTGGTGCTGGAAATGGATATCGAATGAAGGGAAGGTGGGCATCAAAGACCCAGCATGTCTGGGTCTATCCTGTGCGGGGGTTGCGTGTGCTCGGACTGGGTTTGGGGGACGGAACCAGGTGGGCTCCCATGGGTATACCTGAGTGTGCCCCCTGGGAACACCGGGGCCCGGGTGTGTGACACGGGCATGATGGGGGAGCCTTGGGTGGGACTCTTAGTGGTTTACACGAAACCGAAAGACGGGTATAGTGTCACTGTGTGACAGGAAGCTCAGCAAAGAAGCCAGGGATTTGCTTCAGAATAGGGCAGGGAGGGGGCATGGGTGGGGGGAGAGCTGAAGTCAGGTTGACCATGAGTTCATGCTTGTTAAAGCCGCAGGGCCCTTCGGGGTGCAGTAGACTTTTCTCTCTGCTTTCCTACATCTTCAAATTTTTCCATGATTTAAAAGATGCCCCAAGAAGTTTTGCTTTGATGGAGAAAATGTAGATGCATGCAGAATATGGATTCCTGTGCCCTGTGTGTGTGGCAGTGAACAAGGGTGGCAGGTTGGGGGCCCAGCATGGGGGGGTGGGCTCGAGGCAGCAGCCTGAGTCAGGGTCTCAGGGGGTGAGCGTGTGTTTGGAGGGGCCTCGGGCCGTGTGTGTATTGTCCTGTGCGGGATGGCCAGTGCGGGTTGGTCTGGAACACGTGTGCCTGAGGAAAAGGCCTGTAATGCTGTGAGGTAATCGCCTGTTATTTTTAGGGAGTAAATAACATCTCTCATGGAGCAGGTTATGTGGCTCCACGGGCTCTGTCTGTGTCCGCTAATGTGCACTTAAAATTTGAGGGTATTCAGGCCTCCCAGGAGGGCCTGTTAAGAACTTTGTCATTATATGTTTTTCCTTTATGATGAACTACCCCTAATCCATTTTTAGCAAAAGCAGGGATGATTGCTGAGTGTGTGTGTGTGTGTGTGAGTGTGTGCTGTTTCTGTGTCCAAAGGCAAGATTTATGATTATAGAACAGACAGTAGCTTGCTCTCTCCGTTTTATTTTTTTTTAATTGTTTTCCTTTGAAATTCCAGACTTAATGTTTTGTCTGCTTTCAATCTGACCCTCTTTGGAGAGCTACATGTTGTGTGTGTGTGTGTGTGTGTGTGTGTGTGTGTGTGTGTGTGTGTGTTTTCACCAGAGAGAGATTGAGAGAGCGAGAAAGAGAGAGAGAAAGAGAGAGAGTGCTGGAAACAAAGAATCTTTGTCTGTAAGCTGTAGCAGGCAGGAAACCCCAATCCCGAGGGAGCTGAGCCAGCCAGCCCTGTCCTGGAGTCAGACTCCAGCTCTCTGAATTCAATTTGACAGCTTGTCTGGGACACTTTCTAAGTAACCATTATCCTTCCTTTCTCTGAGTAAAAGAACTGTTATTTTGTTCCGTGGGTGTGCTGTGTGTGCTGTTACCGCATGTGTGGGTTCCACAGTGACTAGAACACACTCTCTCTAAATTATTGGAAACACTTAGCCTGTTTCCTAAGACAAGTGTAAATTTGTTCCAGGATAACGATGCAAACGGCTTTCCGTGTTGCACGTTAGAGGCAGGTAGAGGGATTTCGCTGGGGCATTTTATTTAGTCCCAGTTACGGCACGAATCCCCTTATTTGAAGGAGCTCTTCCATCTCAGGAATAATTCAAATTGTGTACGTTTTATTCCTTCGAAGATTTTTTTTTGAAATATGTATAAAGATATCTTCCGATGATCGTTCCCCTCAGTTTCTGTGTTTGATCGATTAATTGATAATTTTTAAAGAAACCTACCACCATAGGTCTCTCTAATCTCGGGGAGGGAATTCCAAGGTAGGTGGTGTCAGCCGTGAGCCCCCAGAGTTTGGGACAGGCAGGCACAACTGGGTGGCCCCCTGGAGTAAAGCAGACACTGTCTCCAGCCACTCACGTCAGTTGACTGCCGCAACCTCTTGAGGGATTGTGAGGCAAAACCCACCCTTTCCGGAGTGTGCATGTTTGCAGGCCGTCCAGGTCCCGCCAAGCAGGATGGACAGAGGTACCGTCCAGCGCGGCCTGGGTCACTTCGGGGTCTGGGCGGGGTGACAGCTTGGCCAGCAGCACAGTTTTTACCCATTTAGGTTCCGACCAAAAAAATGTGTCCTTCAAATGTGAATGGATTCCTGTCTAGACCATTTCAAACAGAACTTTGAATGTTTCCCGTTCTCCCATTGCCTGACATACTATCCTCGGCTGTCTCGCTCCCACCCCAATCCACACCCTATGAGCCACACTCTCTCTTGGTGGCCCAGGTCAGACGATGTCTCCTCAACCACCCCTGCCCCACGGCGCTTTGCTTGTACCCGCTGTCTTCCCAGTGAAGCATCCGACAGAGTATATCCAACAGCCTTTGGTCTTGCAAGACTTGATGCATCTTGGAGGCAGGGACAGTGCCTTAGAAAAGGCCATGTATGTATGTATGTATGTATGTATGTATGGTTGGATGGATGGTCGGATGGATGATGGATGGATGGTTGGATGGATGCATGGATGGATGGATGGATGGATGGATGGTTGGATGGATGGATGGATGGTTGGTTGGATGGATGGATGGATGGAAATTATAGACAAATTGCCTTAAACTACTCCCCAAGGACTTACTGTAAAACTCACCCTTTGTGATGTTTCTAAATCCAAGAGTGATGTTTTGGCCTCGTCCACTGCAAAGATGGGCTCAGGACTTGCCTTTCCCTTTCTGCCACAATTTCCCCTTCATTTGACCCCAACGTGATTCCTCCCAGGCTGTGATTGGTCCCACCCAGAAGTAGAGGGAGGAGCTTGCCGAGAGCAGATTTCAGTAACAAGGTGATGGTTCCACATCACCCCCTTTTGCCCCATTTTTTATCAGCTTACACTCCCCTTGGAGGTCCTTCAGATTTGTGTCCTCTTGCTACGGGTGCCACTGAGAAAGAAGCCAAGGACAGGACCAGGACAAGGGAAAGTCATATTGCAGGAAAGGTTAACTCCTGCTCATTCAACCCTCCTTTCCTTACCTTTCTTATCAACACCCCCCCGCCCCATAACGATAACAACTGCCATTGATTGAGGGCTTATTCTGTGCCAAAAACTTTTCTATTCACTTCATTTTTACGCTTTCTAACCACCTTATGTAGTTGGTATGATTATTATTCCCATCTTGCATATAAGAAAACTGGGGCACAGATGCGTTAAGCTCAAATGGCAAAGCTAGTAGGAATCAGAAAGCAGCACAGAGCCTGTTACCGCAGTCCACTCCCCACCCAGGCAGTGCCAGGCCCCCAACTGCATCTCCCTCTTCCATCCAGCACAACATGGAATGGCCCATTTCTTCCAGGAAGCTGATGTCATCTAGTGGTTAAGATGACATGGTGAGATTCACTGATTTCTGCTATGGTCCTCAAATCAGGACCCTCACTCAGGGTACTCAGTTCTTGCATTTCAAGAAGCGTATTAGGTGGCTTCACAGATGTCCTTTTCTTTATTGTGCTTTATAATTTACACAACATTATACATTTTGTGTGTTTAATATTATATTTTTAAAAATCAAAGAAAGAAAGAAGAGATTTCGAAAAGGAAATGCTACCCTGAGTAACACTCTGTTGATCAATAAGGACTGCAGTAAACGTAACTTAAAAAAACAAGGGCGGTGGATATTAGCTCAATAAATCTAGTTGTGAAATTTCCTCAAATTACAAGAGGTAGGCAAGGCCTTGCCTCAATAAGCTTCATTGACCCATGGCTCTCCAGGAAAAGGAAGATCAGCATCACCTGGACCATTTTAAAGACACAAGCCAGGCTGCTCCAGCATCCCAGCCTACACCCCCTTCTCCATCCATAGGTGCCCTTGGTTGGCGAAGTTGGAGCTGAGCGTTCTGAGAGTAGGCATCTCCCACTGCTTATGAAATTCTCGCCCCACACATCACCCCACCACCGAGAGCCAAGTTTTACTTGAATACTTAACAGAGACAAAATGTGCCTTCGTTGCTCTGCATCGGTATCCTTTCTGCCATTGCACCATTGGTCTCTCCTCTTCCCTGTGCCAGCAGGCATCCTGGCCCCTGGTATTGTTCCTGGCTGCTTAGAAATGCCCACTTTGGCCTTCCTGCCCCCTTGGGCATCTTTCGTCATGTTTATCAAAACTGCTCTTACATGCTTCCTCGGAGAATCTGATAGGCGCCACCGTGCTCTGCAACGTCATGAAGGTGACAGTGAAAACATGAACCCTGCTGCACCTTAATAAAGAAAAACGCTTTATGTAAACCTCAGAGCGGGAGGGGAAGAGGTGCAAGGCTGTGGGAAAGGTATTTGGGGCCAACTTGACCTCCAGAGCACCCCTGCAACTGGACTCGGCCAGACAGCTGCTCCACCCACCAGTGCCAGGGAGGGGTGTCCCGACGGTGGACACTTGGTGGGTGAGGTGGAGTGCCACCACAGCTCCACTAACTTGTCAGTGGCGTTTCACACTTACTGCGTGGGCCGTTTGGGTTTTGCATTTCCAATTCATCTCCAGACTCTTGACTATTATTATTTTAGCCCTCCCGTCCCTACCAGGTTTCACTTTGACTCAGACATTTCATCCCATTCCAGATTATAGAGCTCCGACTCAAAATGAAGTTGGCCTTGGTTGATGTAACTCCATTTCCATGACCGCAGGGTCTTGGTTTGTAATAGAAGCTGGAAGTGATGGCTGTTAGCTGTGCTGAGGAGTGGGGGTCCCAGAGTACTTTGGGAAGAAAAGGCGAGGTCCACAAGTGCTCTAGGTAATCCACTGGTGGCCACCTCCACACAGAATCTTCCAAATGCATTTGTTCTGAAAAATACACTGATTTTTAGAAATTCTACAGAGAGGTTGTTTGAGGGTCAGTAGTTGCTGAAAGTATTTAAAAGAAGTTTGTTTATTCCCGTGCTCGTAAACCAAATTTTTCTCCATCTCTCTTCCCCTCTCTCTCCCTCCCCTCTCCCTCCCCTCCTTCCCCACCCCAGAGAAAGAGAGAAGCTTTTCTCCTGCCAGACAGAGGTATAGGGACTTGGGGAATCTTCTAGTGAAAAGCCAAGGCATAGATAGCATCATTTGTTATCTTAAGATAAAAACCTTTCCCAAGTTCTTTTTATAGATGTAACATCATACTCTCTTCAGAGAAGCCCATATCTACGATAATAAATAATTATTTCTCATGAAATATCCTTTTGAGAGAAGATAAAGTCTCTGAGGAAGAAATACTATGGTTAGAAACACTAACCCACGTGGGCTTCTCCCCTCCAGCCTCAGAGATCTGTAAGCAATCACATGTGAGGATCAATAAAAAGTTTAACACACCTCTGATGAAGTTCAAATTCGTGTGTTAGGCACATTCTAAAGAGAAAGTGGTAAATTACGCGAGATTATTACTTTATCAAAATCCAGGAAATCCTTCAAAGCCCAATTCAAGTCCCACCCTCGTCAGGATACTTTTTCCTTACCCACAAAGACTACAGTCTCTTCTCAGGACCCTATCTCAGTCACTAGCCATCAATGGACCTAATTACAGATTATCTTATCGTCTTTAATGGTGAGTTTTGTCCTGTATCCCTTTTTTCCAGCCCTGTAGATATTCAGTAAATAACATTGACAGCTGATAGATTCACTGGGGAAGGAAAATCTAGTTTGTCAATTTAATTAAATATTTACTCAATCCTTCTGCTTCCCTAAACAGAGAACCAGAAGAAATTAGCCTTGGTTGACACAAGAAAGATTAACTTCTTTCCAAGGAATAAAACTCTGGAAAAGAAAAGCAGCTATAATCTTAGAAGACATTTGGAGTGTGTAAAGCATTTTCACATGCATGATCTCATTGATTCTCAAAAGAACCCTGTGAGGATTAAACAGGCTATTTGCTTTTCCAAATTCTTAAATTTTAGGAGAATCGTTTTTTCCCCTGTTGCGGATAGGTTGACAGATTCAGAGAGACTGTCACTTGCCTAAGTTCACACAGCTCATAATTGGCAGAGATGGGTGGGGAACCAAGGAGTTCTGAACCTCAATCTAGAGTTTTTTTCCATGGCAGTGAACTGTTTCCCTGTTTGGAATGAATTAAAGAGAAATCATGGAATTCCTTCCCATGAAAATCTTTAAGAGCCCTTAATAACACCACAAATGACCTTAGACTTGATAAGATTTAGGTACCCCTCTTCCAAAGAAATGAAAACCGTTCTTGGTATAACTATGAAAACTCTTCGAGCTTCAAAAGTCTTTGGCCTGCCCAATATCCTAGAGGAGTTGAGAGAAAGGCAGTTTTTCTGCTATGAGTCATACTTTCAATTTCTATTAAAATTCTTATATGGCCACATATGCTTTCTCTCAGGCTTTGGGCCTCCAGGCCTGTGCTAATTTGCATGTCTGGTTTAGATAATGTCTGAAGTCCCCTCCAGCCTGAAAAGAAACCTCGGATTCTATTATATAAGTGAGACCACATTCCACCTGCCCAGAGTTGATGGTTGTCTTTAACTCCTGTGCTTTTTGATGTGTGGGTGCAGGACACAGAGGTGGGAGTGTTCCAGGGCTCACCTGCCAGGCCACAAAGATGGAGTGTTCCTTCAGGGAGAACTCACCTGTCCTCTTCTCAACCACACTGACCCCTCAGAAACGCCCTTTCCTGCAAAACGCTTCAGAGGCAGGTCAAAAGCAAATCATAGGAAGCGCTGGGATTTTAAGTTTCTTCATTTGAATGGCCTTCCTAAGTCAGTGTGATTCTAAGACAACAGATTTGGCAATTACCCTGATTCTAAATCTGCAAAAACTGGTGAACTCTTTAATAGACTAAGCTCATCTCGCCTTTTACTATCTCTCACCCAGACATCAAAACAATACTGTCAAGTTTTTTAGCTTATTTTTTCGTCTTCCGACATAAAGTAATTCTCACAAGGTAAAGAACTGCTAACAAGGGATTGCCTTTCCAGAAGGGCTTTGAAATCAGTGTTGGGCGACCCAGTCACTTTTCATAAGAAAATTATGGCACTATGGAGAGCTTTATTTCCATAACATTAGATCGGTCAAGTCTTTGTTCAAATTGTGTTGTCAGCGAGGCCCTCCCTGTCCCAGCACTACCCGCTCCCCTTCACCTGTTTTCTTTTTCTCCATGCCACTCACCACCTTCTTATATACGATGTCGTTTACTATTTGTTTTGAATGTCAGCTCCCAGAGCAAGGATGTATGCCTGGCCACCATTGTATTCTCAGCACATAGAACAGGATCTAGCACAATTGTAGACATTCAATAAAATGTTGTTGAATGAATGAATGTGAGTGCGATGTGAGGTATTAGCTAAGCCCAATAGCTGGTGCTGGGAAGAGGAAGAACCTGGGGGCAAGAGAAGGAAGCAAGGTGATAAGATACAGTCCGTGTCTTCCCAGAGATGCTCACCAAGAAAGGGGCATAAGTGCACAAAGAATTACACCACGAGGCTGAACAAGATGAGGGCAATAAACGCGATACCTTCACCGGTGAGCCTTTGCAGAACTCTGGAAGAAAGAGATGCAAAAGCTGAATCATGCAACAGATGCAAGACCATCCCGTATCGCCAGAGAGTGAGGGCGACCCAACTGAGGAACGCGGATGGGAGAGGGTCAGATCCGGGCTCTCAGCAGAGCCCAGGGGGCTGAACACAGACTGCTTCTCATTCATCTTCAAGCCCTCTTACCTAAGTCAGCTGTTAGGTTTTCTTTTTCTGATCCAGAATCCTCTTAAACCTGAGGCAGATTTGACCCAGGAAGGCTGCAGTTTAGTTGCGTCTGCATGGCCCAACATGGAGGGGAGTTTGGGCAAACACCCAATTAACTGAGTCAGTATAAATTGCTTTTCCACACAAGGCTGGCCCCCAAATCCCACTTTGAGGCCTCATCAAAATAAAGAGGTCGTTTAGACTCGTGTGTCATTTAGCCACAGAGCCCACGGGAGGGACGAACTCAAGGGAGGGTCCCGGCTTGGTGGGGAGCCTCGTGAGACCGTGGCGAGGCTGTGCCCACAAGGGTGTCACGGGCCTCTCCAAATTCTCATCTTTGAAAGCCATCCATTCTTCAAGCATTTCTCTCACGTGTCCTTTCTTCCCTTTGCACGTGGAATATCTTAAACAGTAGTTTTATTCTCCTCCACGCAGCGGGGCCGGCTCTGAGGCTGAGGGGCTATTTGGATTCCAGGACAAGATCCTTGAGCAAAGGAAATCTGATCCAGGATGTTTTTTTTCTGTGCGTTCCAAGTTTAAGGAAAGCCTTCCCTAGATATTGCCCTCCTCCTGAGATCTCCGTGGAAGCCAAGATCCTCTGCTGCTCTTTAGAACATAAGATGCCCCTGAGGTAAAGGCCGAGCTACCCTTATAGACGGGGTTGAAAGGAGGTGAGGACCCAGCTTGGAGCTCCAGGGCTGGCTGGGCAGGGAGCTGGGGGAGCTGACCGTCAGGGTAGCAGGAAGGATGCCGGGTAAACCCTCAGCCTGGTAATATACCTGCAGGCACCAGCCAGAGCCAGCTTCCCGGCCGGCGATTCTAAACTGGGATACAGGATAATCCGTTTCTTCTTCTAAAAGAGAGCCAGAGTTTATTCTGATTTGGGAATCACTGATCTCGGGGCACAGGAATTATTCTTCCTCTTTTGTGCTTCTCTTCATTTTCAGGGCCTCCTCTAATGACTTTTGAACCTCAGTTCACCAAGGTCAGCAGCTTAGAGGTGCAAGCAAGATGGTATAGACCACGTGTATACTGTGTATATTTTTAAGTTGCCATTTATCGAATGCTTATTTAATCCCCTTAACAATCCCATAAGGCATTTGTTATTAATCCTTTTTTTTTTTATTGTGGTAAAAGTCACATAATATAAAACATATTATTTTAACCATATTTAACTGTACAGTTCAGTGGCACTAAGTACATTCACATGGCTGTGAGCTCTCACCATCATCCATCTCCCGAATTCTTCACCTTCCTAAACTGAAACCCTGTCCCCAGCAAACACTGCCTCCCCGTTCCCGCTCCCGCCGGGGCCCTGGCATCCACCAGTATGCTTTCTGACTCTATGAACTTGACTATCCCACGTACCTCGTATAAGTGGAATCAAACAGTATTTGTCTGCACCTAATGTATATTGAAAGGCGTTTTTAAGGTTAACTTAGAGAAGCAGAACCTGGGGTTCAAAAACAGGAACCTTTAGACAGAGATTGTTTGGCAGAGTAAATGGCTGAGCTGGGGTCTCAACCCAGGGTGGACTGATTCTAAACGCCACATCGTAACCACAGACCTGCCAGAGAGAAAGGATGTCTGCACTAGGGCGTCCTCGCCCTCCATGACCTTCCACAGCCTGGGCGCCAGTCGCCTTTGCACAGCTTTGGAGGTGCGAGGCCAGGCCAGCCGGTCAGACATCTGGTAGTGGTCGCCGGCAGGGATCGTAGGGAGACAGTGGTAGATGAGGGGCCGGTCTTGAGTTGAGAAGGTTCGGGAAGCAGGACAGGCTGTCCCGGGTGGGCACTGCAGGAGGGAGAGCCCAGAGGGAAGCAGAATGGGGTTGGTGGCCAGTTGGTCCCTGCTTCTCCTCAAAGGCTGGGCCTCTTCTAACCCAGGGCCTCAGAGGGAGGAGGGGTTTGGAGGAACATCTCGTCCTCTGCTAGCAGCTAGGATGTTGCCCCCATGTACAGGCTTCCCTGTATGGGGGAAAGTCTGGGCGATGTGTCTTCCTCCTGGTGGACTTGGCTCTTTTTTGGGAAGTTTGGGGCTTTGGGTTCGGGGTCCCCTTTATTAGAGCTTTTCTCCTTTGGCATCCTCAGTCTTCCAAGAAAAGAGGTCTGGATCGGACTGAGAGAAGCTTCTTCCCTGAGCAGGGGCGGCCTTGCCCGTTCTGCAGAAAGGTCTGCATTCACAAGCCAGCCTTTCCAAGGATAAACAGGACTATAAGTACTGCCAACCAGAAATTCGAAAAGAAGTCTCAGAGAAAATCCATCTTTTTCTATCCAGTAATCGGGAGCACGGTCTCATGTCATACGAGATGAAGAGAGAGGCTTTTGTGCTGGTGTCTCTGCATCTTTGGCCTCCAGGTGAGGGCATGACAAAGTGTGGAGCTGCGCGTTGCCCGGGACATTGGGCTTTCAGACAGTGAACCGTCGGCATCCGAGCAGAAAGAGATGTCTTTCCGGAGATGTTTGGCCAGGTTTCTAGGACCCGTTTAACAGCTTCACACAGAAGCTGAGTTAACACTGGGACGTCTGCGAGAAAGTCACGTCCAGAGAAAGTTTTCCCCTCCCAACAAGGACTTTTCAGAAAAAAATCTCCATGCTCATATTTCTCCACCCCGGGAGGCTCTCCTGGAATCTAAGAGGACATTTAGGGTCAAAGTCAGCTGCACCGGGCATCCCATGATGGAGATACTGTTCAGACTATTATATACTTGAAGCTGAATTATCCACAATGCCTGGCAGTGCCCAGATTCCCCAGAATAAGGCTCTGGTCTCTCTTTGCTTTGGCAAAAATTGATCTCAGGACCGCCTGAAACCATAAGCTCCAGGCAAAGCCCTTCTGGGAGGACTCCTCTGAAAAAGCATCACAGTAAGATTCGTCATCAAGCCAGGGGTACCAGCCTTCACTGAAGTAAAAAGTGAGGGTCAAAATAGGAGTAATTTTCTGCTGCTCAAGCCTCTGCCACCACCCAGAAGTTCTGAGACCAGCTGCTCTGTGGGTCTCTAACGGTCACATTTTTGCCCTCTGTGCCCTTGGCCACTCCCTTAAGTGTGTGTTTTGAGAAGTCAGTTCTCAGAAAGCAGACAGTATGCACCATTTTCAGGGTGGGGGGTGCCCAGGGCATGCTCAGGCTGCCTTGTGGGCCAGGCACACCCCACTGGAGAGCAACCCACGTGCTGACCGGCAGCCGAGGGTCAGGGAGCTCTGGCACAGCCAGGCGTCAGGCCCGGAGAGGAAGAGTGTTTGTGCAGGAATATGAGTCGTTGGGTAGCTCCGGGTCCAGGATTTTCCATGTTGGTTGTAGACATATTTCTGTCTGTGTGTCTGGGACTAGAGCTGACCACACTGCTGAGTTCTCACTTGTATGACTTTTAGGAGGAAAACAAGCCCTCGTTTCAACAATGACGTTGTTAAAACATATATGAAACAAAAAGCAGGCCACCTGAATGAATGGCATGTAGTCCTGGGCTTCCCGTGGGGACAGGTCTCAGCCTACGCCCTGTCATACATGGACTGTTGTCCATTCTGCTCAGAGGGCAGCCAGGGTTAACAGTCTATACTCATCCATCACCCATCACCCAGACTGGAATGCCCTGAAGACTTCATTTAGTGGGGAGCAGCTGGGGTAGAGGCTTTGAATTCTCTCCAGCTAGGAAAATAGTGAACAACAAGAGGAAGTGTGTATATTTAGCAAGAAGGAGAAAATAATCGGCCCAGTTATTCATTCATTCAACAAATATTTATGGGGTGCTTATTCTGGGCTGGGTACTGTTCTAGGTGCTTGGTTCTATCAGAGAACAAAAGAGGGGTCCCTACTCTTATGGACCTGACATTCAGGTGGGAGATGTGGACAATAAACATCATGGATTAATTATTGATTAAATTAGGTGATAAGTGGAAAAGTAAGAAGTAGAGCAGGGTAAGGGGGATGGAAGCAGGAGAGGGGGGTTAATGTGTATTTGGTAGGGCTGGCAAACGTGTTTCTGGGTCTGAACATTTTAAGGTATTTAATGATGCAAACACAGTAATAATGTTACTTGCTAATATTTACCGAGTTTGATGCTGTGCTGGGCGCTGGGCCAGCTGTTTGCTTGGATATCTAATTTAATCTGCAAGGCTGCCCCAGTACTTCCAATCTCTAAGGCAGAATGTCAGACCTTAGCTCTTGATCCTGGCCTTCTCCATCTTTAGCTTTGTCTTTGCAGTAGGACTTACTCCAAAAACACTGGCTTTCATGTCAATCTTCCATTTAGGAGATGACCCCACAAACCCCAGGGCCCACAGAGAGCGTTTGTTAAACTCCCCAGTAAATGGACCCAGGTGTCCTTTGTAGACTCAGGTGCCAGTGGCAAGATTTTCCATGCAAGTGGGTAGGAATGAAAGAGCACATGGGAGGGAGCCTTGTGATCTTTGCTGCTCTGATTCTACACTCTGCTCCGGGACCCTTGGCTAAAGACACCCGCTCACGGCACGGCCCGCTGCTGTTTATTTCTCAGTTAACTCCACAGGAGGACACAGTTCAGGCTGATTGCTGGTGGCCTCTCTGTTTCTGTCCCTTGCTTTTTTCACCTACTAGGGGACTTTAAGTTTGGTTGGGACCTCGAAAGTCCTCCCGGTCAGGCTTCCCCTCCCAACCCCCAAGGCATCACGGGAAAGATGGGGCCGCCAGATACTTCTCTGATAAAGCATCAACTTCCAACATGATTGGGCACTCAGAGAAAGATCCAGCCACCACCCGCCCTCTGTTGGTTAGAGGGAATTCTTCCAAGCATTCTCTAACTTTTGCCTGTCTGCAGTGCCCCCAGAGCTAGAATAAAAGAATAGGAGGAAAAGTTGGCAAGACGTCAAGGATAACTATAGCCAAAAGCCATAATTTGGACTAAGAAAAAAGGTTCTTCTGAACGAATATAACATAGCTTTAGAGAAGATGGAAGAGAGGATGGAAGCCTCCGGTAAACTAAGGATTGAGAAGAAACGCTGATTAGAAAACTCTGAGTCAGAGATATTATCAGTGCAGTAAGTCAGAAGTTAGGTCACACCAATTCCTGGAACTTAGCGATTTGCTTTTTCTCTTTCATGAATTTGTCACTTTCTATTCCACTTTCTGTTCCGTTCCTGCTAGATTCATCTCCTTCCCCCGGCACCCACCCCATCCATCCATCCTACACATCACCACGAGCTGCACTCTCCACCACACCCTGGGTTCGTGGTATTGCCACCTGCCCCAAGCCTCTCCTGGTTTCCATGGCCTGTAACCCAGAGCCATTAAGCTGGCTGAGCGGCCGTGGACCTGGCCATGAACCTGGCCTCGGCCCTCTCTTCCGTGTCCCCCCACTGCAGTCCCACAGCCCCACGCGTGGTTCCCCGCATCCGACACGTTAGCATCTCACTGCTCACTTCCGCCATATGCCCGCCGGGTATGCGCGCTCTCTCCTGCCCGAAGAGGCCTCACTCAAGTCACCCCAGACCCAGTCACACGAGCCTCTCCCTCCTTCACCCCCAGTATCTCCAGCACTCCTTTGGTACACGACCCATATTTCTTCACAATCTGTTATCGTCTCCTATTTAAAGGCAAGCACTGGGGACTTGTGTCATATTCGTTCACATCCACTGTATAGCCAAACACACAATACATGGCAGAAATCAGTCCCAGATAAATTGCTGGAGGCCTAACCAGCATCCCCCTCCACCAAAGAGAAATCTTGGAAGAACCTGGCCTTTCCTCGAGGATACTCTGCAGACCCCTGCAAGACAGCCCAGAAGATACCCATGAGAACCTACAACCGCGTCCCCAGCTTGAAAACAACTTAGGTTCTTTGTTTGTTTTTGTTTTATTTTGTTTTTAAGCAAGCACAAGAATCTATTTGCAGGAGGAATTGTGGAAAAAAAAAAGTCAAAGAAAAATAAAAACAGACGACTCAAACGAGCTGAGCTTTGTCTCTCTTTTGCCCCCTTCCCTCCCCTTCCTCCCATCTGCATCCCCCTCACTTTCTGTTTTGCTTTTCATGCCAATTGCTAAAGACTGTAATTTTAAAACTGCACTGGCTTTTCCAGAGCCAGGAGGAATGTGCATCCGCACGTGGATTTTTCCACAAGGAAATCATTCCTGTCTTTTGGTTCTTCTTAGCCAGAAACAACAAGAACAAGCCATGGGACCAGCCGGTCCGTCTTTGCAGTTCTTATTCTAATTCGTTTGAGAGGCTCAGAAGGGGTGGAGGGGGATGGTTTGCGTTTCACCCCGTCTGACCGTTGTTTGATGAGGTTTGTGCTCCATTTGTTCAGATGTTTTTTATGGTTTCTTTGTTGTCCATGGAAAGACTTTGAAAGTCATCATTCTGTATCCTTAAGCTCTTCTGCTATTCCTGCTCCGTGTCTCAATGGGACTCACACCATGAGAAAGGAAAGGAGGATGTTTCCAGCCAGTCGGTTAAGCAATTTCTGAACGGGGTTAGGGAGGCATGTGTATTCTTTCAAGAAAGGGGTTGGGATCATGAATGTTCCATGTCAGTGGAGTGTCCGCCAAGGCGATCTGGAAACCTCTCTGCACTTCCAGGCAGGAAGCATCTCTCCAGCCCCTCGTTTCTGGCTCCAGCCACACCTCTGGCCTTTTTCCTGTCTCTGTGGTCATTACCCAGCCCTCTTCACTATCAGCAAAAAAGCATGAGAGGCCGAGGAGAGCCCAGATGTGCCCACAGCATCAGTGTGCTGGAGTGAGGGGTGGGAGCCGCCACCAGGGTCCTCACTGTGAGACAGTCTGCCCGTGAGCCTTTAATCTGGACGTGACCCGTCTCTCCAGAGCTGCTCAAAGGGCTTTGCTATACAGCTTCGGACATGTTTTTCTTGCTAAACTTAGATGATATTTGTAGAATGCCTTATAAGATGCTTCACATATGCTATCTCATTTGATCATTACCTGTCTTCATCCGTTCTGGCTGCTGTAACAAAGTACCATAGGCTGGCTGGTTTACAAACAAAAGAAACAAACTTCTCACACTGCTGGAGGTTGGAAGTCTGAGGTCAGGGTGCCAGCATGGTCAGGTTCTGGTGAGAGCTCCCTTTTGGATTGCAGACACCTGACTTCTTTTTGTGCCCTCCTATGGCAGGAAGCAGACAGACATGCTAACTCTGTGACCTCTTCTTATAAGGGCACTAATCCCATTCATGGAGGCTCCACCCTCATGACTTAATTACCTCCCAAGACCCCCGCCTCCCAATACCATTCCACTGGGGGGATTAGACATCAGTGTATGAATTTGCGCAGGGGACACAAATATTCCGTTGATAACATCAGCACAACCCTGTAAGGTAGGTAAATCATGTAAATTTTTATTTCCATATTTTAAAAAATTGAGGCCCAAGGATGCCTGGATTCATCCAAGGTCTCACAACAAATGATGGAAGGACAGAATTTGGAACCAGCCCTATGACTTCAAATTCAGGGTTCTTTCCATTACTTGGGCTCCCAATCAGTGTGTCAATGTTCCTTCCATTCATTCCCCTTTGCCCCAGGGGAAAAGTATACTTCTGGAATTTACTGATGCTTGAAAAGTTATTGCAGAATTCTCCAGGTCACTAAGCGATAATCTTCATGCAGTCTTTCTAAAGAGCAGGAGATGCTGATGTACCTCTATTTGTTTTTTCCATTAGACCCTTCCTATGACTCAGTCAGGAGAGGAGGATGGGGCAATAACATGAATTCTGGTCTCAACAAAAGTAAGTAAATGTCACTTTATTCTTTGGGAAGAAAACCTTTTTCTGAGGACGGGGTGGAGAACAGGGTCATAAGATAAAGGAGGAGAGGAGTGAGCATTTTGTTTTCCTGCTTTTTGAATGGCCATCAAAATTAATTGCCAATGTAGGACCTGTCAGTGATACCTAGTCCTGGAAAGATGGGATTTTCACTCAGACCTGTGAGTTTTGTTTCATTGCATTTGGCTTTAGAATTTTTGAAGTTGGAAGCTTTCTCTCATGACAAGGTCTGTATGAATGAAAAATCACCAGATTCGGACTCCGTCATTTAAGTTATGATAATGACCCTCTATGGCTTTGCTTATCTAATTGTCAAGATGTAGTTACACCAACATCTCTACCCCAATTTCATGAAAGGCTGAGAGGAAGATAACCTGATGAGGGGATGGTGGGGGTCTGACACATCAATTTGTGCTGAAATCTGACCCAAAATCTCCCATTAAGGGAGTAGCGGGAAAGACTGACTCATATGGTCCTGACCCAGAATGTGTTGATCTTGCTATCTCTAGGAAGTAAAATATCAAGCACAGAAATGGATGGTGAAGGGAATTCTTTCAAGAAAGAGGTTGGGACTAAAAACTAGTGCCAGCAATAACCACCATCCCTTTTAATAATATGCCTTATTTGTTTACTCTGCCCCCAGCCCTTGGCCCTGTGGGGTACACAGTGTTGAATCAGACATGGACCAATCTCTCAAGCAGGGGAGAGGAGTCATGCACACATATAACTCTTTCCCTCTGGGCGGTATCAGGAAGGCCACGTGGACGTGGGGCCGTATGATTTGGCTCTGCGAGGAGAGGCAGGATTTGGACCTGCAGCGGTGGGGCAGACTGGGCCTCCCAGGAGAGGTGGGGCCAGGGAAAGACATCAAGGCTGACATGTCTGACAGTCAGGAGGACTTGTGTTCCTGGGGTTTAGGATGCACGAAGGGAAATAAGTCTGGAAAGGTAAGGAAGGGGGCGCAAAGATGCCAGGAAGATAGACCTCAATGCTTCAGTCGACAGTGAGTCACTAAGGTTTTTGGATGGTGGGATGTAGTGTTTTAGGGAGCTGAAACTGGCTAGATAGCATTTGATGGGTCGGTGGGAAGAGAGAGAAGTGGTGAGCGTGCCAGTCAGATGAGTCCATAGACGGTGCAAGAAGCAACGCAGCTCTCACATGGAGACATGATGACAGGGGTGGAAAGGGTGTACCTAAGAGATGCCATGGACGGGAGCTCACAAACATGGAAACGCAGGAGCAGGTGACCTGTGCTCAAATGTCACCTTCTCCTTCAGGACCTTTCTAAATTTTCATTAAAAATGAAATCCGCAGCCCCGATACCGTTAGACATGCTCTTCTACATACTTACTGCTGTTTATCATTGTCGCCCCATTAAAACGTAAGTTCTAGCAGGAACCACTGGTTCAGTGCTGGGTTCTCTAGTATCGAGAGCAGTGCTGGCACAGAGTAGATTCTGGATAAATATTTATAAAATAGAATGAATAAATGAGTAGCGTGAGCGAATGAATGAACGAGAAAGCACATTTGTCCTCCTTCCGGGGGGGGGCGTTGGACGAGGTGTTCCCCTCCCCTCGTGGAGAATGGCCCCACTTACCATATTTCTCTTCTTGCTGCAGGTCCCCCCCTTGCAGGAGCACAAACAATGAGTAAGAATACTGAACAGCGGCCCCAACCAGGTACCTGTCCATGATGTGTGAACCCTCCTTTGCTTCCTATGTGGCCCTTGGTCCCACATGGTCAGCGGAGGAGGATTTAGACAATATACGGCATTTGTGTCTTTCATAGAATCCTATATTTGACACAATAATAGATCTGTGAATTGGGTACCTGACACTGGAATCACATAGAGACTCGTGGAATATCAGAGGTGAAAGGAGCCTAAAGATTAAAATGCCTCATGTTGTAAAATAAAGAAACTGAGGCCCAAAGAGGTGAAGTGATTTGCGAAAAGCCACACGGCTGGTTTATGGGAGAACTAGAGCTACCATCCCAGACTCTCAAGTTGCTTGACCAAACGTTCCCTGTGGTGGATCTACTTAATTAAGGCAGAGGAACTGTTAAAACCATGGAATTGGAGACTCTTAGTATGGAAAGGGAACCTAGAGACATCTAGGTCTACAACATCCTCCTGTAACATCTCAGTCTTATGATTACCTCACCTCCACTTGAATACCTACAGCAACGGGGAGTTCACTACCTGGCTAGGCTCAATTCCACCATGTGAGCCAAAGTCCCCCTCCCTGTATCTTCCATTCAAGCTTTCCAGTTTGCCCTCAGGAGAGGTCTTCCTCCCATTCTCTGTGAAGGTCCTTCATGTACCTAAAGACAGCTGTTGTGCCCCTTCCAAGCCCAGCTTGGTCTTCTCTGTGGGACAGAGCTAAGAGTGAGCTCCAAACAAGCCACTGCTTTGGGATGGACAGACATTGTTTTCCATCTCCACTGAGGATAAGCGAGAGAAAGTTGACCTACATTCCCTCAGGAAGGCTGAGAATTTGCTGACTGTGAAACACAAGTCAGACAAAGAGGACTTGACATAGGGGATTTAAAGAATCCCCAACAACAACGAAATTAGACATCACCTGCCCAAAATATTTTAGTTGTCATACCGTGTGGATGAACAGGGGTAGACTAAGAGGGCTTAAGGACTCTTCAAGTTAATTTGTAGTTGTAAGCAAAACCCCCAAAATCATGTCGATTTTTAAAATTACAATTATAATTATGAAAATTGTAAAGTATCAGACTTACGATAGCATGGCCAAGTTGCGATCCAGGTCTCCACCGTGATTCCCTCGCCTGAAAAAAAGAAGATAAACCTCACATAAGTCAATATTGCCAAGATTTCTTTTATGGCTAAACAATCACATAAGTTTTAAGTAAACTGAGATGTTAAGAATAATCATTTTATAGCTAAAATCCAAATTCTGGTTGGTGTTGACATTTCCAAGCTTAAAATCAGAGAAGGTTATTCTAGAAGGGAACTGGGGAATCCAGGAACCCAACCCATCATTTTGCAGATGAGAAAACCGATACCCAGAGATTGTCCAATGAGTTATTTAGTTTATAACTTTGCTGGGCTCGAACCCAGGCTGCTTGATTTCTGGGCATGTGTTTCTGCTACATCAGAAAAAGAGAGACGTGTAAAGTTGTCAGTGATAGTTAGAGCTATTAACGTCCAGTCATCATTAGACTTCTTTAAGCCCACTTAATAAGCCATACTTTACCTTATTCATGACGATTGAATATTAGCTAGCTCCCTTCCAAGTGGTTTTACTATTCTGTTTTAGGTAATGACAGCATTACCTGCAAATTTTAGACACCAAGTATGAAAAAATGATACTATTTCACGTTGTTTCTGTAATTACGGGGATAAAGACGGTAACTGGTCAAGATCTTTGAGGTCTGCAAAAAAAGGCAGTGCAATTTTCGGAAATCAGGCTTTCCTATGATATTGAAATAAAAGTGTAAACCCTTGGGGTATTGTCATTGTTAATGCTGTTGATTCTATATTTTTAATAACAGTGAAGCAAATTTCCTTTCTTGTTTCCTTAGATCCATATCAGATCCTGGGCCCGACCAGCAGTCGCCTAGCCAATCCCGGTGAGTTTCCTTTGACCTGAGAGGTCGTCTTCCAGAATGTTCCACAGCTTTGTGTGGTCACAGGGACCTCCTAGGTGTCCTCAGTTCAGACACCTGACCTGGGAGTAGCATGTACTTCTTTCCTTGAAATGTTCGAGCCTTGTTTCTCTGGCGCACACAGGAGAGGACAGGACTTGGCATGATGGTGATAATGTCCGTTAGCTGAAGATGCTTGGGGACAACAAACATTTTAGCCCAGTGTATCTGCACTGAGGTTGAGATAAGTTTCAGTAGGGAAAGATGGGGGGTGGGGTACCAGGAAACAGTTCCAGCCAGCTCACGGCAGTCTTCCTCACGTAAGTGAATACATATTCCAAAGGCGCTTTAGTCTTGACCTTAGAAAGTACTGCAGCGTTATCTGGCTACATGAAAGAGGCTGCAACTAAAATAAACTTGACAGTGTATTTTAAGGGTCTGTGATTAAACTAACTCTCAAGTGAGCTCTAAACGAAACTCACCTCCTGTGTGAGCTAATAGGCCCTTGCAATAGTGAGACGGGCACCCAGGGAATTCCTGCTGCCTGTGTCTCCAGGCCGGTCCTGCTCAGAAGGCTGGGAACGCACCAGCTCCCTCTCCTCTGGTTTCCTCTCTGCCCAAGTTCTTCTCTGTAGAGCTTAGAGCCAAGAGCCAAGCACGAGGGCTTAAGGAACAGTCCAGGTCCCATCAGCCTAAAGTGTTGTCACACCTCCCCCCCCCCCCCCCCCCCCCCGGGACTCTGAGGGACTTCAGCACTGAGTAAAGAGAAGACAGCGATTCAGGCCTTTATAGAGGAAGAGAGTCAGCATCTTGCCCGGAAGGGTGGGGAGTGGCTTGCCCAAAACCACACAGCTGGTTCTGGGCGAATGTCACCTGGCCCGGGGCAGATTATCTTACCATCTAACCATGCTGATCACACCAGCGTCAGGGGCCAGTGGGTTCTGACCGTAAAAATAAATCAAGGGATTCTTAACCAGGGTGAGAGGACCCTTGCACTTAGGAAATTAGGTTCTGACTTCCCAGGCTGAGCCTCTGTTTCCTCCTGTCTGCCTCGCTGCCTGCAGGGAGCGGGCAGATCCAGCTGTGGCAGTTCCTTCTGGAGTTACTGTCGGACAGTGCCAACGCCAGCTGCATCACCTGGGAGGGGACCAACGGGGAGTTCAAAATGACGGACCCCGATGAGGTGGCCAGGCGCTGGGGGGAGCGGAAGAGCAAACCCAACATGAATTACGACAAGCTGAGCCGAGCCCTCCGATACTACTACGATAAAAACATTATGACCAAAGTGCACGGCAAGAGGTATGCCTACAAATTTGACTTCCACGGCATCGCCCAGGCCCTGCAGCCACATCCCACCGAGTCGTCCATGTACAAGTACCCTTCGGATATCTCCTACATGCCCTCCTACCACACCCACCAGCAGAAGGTGAACTTTGTCCCTCCCCCCCCGTCCTCCATGCCGGTCACTTCCTCTAGCCTCTTTGGAGCAGCGTCACAGTACTGGACCTCCCCCACGGGTGGCATCTACCCCAACCCCAATGTCCCCCGCCACCCAAACACCCACGTGCCCTCACACTTAGGTAGCTACTACTAGACGCTTCACCGGTGGCCTTCTCGCTGAAGTCCCCTTCCTCACACTTCTTGTTGGACATACGTGGCCTTGAAGAGAAAACGAAACTGGATGCTCTTTCTTGTTGGATAGAACTTGTGTACCTGTTCTTTAAAAACGATTCTTTGTTTTTTTTTTTTTTAACGTTGGTAACTCCTGCTTCCTCTACCTTGAACAAAGAGATGGATAATTCCATGGGCCAGTATGCCAGTTGGGAGTCTCAATCTCCTGTCAGCCTACGAGTTGAATATTTAGATTACTGGAATAGTTGTGTCATGGTTCTGGGAAAGAAACTGTAGATTTATATTTTTAGGACCAAAGCAGTTACTTATCGACACACGGGTCTCATCTTGGACCTCGAAGGGTTCATATGATAAAGAATCATGGACTTAACCAGTTATGCTCTGGTTTGAGACTTAGTGAAAATAGAGGCAGGAAGCTTATCATCTTATCTTAGGAAGACCTAACTCAGTGGATAGCAAACTGGAACATTGGTTGTAAGGCTAGTGAAGTTTTCACCCAACTGGAATTTCAGAGAAAGAACAAGTGTGTATTTAAGAAGCCACGGGCATTGCAAAATCTTTCTCAGTGGGCAGTAAATATGCACTAGGCTGACCATTCTCTCTGGAAATAGTCAAGATATGAACTAAGAAATGTTAATGCCAATGCAGACATTCCTGAAAGCCAGAGAGTTAAATAACTTTTTTTTTTTTTTTTAAATAATGACAGTGGGTCCCAGAACTTTGAAAAGTCCTAGGGATTTCTAAACACAAACAGATTCGCAAGTGCTGTGCGCTTGTCAGATCAGTCCAGGGTCCACCAACCAGAAGGCAACTTACTGTATAAATTATGCAGAGTTATTTTCCTATATCTCGCAGTATTAAAAATAAATAATTAAAAAGTGAAAAAGAGTAAAGAAACGAGTTGACCTCGGTCACAAATACAATGTTACTATCAAATCAGTCGTTATTTTTTTTTTAATGTAATTTGTACATCGTTTGTCAATCTGTACATTTGAGCTGTTTGTATGTTTTTATAGCTGGTTTTTAAAAAGCATAATGTGACTTATTGTGGAAAAGAACACAGGACGTTCAAGTCACTGACTTACTAGAAAGAGAACCACTGGTGTTGTTATTTAACAAGTGAGCAGAAGCAAATCAAGGCAAACTCTTTAAACCGTTCCTGCTTTGGAGATGTTTGTAAATAACCGAACTGCAACAATCATAACTTGGAAAAGAACAACCAAACTTTCCCTTGTGCATACAAGGGATCTTCCTGCCTTATATATGCAATATATTTTTTAGATATTAAAATATATATAATTTTGCAGGTAATCATTGACTTTTTTAAACTATATTAAGTGTTAAGCTGACAACTGTCAATGAAGACTATGTTGTACAATAATTTGACTAAATAAATTGTGTCTTTTTCTCTCAGAACCGAGGACACCGTTTCCTTATTTACAACCAGCATTCTCTCCCCTGCCCCCCTCAGGTCCAAGGGTTTTCCCAGGGGAAGTTTCCTATTGACGTCTTCTGGCACCATGAAAACTTTTTCACATGTACATACAGCGGAAAGTATAGGATCAATTCGGTTTTTATCGTTGTTTGTATTAGTCAGGGTTCTCCAGAGAAACAGAACCAATGGGATTTATATGGAGATTTATTATGAGGACTCGACTCATGTGATTCTAGAGGCTGAGAAGTCCCCCGGTCTGCAAGCTGGACACCCAGGAAAGCCAGTGGTGTGTAATTCTAGGCAACTAGGGAAACTAGCTGATGGTGTAAATCCCAGTTCAAGGGCAGGAGAAAAGTCCCACCTCAAGCAGGGAGCCAGGGGTGAATTCCTCCTTCCTCTGCTCTTTGCTCTATTTCAGACCCTCCGTGATTGGATGAGGTGCTCTGGCCGGCGTTGGAGAGGGGAGTCTACTTCACTGAGTCCACACATTCAATGCTAATCTCATTCAGAAACACCCTCACTTACATACCCGGAAATACTGTTTCATCTTGGCCACCGTCAAATTGATACTTAAAATTGACCTTCACGTTGTGCATAATGGTTGCAGAGATTTCTTTTTAATATCATTTAAATCTTCCTCCAGCCTAAAAGGGTTTTATAGGATGACAGCCAAGGCCATGGAGAGTCTGTGTCCAAGAACCAGAAGAAAGCAATCAGGTCCATCCAGGATAGACCTCATCTGTTGGACTTCACTCTTACATCCACTGAGCACCTCAAACCCAGTGGCCATCCCCCTGATACTCCAGCAGAGAATCAGATGGCCCAGCTGCCTCTGGTCCTGTACCAGGAGCTTATGGCCCATGAGGATTTTTAAGATCTTTTTTCTTCCCAAGGAAGAAACCCGCCTCAAATCGTTTCACTATTAGTTAGCTCACTTTCATTTCCTCTATTTTATAATGAAAACGAAGGAGGTTTGGAAAGTCCTTGGTGTTGTGAGAAATTAGACTCACAACATTGATCACCCTGTAATCTTCCCTGGGTGACACTGAGTACCTTCTAGACAATTTGTCTACCTAAACGAAAGGAGACATGTCCCAGTTAAATTTTTTAACTTGCACCCTGCCATTAAAAAACGTAAGCAGGGCTTCCCTGGTGGCGCAGTGGTTGAGAGTCCGCCTGCCGATGCAGGGGACACGGGTTCGTGCCCCGGTCCGGGAAGATCCCACATGCCGCGGAGCGGCTGGGCCCGTGAGCCGTGGCCGCTGAGCCTGCGCGTCCGGAGCCTGTGCTGCGCAACGGGAGAGGCCACAACAGTGAGAGGCCCGCGTACCGCAAAAACAAAAACAAAAAACGTAAGCAAATATTCTCAATGTATGCACATTAATTTATAAAGCATATATAAAACTGTTACATTATTATTATCTACCTTATAAAACAAACACAGAATAAACAAGTTTAAAGAGTGATATAAAAGTAAATTGTAACTGAAATTCTAATGGTTTCTTCCTACTTTCATTGTATTGCATATCTCCCACTGTCAACACTCAATAAGAATGTTAGTCTTTAGAGGAATAAGTATGTATGTATACACCTGTGTGGGTTTTCTAGTGGACTTCTAAGAAAGAAGAAAATAAAAATTTGATGTAAGTGGCCTAAGCATAGAAAGAGAAATGATAAAGGCCAGGGATGTTTAAGAATTGTCTAGCTGGATTCTTCTGCAAATCTTTTTCTCAGCCAAGTAATTTTCCCATCAATTTTGAAATCTGCTAAGTAGTCATTTGGGGAAACAGAGGCACAGACCTCTGACTGCTGTGAGAAGGTTGGGATGCTGAGACCCTGGAGAGGTCACCCTTTTAAGAGGTTTTCTTAGTATGCCCTATTCAAGCACTGGCTAAGACCTTTACAAGGTCTTGGAACTTTGACCAAATATTGCCCCTAGAGCTCATCCCCCCATGATTTATTCCACATTTAGGGAGCTGGTCCACTCGTAACAGGACCAGGACACCATTTCCTCCTTAGAAGCACTTGTATGGAGTGAGGGCTGACAGTTAGTCCCTGTAATACTCGGATTTAGGGTTTGCTAACTTACTCCAAGGCAGCCAGCTGACTCGTCACAGAGGACACACACGATCTTCACCATCCTGGCTGCTAGCCCAGTCTTTCCCCCACTCAACCATTCTGTACCGAGGCCATGAAGTGCATTCAGTCTAACAAACGGCACGCCAAGCAGAGCGGAGCATGGCAAGCCTGTGGGCAGTTCTAATGGAAATCGTCTCCCCCACAGTTTAAGATGCTACTCAACAGCCCTTTTGAGTAGGCAGTCATTTTGTGTGTGTGTGTGTGTGTGTGTGCCAAAAGATATCGTTGACTCCCATGCAAGGGAAGCTGTATTTTCCAATCTGTTGTTTTACAACATTGTTAATGGTCAATGACCACTAGGAATGTAATAACACCTAAAATGATCATTATTTTATTAAACCAATGACATGTACATGCAACTGAACCATCTATGTGTATAATGTTTATTTAGGCCATGAGTCATGCATAAAGTGTGGGCCCTCACACAGGTTATCACTAGTTTAGACCAAACGAGAACGTGAGGTTCCAGCACTCTCAGGTGGAAAAGAACATCTGACTCTGCACTAAGCCAAAGAGCTGCCAGGCCAAGGCAATGGCTGGTGAGGAAATCAGAGAAAAGCAAAACAAAACAACGTGCAGTGTTGTCCTTAAGTGGTCTGGGGGCTTCCTTTCACACTCTACTTCCTCTAAAATCTATTATTAACACCCATTATGTAAACATGTTACCTTAGAAGCTATTGAAAAGGTACCACTTTGGGAAGCAACCCTGGGAGCTGCTCCCCCCCCACCACTGCCCCCAGGTCTCCCTTTCATCAACAGCAGTGATGAGGCAATAAATGGTGCTTAGTCTCTTTGGAAGGAGAGGGGAGACAATAAAGAACTGGAATGGGGGGCAGGAGACGGGGTCCTGGTGCACAAACAGAGGCTTCAACTCTTCTCATCCAAGAAGGACTCTGAGTTTTGCAAAAAGCACACTGGCCACTTCATTCTACAGAAAAGCTACTGAAATCGACACTGCATTCCTTCACCCAGGGAGTCTGGCTGAAGGATTCTGAAAGGTCGGCTGATTTCAAGACTACAAATCCCAGCCTCCCTTGGGGGACGGACACTTCTGAGAGGAAGTGATTTAGCCAGTCAAACCTCTAGGGTTTCAGCCAATTGAGAAAGGGGATGGAGGGAAGCTTTGAAAAGGAATGTCTGCTCAGCTCACACGCCTGGGGTCTGTCTCCCTCTCTCACTCTTACTTGGCCTCCTCTCTAATTGTTTCAGTCTGTCTGAGCTGGTAAATTCCTAAGCTCATAGTCAATTTACACTTAGCTTAAAAGCTCTAGGGGGAAACAGAAAAAGTTTCCAGGGAGACCACTCACCTACCATGGCTCAACTAACCCTCTGGATTTTAACTGTTACCTCATGTGTTTTCTTAGTGGGAGGAGAGAGGCAATTTAGGCAGATAAATGAGCAGGGATGTAACTCCAGAGGCCCTGGGTTCAAATTCTGGCCCTTCCACCTACTGGGCAACTTATCTGCACCTACGAACTGGGGAGCTGAGTAATAAGTCCCGCAAGAGTTCCTGTGAGATACTAGATGACACATATGGAAAACCCTTTACAAAATACTGTACAGGAAGTATATATGCATAAATAAAATCATGTATATAATATAAAATGTATATATATATATATATATATATATATATATATATATAAAATCACTGTTACCTGTTAGTGTTTGCTAAGTTTCTCCAAGAACTTTTATTAAGTCCTTGGTAACCAGAGAGCACTCTGTCTGGGGGGTGCAATACAGTGTAGGTTTTGTTTTACAGTCAGAAAGGCATTTTCCAAATGAGTGAAAAGTGGGAGTACATTGGATTTTCCCCATCCCTGGCTCTCGCCACACCCCACTTGGCCTCCTGCCTTCCACTGGTTCTGTGTACCCCTAAAGCCCAGCAGACCAGGCTTACAAGCTGCAGAACGCTGCAAATGAGATGGTTGTGAAGGAATGCTAAAAATGCACTTTTGTCAGAAATGCTGTGTTGGGTTTTCAAATCAGCTAAGAAATAGAGGCTGGGAGCTGGGATTTTATGCCTAGTAAGCTTGAATCCAGATTTTTTTGCAGACCCAAAGAGCCTGTAAGCTCCAGGAGAGAAGAGCCTCTGTTTCGTTTGCTGCCTTCCTGGCCACACAGCAGTTAGTCAGTAACTATATGCTGAGTGGATACGTAAAGAACAGGGATGCAGTCAGCGCGGTCTGAACATAAGCCCAGCATTTACACCTCCCTAATTATAACTACTGTCTTTGAGCTTGATTCCCATCTGTAAAATGAGGATTATAGTCACAACCACACAATGTTATGACAGGAGTTGAGTATGAGACTGTAAGTAAAAATGCTGTGTATGTTGAAAAGAAGGACAGAAATGCCAGATACTGTCTTGGTTGATGAGCAGTCCCTCTTTATCATTCAAAACTCTGTCCTGGTCTCTTCTCTCTCATCCTAAGACAGAGGAGTAAATCGTACTCCTCCATTCTTTCACATGTTGCAAATATACCTTTTTAACTTAAAAAGTTACAAAAGCTTGAGACAGTCACAAACGTACAGAAAAGTTGGAACTGCACAAAGAACATTTTTAGGGAACCATGTGAGTGAGTTGCCAACCTGATGCTCCAACACCACCAAATATTTGAGTGTGTATTTCCTATAAACAACAACGTTCTCCCACGTAATCTGGGACAATCACAACAATAAGAAAATGAACATGGACAGACAGCCACGTAATCCTCAGGCAGCACTCACGCTTCACTAGTTGCCCTGTTATGTCTTGTCTTTGCAAAAGGATCTCATCCAGAATCACATATTACATTTAGTTGCTACGTACCTTTAGTCTGGGACACTTCCAACTTTCCTCAACTTCCAGGACTCTTGACAACTTGGAATATTATAGGCCAGTTATTTTGCAGAATGGCCCTCATTCTGGGGCTGTCTGTGTTTCATGATTAGATGTTAGGCATCTCTGACATCACAGAGTTGATGCTGCTGCCTCCTCCTCGCCTCTGACAATTTCAGTGTACCCCAGGACTGACGGTGTTCATTTTGATGATGTGATTAGGGTATGGTGTCTGCCGGGCTTCTCCGCTGTAAAGTTACTCTTTTCCCCTTTGTAATTAATAAGTATTTTGTGGGGAGGTACTTTGAAATTAAGTAAATATTCCATTCATCAGCAGATTTCAATAAATTCATTCATTTATTTATATCTCTAAAGACGGGTGTTTTCCTATTTTACTCAGTGGGTATGACGGTCCTTACAATTATTTATTTTGATGATTACATGGTCCCCATGGGAGGTCATTCAAGCTGGCCTCTATGTCCTTTGACGTGTTCCCCTCAGTCTTTGAGCACTTTCTTGCTTTCTCCCCCAGTTACATATTTGGGGCTCCCTGTTTCAGCTCTGGAGTCATTCATTTCTCCAAAGGTCACTGGTTCTTTTTAGTGGAAAATGATATTTAGAAGCCAATATCAGGGTGCTGGATGTGCTCATTGCCATTGCAATGTTGTTGCTCCCCAGACCTCTCAAGTGGACAGAGCTAGGAAGCCTATGTGTATATATGCATAGACATCATGTATACATACATAGACTTTTATATACATACATGCGTTGTGTGAATCAGAGTTCTCCAGAGAAACAGAACCAAGAAAATATAAATAGATAGATAGATAGATAGATAGATAGATAGATAGATAGATAGATGATAGATAGATAGATAGATGACAGAGAGATGATAGATGATAGATAGATAGATAGATAGATAGATAGATAGATAGATAGATAGATATAAGAAGAGATTAATTATAGGAATCGGCTGACACAATTACAGAGGCCAAGAAGACCCACAGTCTGCTGTCTGCAAGCTCAAGAACCCATAGTGTAATTCAGTCCAAGTGAGTCTAAAGGCTCGAGAATGACGGGTGGGCGAGGCCAGTGGTGTTGCGTCCCAGTCTGACTGTGGAAACCCAAGAACAAGGAGCACCAACGTCTGAGGGCAGAAGAAGGTGGACATCTCAGCTCAAGCAGAGAAAGAATTCACCCTTCCTCCCCCTTTTGGTTTCACTCAGTTCCTCCCTGGATTGGATGGTGCCCACCCACCTTGGCGTGGGGGGATCTTCTTTACTCAGTTTACTGTTTCAAATGCAAATCTCTCCCAGAAACACCCTCACATTCACACCTGGAAATAATATTTTGCCAGCTATCTGGGCATTTCTTAGCCCAATCAAGATGACACACGGGTCTTCCCTGGTGGCGCAGTGGTTAAGAATCCACCTGCCGATGCAGGGGACACAAGTTCAAGCCCTGGTCCGGGAAGATCCCACATACCGCGGAGCAACTAAGCCCATGTGCCACAACTACTGAGCCTGCACTCTAGAGCCCATGAGCCACAACTACTAAGCCCAAGCGCCACAACTACTGAAGCCTGCGCGCCTAGAGCCCGTGCTCCGCAACAAGAGAAGCCACTGTTATGAGAAGCCTGTGCACCACAACAAAGAGTAGCTCCCGCTCACCACAACTAGAGAAAGCCTGTGCGCAGCAACGAAGACCCAACACAGCCAACAAATAAATAAATAAATTTATTTAAAAAAAGATGACGCATGAAATTAGCTGGCTCATATGCATAGATATTTATATCTATAGTTATTTCTATATCTATACACATATCTTGAAAGCCTGGAGTTGACTCAGATGCACCTATTTCCAATCTAACACCACAAGACCCACCCCAGTTTTTTTCCATTCCCACATTTGTTATTCTCTTGTTCGACAACGAGAAACATGGTTTCCATTACACATAATATATACACTTACTTATCAATCTTTCTGCATGTAACCAGTCTCCTATCTCTGCTGCACCCCACCCCTCCCCCACGTGAACCCTGCTGTGGTTCTCAATTCCCATCCTGGCTACCCCACTGCATGGGCACCCTCCTTACCCTACACCAGGCCATGCCTCCATATGGATGTCTTCCTCTCCCCATTCAAGCTCTGACATCCTGGGACAGGCCTGGGACTGTCTGGCTGGGACTCCCTCCTATCTGGGACTCCACCTTCAACCCGCTCACACCTGACTGCTGTGACAGCTGCACCCCTGTCCCCACCATGGATGCTCTCTTTACTCCGCTCGGGCACAAACACCACCCTCCAGGACACTCCATCTGGTGCCCCTTTCAGGCCCTGACACCACTGCTCTGATACTTATCTTGCTCTGCTCCACTTGTGGCCTCAGGAATAAATACTTCTGGATGGGAAGGAAAGGGGAAGAAAGGAAAAAGAAAGAGGGAAAGGAAGGAAAATGGAAAAAGGGAAGATCCATGAACACAGAGTGAAGACTGCATGTATCTCATTGATATGTGTACGTGGTGGACGTGGGTGGGGACAAGGGAGTACAAGATTCATTAACTTGTGGTTTTTTCCTGTCTCTGCATTCTCGCATCCAAATGTGTGTGTGTGTGTGTGTGCACAAAAGGGCATGCACGCACACACACACACACACACACCTGCACTTTTCACGGTGCAGAATTGGAGAACAGTTAGAGAAAGGAGAGAAAGGGATGGAAATTAACTAGAGAGACTACAAGTTAGGAGCTAGTTGGGAATGGGGGATAGATGGAGAAAATGACATTTTAAAATTGTGTGCTAGCTATTTACCATACCTAAGATATGGAAACAACCTAAATGTCCAGTGACAGATGAATGGATAAAGAAGATATAGTACATATATACAATGGAATATTACTCAGCCATCAAAAAGAATGAAATAATGCCATTTGCAGCAACATGGATGGACCTATGACGTAAGCCAGACAGAGAAAGACAAATATCATGTGATATTGCTTATATGTGGAACCTACAATACGACACAGATGAACATATCTATGAAACTGACTCACAATCATAGAGAACAGACCTGTGGTTGCCAAGGGGGAGGGGGTGGGGGAGGGAAGGATTAGGAGTTTGGGATTAGTGGTTGCAAACTTGTATATATAGGATGGATAAACAACAAGGTCCTACCATACAGCACAGGGAACTATATTCAATAGCCTATGATAAACCAGAATGGAAAAGAATATGAAAAAGAATATATATATATGACTGAAGCACTGTTATATAGCAGAAATTAACGCAACATTATAAATCAACTACACTTCAATAAATTTTTTAAAAAATCTTGTACTGGGTATCCAGGGGAACAATTGGAAGCAGGAGGAGGGACAGGATATGGCTGGTGAGTGTGGAAAAGCAATGCTCTGGGATATGCCTTTAATGTCTTCTGAGAGAAACGGAGGCCAAAATGGCATGACTTTTTATTAACTTTGGTTTTGGGGCAGTGCTAAGACATGGCAACTTGAGACCCCAGAATCTATTTGTATTTGAAGATCTGTGTCCTTCATTAGACTATAAAGACATGAAGGGCAGGAACTGTGTCTAATTCTTTCTTTTTATGCCTAGCACCTAGCAAGTGCCTGGCTTTACAGAAGGATCCGATACATGTCTGTTGTTTGTCAAACTGCACCTGCTGGACAGAAATTGTCCAGGCCCACCTGCCCAGCAATTCTGAGAGGCAGGGTGGGAGCCTCTGCTCTGGTTTGTTACAGTTAACCCCAGAGATACATGGAGAAGATAAAAAACATGGAAGACACAGTTAAAGTATAAGACCAGAGCACTGTTATAATTTGCTAACAATTTCTACCAAGTCAGTGTTTGGTGCCAATTGGTTTCCCCAGAAGATGCAGTATTCCTTTCCCCATTGATTATTGCAGTGCCCGGAGGCCCTGGTTTTCAGAAACGTCTAGTCAAGCATCACATATATTCTAGGAATACTTTCCAGACATCCCAGCTCTTCCTGAAAACTTCCCGTCTTTTGCTCTTTCTCTGTCTTTTTAGGACCTTCTACTTATCTAGCATTTTTCTGAGTAACTCAAAGTTTTGTCTTAAAAAATTAATAATAGAACATATGACCACTAAGAAACCAGTTTGCACCAGACCTCTATCTGAGAAATTTAAAAAGTGGAGAATATGAATTTTCTATCCACAGATACTTCGTGTGTGAGGGAGAAAAATGAGCTTGCCACTCATTTCTGAAAAGCAAAGCTAATCAAATTGTAGCTTAAACCTGCTTTTAAAAGAGTATTTCTGATGATCTGCAGTCTTTTCCCTTCGCATTGAATCTTTACACACTTCACTGATTACCTGATCAGAATCCAAGGCACAAAACTCCGATGGATCCAATTTTTCAAGTAGAGGGCTGCCACTTGGGCTCAAAGCCAACCCTGGAAGGTCTGGGGCAAAGGGGAGTGAAGACGGAGCAGTGGAGCAGAGCAGGAGTTTCCATCCCCACAATGAGCCTCGTGGCCAAAGACACAGTCATCCCCTAAGCTGCTCTGCATGGTCAGGAGACTGTGTCCCTAAAGAAGCAAGCCCCTCACCTCGAGGGGATTTGCCTAAGTCCAAGAGGGAAATCCTGAGTATTTGTAGAGCTTCCAGAAAACTCTCAAGGTTCCATAAACATCACATTTGCATTCAGTGTGCACTTAGGTTATATCTTACTTGGCAAGAAATACTCGTTTTCAGGACATCAGTTTTTCAGTCTGTTGAGAGTTCATTACAAACGGCCCCACAGCTTTGCATTAGCAAATGCCCAAAAGACAATGGAGGGAAAACTGGAGTCAAAACTATGACCTCAAAACTCACATGCAGTAGGTCCCTGGAGGAAACCCTTTCTGCCTCCAGCGTTTTGGGTAATCAGGGCAGATGGATAGATGTCCTTTAAGTATGAGGGCTTGCTGGATTTCCTGGGAGAAACTGTGACAAAAAGACAGGGGGACCGATGCTTGGTTTCCAGGACATAAGTTAAACAATCTTAATGCAAAAATACTAGTTTACTCAGAGTCAGTATCTTTAGAAGGTGAAAACCGTCCCTAGCTAAATCTTCAGCCATCTTGGTCTCTTGAGAAAAAATGGAAAGATTGGCCTAATCATGGAATTTCCTGGTCTTAGCGGATTTACAACCAAAGATTCAGCGGATGACCCAGGTCATAACTGCTGGCTGCACCGCAAATTCAATTATCCCAAATTCCGACACACCAGCCTCCTTCCTGTCCCTCGCCCCTTTCTTATCATAATCTTTCCTGGGCCATCAACCCCCCACCAGCTTGTCTGAATCCAGGTTTAATCTCAGCAAACTCGGAGCTAGGAATCAACACTGAGGACATCTCATCAGAGAGAGAAGGCCACATTCTTGATGACGAGTAGTGACATAAACGCAGCCCCAGCCTGGCCCAACCAGTGCAAAGATGAAGTAAATCAGTCTATCCCCTCTTTCCAGCCACATCCGAGTGCGGAGAAAGCAGCACCAGGATACGAGAAGCTATTTTTCAAGATTTTACAGCAGGTCCTCTGACAGCATGGAGGCCTTTACTAACTGACAAAGAGGGAAAACTCTTGAAACAGTTTCACCTGCTGAGGTTTTAACACCATCGTGCACACTCGTCCTACCCTTGGTCTGCCCTTCCCCTCTCCCCAGCCTGGCCACATATGGCTGAAGAGCCTCCCTGCAGTGTTTAGACAGCTTGCAGGGAAGGTGGGCTCTGTGAGTTGTAAGAGGCAGGCAGCCAC
The DNA here is from genome assembly GCF_005190385.1 of Monodon monoceros. NCBI lineage: Eukaryota > Metazoa > Chordata > Mammalia > Artiodactyla > Monodontidae > Monodon > Monodon monoceros. The sequence goes on along the minus strand of NW_021703784.1, from coordinate 5,114,276 downwards.
TCAGGCTTCCTGGAGAACTGGGAATTGACTGTAGAACACCCATGGGCGATGGGGGAGATGGAGACCTCTTAAAATTGGACAGACAGCCTCCTGGAGCCGGAACAAGAAAGCTACTGGGGACCCAGGGGTGTGAGGGAGAGCGCACCTATGTTCCTACGACTAAGACACACTCCCCACATCTTCCCACCCATCCTCCCACCACCACGGGCCTCAAACCCTACATTTAACCCAGTTAAAACGTTTGAGAGAGAAGGTTTGCCAAGCGAATTACTGTCACCTAACTCTGACCCCTCGAGGTCCATCCAGTTGAAGTCTGTGGACTGACTGTCCTCAACTCAGGGCTCAGGGCCCAGGGGCGGCAGCCGGGAGAGGGGGGTGTCAGCTATTCTGGATCAGCCCAGCTTCTCCCCAGTGGAGCTGAGGGCACGGCAGGCACCCAGACTGGCCAGCCTAGGCCATCCTTACCGACAGAGTGAGGACGACCCCGAGTGCGGGACCACCCCAAGTAGCGTCTCCTGTGGAAGGAATCCCAGGCCCCAGCTACCAGAACTTATTTGGTCTCCAGTCTGTGCCCCCAAATCTTAAATTATGTTATGGAAACCCTAAAATTGTCATATTACAAAAAGATACTGCACCTCCACCGGGCCCAGACTGTTAAGTCTGGTTACATGGTTACATGCCGTGGTTCCATGGCATTTGGGGCAGGGAGGAACTAATACTGATGGATGTGTGCTCTCAGTTTCTCACCCTCATGACAACCCAAGAGATGGACGTTATCCAGCCCAATTCCTTCTCAAGGATTCCGAGGCTCTGAAATTCGTTAGTAGGTGGACTTGGACTCTGGCCTGCTGGGTCCACCCCTGAGATATCTGGAGCTCACAGCACCTCCTGAGTCTCCTTGGGGTTTTCCACATGCGTGAACTCATCTCCTGACACCTGCCGTGGAGGGGACAAACTGGCCCAGCGGGAGAGCTGCTTCCATCTCAGAGCTGACACATGAAGCACTTTACAGCTTTCAAAATACCTATTCACATGCTTCCGTTTTCCTGTACATCACTAAGTGTTTCACCTGTTGATTCTTCTGGCTCTCCGGGCAGGAAGGTCAGCTCCCTGAGGGCAGGGTCCCTGTGTTCTGTCTCCTGTTGCATCCCAGCGCTGGGAACCCCTGGGTGCTCAGCGTGCACCCCTGCAGCAAGAGCTGCCCCAAGAGAGATCCGGGGTCGGATGCTCACTTTGCAAGTAAGGTACGGGAAGCCTCACACTGCGGCATCCCCGAATCCCCATTTGACAAGTTAGATGCTCTTTGGGGCGGAATAGGAAGCTGCTCTCGGAGTTTCTAGAAGTTTACCTCCGCAGCAAGACTTGGCTACCGAAGAAAGATTTGGAATTTGTTTTGAGAAAGGTCCCTGGAAGCCCTCCCCGCGCCCCACCCCCCCCGGGCAGCCCCACCCCCAGCCAGGGTAGAGAGCCAGGTCTGAGCGGAGCCGGCCACCTGGCAGCCTCGCCCAGCTCTGGCCTGACCACCCAGGCCCGCGGGCTCCCCCCGCTCTCCCCCCTGCCCCTACCCGGTCCCCCTCCGGCCCGCCCGCCGTGAATCCAGCCCATTTACAATTCCCTTTGAAAAGGTCTCTGTTTGGGTGAGCTCCTTAGGCTCTGCCTAGAGAGCGGCAGATTATCTGAAAATAGGTGTTATTGATCACAACCAGGTGGTCTTTGTGGAAAGGGGTCCACTTGAACCAAAATAAATATTTGCCGCACAAAGAACAAGCCGGGCCCTGTTGAGGGCAGGGCGCTGCCGGCCTCTCCGGCCTCCACGGCCGCGGGCGCGTCGGGCGCAAACCCGGATTGTGTTTCTCCAATTAGGACGGGGCCGCGCGGGGGGCGGCCGAGGGCAGCACAAAGGGCCGCCGGTTCCCCTGCCAAAGGCTCGCGGCCCGGCCCGGCTGCAGGCCCCAAGCCTGCCCAGGCCTGGGAATTATATTTTCTTTGGCTTGCCGGTGCGCTCCTTATTCTTTCTTTCTTTTCCCTCTGTTTTATTTGTATTTTCAAGTTGCCGGCCGGCCGGGCTGGATGCTGGCCATCCGCCCCGCTGCCTTGGAGCGCGGGCGGGCAGACAGCCGGAGCCGCTCCGGGAGGCGCCGGGGGCCGCGTGGGTGCCAGGCTGCGCCCCTGCCCGGCGGGGCAGCAGGGATCCGGCTCCACCGTGAGGCCCTCCCCGGTCCAGCCTCATGTGACCTGGCAGTGATAAAGTGGCTTTCTTAGAAAGATGATGTTGATTCGAGGGGAGACCTGGTGGGGGGGGGCACAAATCAAGAGGAAGCCGAAACCTCGTCTGACCCTTCGTGGGTCCCCTCTCGCCCATTCTACGCGCAAACACTGCCCGGCCTCCCGCCCAGGGTCAGCACTGACATCCCCTCAGGGGCGCTCCTGCGCGTTCCCACTCCCTCCCCCAGCCTCTGAGAAGTCTTCATGTGCATCTACAGATCGCAAAGCTCACCTTCTCCCCAAGGCCAGCGGCGGCTGGGTGGGTGAGGGGAGCCATGGAGGAAAGCAGGGCCGCTGCTTAGTCCGTGTGGAGAGACCGGAGCCTACGGCCATAACCAGCCTCTGGAAGAGGCTTTGAGGAGGCCGCCCCTGGCAGCCAGAGGGGGTTATCCAAAGCCAAGGGTGGAAGGCTGGGCCCTGAAAACGGTATGGGGCATAGGAAGCAGGAACCGCCTAACTCAGAGGGATTCTGGAAGACAGAACGGCTGGGGGCAGAAAATGAGAGGCAAGGGAATAAGCTAAGGACACAGAAAGGAGATGCAGTAAACCTATCCTGTCCAGGTCAGATCACAGGAGGACAGGGTGCTGTCCTGCCAGAGGCAAGAGGGGATCCAGAAAGAGCTCCCCAGCTATGGAGGCGGGTACAGACCTGGCACCGCCCTCCCGCTCAGCCACAGACCCTCCCCCACCCCGGGAGGCCCTCATTTCGCTGGAGAAGACCCTTCTGGGGGCTGCTCTTGAGCTGATGGTCCGTTTGCTGGCAGGACGCTAGGTGTGCTCAGGTAGAATTTTAAGACAGTGGTGTCTACTTCAGAACATCTCTGTCTCTCTTTGGCAGTGATTTCCTCTCCTCCCCAGATCAAAGCAAGAGCTACCATTAAGGCCAACGTGGCATGAGCAGCAGGCCGCAGGCCAGCCCCCGTAGAGCTAGGACGGCTTCGCGACCCAGGAGGAAACCGGAGCCAGGAAGGACACCCTGGGGGCCTCGCTGTGCCTGGGGCTTTTCAGCTTTCCCTTGGGAAGCCTCTTCCGGAGGAAATCTCGGCAACCCTCTCCGGCTTTCCCTCCAAGCCTAGCGAGGACGGGCTAGTTACAAGTCCTCCCATCCCGGGACCAGAGAGCAGGAATGATCTGCTCCAGGTGAAGACGTCAGCAGGCTTGGCCACTGAGACAAAGCAGCCACAGTCACCAACGTATGAGCAGGTGACAACCAGAAGCAGAGTTTTTTAGAGCTAAAAATAACCTTTAAGGACATGTCATTAGAAAACCAGTGTCCAGTGCACAGGTCTTTGGAATCACCTAGGGCATCTAAATGTCCTGATTCCAGAGGTGTGCAGTGGGACCCAGGGATTCTGCGTTTATAACAAGTCCTCTCAGGTGATGCGGACACAGCCCCGCCTGGCAGACAGCCTCAGTTGTATGCTGGTAAATGTTTAATAACCGGCTCTTGAGATGGGGTGGCAGCAGGGGGCCTGATTTGTAGCATTTGTTGGTTTCCAGAGTATAAAGACTTCCACATGGCCGACTTCAGGCAACCACTGTGAAAGCTCTGAACTCAGAGCCCGGAAGAGATGCGCCCCCTCGGCTCTTGTCACTTGGACCTCCCCTGAGACCCACAGCAATGAAGCGACGGTTCCTTGGGTCCAGAGTCAGGAGAGGAACGTGAATCCTGGGCTCTGCCCACGGCAGAGACTGGCAGTCCTCTTAGTTAGCAGAAATCATGACCACACAGCCGGGGGGTGAGCCCCACATCCTGGTGACTTTGACCACAACCAGAACGAAACCAGGAAGCAGAACAGTAAACAAACAATGTCGCCTGCCGTTCCTTCCTCTTCACCTTGCCATCATGAAGTTCTTAAAAATGTGGCATGGCTGGGGAAGGGCCTGAGTGCCCAGCTCCCAAGGCTCGTGTTCTTTGGGGGGGAAAGTAAAAGAAGCAAGAGAGTGATCCTGGGAAATGGGGTAGAGTCTTGCCAAAGATGGGAGGCCGAATAGAAGGCACTTTGCCAGCTGGCCTTGGACGATTCTAACCAGGGCCTCAAAAACACTGGGGTGGAGTTGTGACGGGGTGGGTAGCCGAGTGAGGTCATGCCGGGAGAAACGGGATGAAGGGAAGGGCATGGTTCATCCTTTTGTGCTTCCTTACGAGCCGACATAAGAAAACAACTGAAATGAAGTTCACATGAAAACTGCATGAAAGAACAAAAGAAGTGTCTGGGAAGATTCTCCAAAGCTGCAAGTTTAGAGCTGGCTCTTATTTGGAGACCTTCCCTCACATGAAGTCAGGTTTATAATTGTTCAGGTGTCTGCTAGTTCTTCCTCATTCAGAACTCCAGTTCCTAGAATGAAATTATAGCATTCATTCTAGAGATGAGCAAAACCTGGGGCACAGAGAGGTAACGGAATTTGCCCAAGACCGTACTGCTATTTATTCGTTCAGCAGCAGCTAGAATTCAAATTTCCTAGATCCAGTCCAGGCCTAGATCTTTACCTAGATCCCTAGACACTACACTGTATTATCTCTGATTTATCTTTTCTTAAATTGAAGTATAGTTGATGTACAATATTATATAAGTTACAGGTGTACAGTACAGGGATTCACAATTTTTAAAGGTTATACTCCATTTATAGTTATTACAAAATATTGGCTATATTCCCTGCGCTGCACAATACTTCCCTGTACCTTATTTTATCCATAATAGCTTGTGCATCTCAATCCCCTACCCCTATCTTCCCCCCACCTTCCCTCGCCCCACTGGCAACCACTAGTTTGTTCTCTATATCTGTGAGTCTGCTTCTCTTTTTTTGTTATATTCACTAGTTTGTTGTCTAAGTTATCTTTTGTTTAAAATGATTATGAAAGAAATGCGTGGCTTAAAAGAAAACCTGTAGAATACAGAATATTAAAAAATGACAATGAAAATGACCATTATGCTACCACCCAAAGATGATCAGATAATCACGTGCATCACTTATACTTGCTTCCAGCTATCTAGTGGTACTCAGCCTCAGTGTGTATTAGTGTCACCAGGAAAGCTTGTAAAAATCCCTGTGAAAGATTGAAAAGTCCTAATGCCAGGCTGTACCATTAAGGAATTAAGTCAGAATCCGGGTGTTGGTGGTGGCGAGCACTGGTATTTTTTGAAGCTCCCTGTGTGATGCCTGTGTGCCACAGGTTGAGGACCACTGGCCTAGAATATTCTCCTCCCATATCTTTGCGTAGCTGACTCCTTACCATTGGCCATTTCTCAGTGTTAGCTCCTGGGAGAGGTCTTCCGTCCCCACTCTGTCTAAATCATCTTCCTCCCATCCAGTCATTCTGAGTCCTGACCCTCCTGAATGTTCCTTGTGACCTGTATGATTATGTGAAATTTTCTTAAAGGTATGCATGTACTGTTATTTTCCACCTCCCCCCATTAGAAAGTAGGTCCGTAAAGGTGAAGCCCTTGACCATCTTCCTCACTGTGTATCCCCCCTGCCCTCAGCAGTCTCAGAACTGCAGGCCCTCCAAACACATTTGATGAATGAATGAATGACTGAGTGAATGGATTTGTGGTTACTTCTGAGTCTTCTTTCATGTGTATGTACACATATGTATATATACGCAACAAAATTGTATGTTTTTAAAAAATATTTCAAGTTTTATTTTTTTTATTTAATTAAACAATTTTTATAAAATTTAATTTTATCATTTTTGGTTCATACTCCTTTCATGTGACATTTTTGAGACCATTATCTATAATCATTACACTTGTTAAATGCGATTTGTAACGCGCAGTGGTGTATTCCTGGAGCACTGCCCACCCCATGATCCTTCCTTACCCCGCCCCCATCATCTGACTATCTCTTCCTTATGCCTCGGGCTTCACCTTGATGTCTGCTCCTCAGGCACCCCTCCTTGGTGCCCCTGACAAGGTTAGGACCCCTTGTGCCTGGTCTCTCCTTTGACAACTGTGTCTCCTGTTGGCTGTCTCTGGAATCTGAGCTCCATGGCGCTCCCAGTGCATTTCGTTTTCCAGCATGTCCCAGGACTCTGCTGTGTGCCCAAATGTTTGTTGAAAGCAGCATAGCATCTCACCTTATTCTGGTCCACACAGCACTAATGCCATCTCCCTGTTGTGGTACACGGAGGTCTTTCTTCACTACAAATAATCCTGTGACAAATGGCCTTGTGTACGTCTGTATGTGAATTAAGCCATTAGGTGTCTGCAGTAAAAATAATGCCATAAAATAGAATTTTGCTTTAAAATGAACCCTGTGTTTCCCCAATTGATCTCCATAGCCTTGTGTGGTTATAATCCACATCTTACAGATGACAAAGCTAAGACTCAGAGAGAGTAAGTGACGCACCAAATTCATAAGAAAGCAACTAGAAGGGTCAGGATTGGGCCCTGACCAGGAGACAGGAGTTGGCCTATTTTTGGTGGAAATCCGTGAATTTTGACACAGCATGACCTGTGCTTGCATGGGTGGGTTGTTCCTACTCCTCCTAGGGTAGTTATGAGGATTAAATGAGTAAGCTATAGGGCTTCCCTGGTGGCGCAGTGGTTGAGAGTCTGCCTGCCGATGCAGGGGACACGGGTTCGTGCCCCGGTCCGGGAAGATCCCACATGCCGCGGAGCGGCTGGGCCCGTGAGCCATGGCCGCTGAGCCTGCGCGTCTGGAGCCTGCGCTCCGCAGCGGGAGAGGCCACAGCAGTTAGAGGCCCGCGTACCGCAAAAAATAAAAAAATAAAAAAATAAATGAGTAAGCTATAAATGTTGAATATGTAGATATATACCAGCTCTGCCCTCACTAGCCACCTTGGGCAAGTATCTGAGCCTCAGTCTTCTCACCCATAAGATGGGGATAATAATATTATTTCAGCTTGTTGTAGAGAAAATGGAAAGCTCCTGCACTCTAGGAGCCTCTTAATAAACAGTAACAAGTGTCTCTTCTGCCACCATACCCTCTCTAGAGTTATAAACGTCTACATTGGTATCATATTTATTTCTCCAAAGTCTTCCACCGTTGTTTTATCAGCCCAGTAATGATTAGATGACCCAGATATTTTATGTCTCTCTGTTAAATATTTAAACAACATAATGGCTATTAAATAAAGAGCTTGCCAGGTCTGCAAAAGCCCTCTCTCCACCGCCTGCCTAACAGTTGGAGGCGGACTTCAGACCACTTTCACTTTCGTGATCTGGAAGTGGATGGCGCCACCTGCTGGCCAGAGGCGCTAACGTAAGGTGCCAGCTTGCTTACGACTGACGGCTTGTGTAGATTCCCCTCCCTCTCACCTTCCTTTCCAGGTAGGTCCGTAATATCTTTTTTTTTAACACCTTTATTGGAGTATAATTGCTTTACAATGGTGTGTTAGTTTCTGCTTTATAACAAAGTGAATCAGTTATACATATACATATGTCCCCATATCTCCTCCCTCTTGCGTCTCCCTCCCACCCTCCCTATCCCACCCCTCCAGGCGGTCACAAAGCACCGAGCTGATCTCCCTGTGCTATGCGGCTGCTTCCCACTAGCTATCTATTTTACGTTTGGTAGTGTATATATGTCCATGCCTCTCTCTCACTTTGTCACAGCTTACCCTTCCCCCTCCCCATATCCTCAAGTCCGTTCTCTAGTAGGTCTGTGTCTTTATTCCTGTCTTACCCCTAGGTTCTTCATGACATGTTTCTTCCTTAGATTCCATATATATGTGTTAGCATACGATATTTGTCTTTCTCTTTCTGACTTACTTCACTCTGTATGACAGACTCTAGGTCCATCCAACCTCACTACAAATAACTCAATTTCATTTCTTTTTTATGGCTGAGTAATATTCCATTGTATATATGTGCCGCATCTTCTTTATGTTTCTACTCCCCTGGTCACCCGATGGAGTGTCTAAAGCACAGCCCAGGTCAGCAACCAGTGCTTTCCGAGATCCATGAAGACACGCTGAATAAGCCATCTCCTTCCAGGACCCACTTGTCTCTCCACTTGTAAGATGACAAGGTCGGTCAGGGTTTTCATAGGGCCTTTTCACCGCTAAGCTTCTAGGATTTGGTGCATTTGTAGCGGAAGCAGAAGCAGTGGTGGGAGGAACCTGAGTTATTTTGTCTCAGGTTAAGATCAAGGCTGGGACTAGAAAGTGAAAGGAAGTGGTGGGGCTCAGGCCGAGGGCACAAGGCACAGTATGGGACCAACCACAGGGCCAGACTCATCTTTTCACCTTGCCTTAATCATCAGAATCATCTCCTCGGCTGTAGCATCACTCAAGCTACCATCTACTGAGAGGCTGTACCAGGCTCTGTGCCGGGTGCTTTACATACTACTTCATTATGTATTATTTCATACTGTTGTCCTTACTGTGACCCTCTAAGAGAGGGATTATCGTTATTTACGATTTTTTAAAAAGTGGTTCATGTAAATCAGCTATGCTCCAATGAAAATTAATTTTAAAAAATGGAAAAATTTTTAAGTCTTTAAAAGTGGTTCAGAAAGGTTAAGAACTAGTTTTAAACAACACAGCCAATGGGGAAAGCTGCATTTGCCCAAGTGTGTCTGTCTTCCAAGGCCCTGAACTTCACACTGGACTTCCTGCCTTCACCTATGTTCTTCTTCACCTCCATTCTTCATCACCTCCGTCTTTTCTTCCATGCTGCCAGCAGGGCGTGTCCTTCAGAGGCGGTCCCAGGCTCAGGTCATGTGTGGCCACCACCAGCGACATGGGGAAGTGAGAAAGCCATCAGGATCATTGTGGTCTCTCACTGCCACTTTGAGCTCAACTAAAACCAACAGTGCTGGTGGTCCAGAGCCCACACATCAGTGAATCGCTTACTTTTCATGTCACTGGGACAGAGGAAGTCACCTCTGGGATGTGGACAAGCCTCTCACCTTCCCAGACTCCTTGGCTGCTCAGTGCCATGGTAGATGCATGTGACCTCTGTGTCCCCAAGGAACCAGTTCAAGGATGTGCTTCTCCGTTCCCCAGACTCACTCCCTCTGGTCCTGGTGAGCAGTCCCGCTGACCTTGGCTGCCACCTTCCTGGTGAGCTTTCCTTCAGGAAAGGTGACCCCCCAGGCATGAGGTCTGTGGGTGGCCCCAGGAAAGAGCCCTGACCAACTCGAAAGCAGAAGCCCAGGGCCCTCGCCCCACCTTCCCACTGCATCACTAGTGACCTGGGAAAGTCATGTGCTCTCTGAGCAGGTTTCCCCTCCTGGACAACGGGAACGCTAACACTCTCCTCCCCAGCCCCCCAAAGCGAGCTTCTGCTTCTAATTTCTCCCTTCCACCCTGAACACCAACACCAGAGATAGATACCTAAAACACACATTTAATCATGTCATTGCCCTGCAAGGACTCCAGTGGTTGACTGATAGATCCAGGATGCAACCTCAGGTCAGCACCAAGCCTCCGGCTGCTCTGACCACAGAGTGATGCTTCCCTCCTGTGCCAATGCTGTGGCCATGGAAACACCACGTCACCTCCCAGGAGACCCAAGCAAATGTGTATCCTGCTCTTCCATGAGTCTGGGGCACGTGCAGCTAATGCTCAGCTCTCTAGTCTACCCCTTTCCCTATTTTCACTCCTACCCATCCACTAAGCCCAGCTTGGCTGCCACCTCCTCTGGGAAGCCTTCCCCTTCCTCTGGCCCCCTCCACATTTTCTTCATACTTCAATCATAGCATCTTATTTATTTAATTCATTGAATCCAATTTTAATACCTGTGCACAAAATTTCACGTACATGGTAGTTTCTATGACCCCCATCTCCCAAAGGGTGCCTGGATCCTCGTCAGAAGGTGATGGCCCAGAAGCCCTGGGAATGAAGCCCCCTCTTCCTAGCAGAGACCCTAGACCAGGTACCGGAGTGGCGCTGTTGCTCTTGAGGACACCTGTTCTGACGTTCTCACCAGCCAAAATTCCAGGAAGGTTTCATCCTTAAAGAGCTGTTAGTCCAGGCAGATTGGCTCCCACTGAGAACCCTGGTTCTGCGAATCCAGCTCATTGCCAAGCAGGGTAAGCCGTGCAGGCGCTCTGCAATGGGAGAGGAATGCAAAACAGGCACAGCCATGATCTCTCAGGCTCATAACAGCAGAGCAGGGGGCCTCTGGAGCAAGATCCCAGCAACTACAACAAAGCCAGTGAAGGCAAGTGGGGTGGGGAGCCCACAGGTGTCAGAATCATCTATCAACAATGGTCCTTACACAGTAAACTGCAGGAGGTATCGTTAAGTGAACAGTGTTTCTAGAATGCTACCTTTTGTGTAACAATGGGGGGATATAAATATATGTGTATTGCTTATATTTTTCAAAAAGAAATAGAATCATGATAAAACAAATGAGAATGGCTACCTTGATATAAGGGGAAGGGAAAGGAGAGGCCACAGGAAAAGAAATGAGTTTTCTAAATCCGGTTCTAGGATTTTGAAACCATAGAACCGTTCTTTGCGCGATTAACCAAAGAAAACTGTGTAAACAATAAGCAAGCTCTCGTCATTGGAAATAAGCTGAGACAAAGGGACCTAATTCTATGTCAGATTGCTGCATGGTCACATGGAGAAAAGAACTCCCTCAAGTGACTTTATAGCAGTTTGTTGACTGTACATCCCAGTAGGATATATTATAAAGATTTTTTAAAATTCCCAATAATTATAAATCCATAATCAATAGCCTTCTTGTTAGCAGTAATGTCAATGTCATTTTTTTGGAAACAATTATATGCATGTTTCATAAGGCAAAAAATTACTTTCTCTACAATCAGCACTTCTCTGATTTAGCTCTGGTCCCCCAGGCTGGTTTAAGCCCCTCAGGATCCTTTATCACAGTGACAGGGACCATCCTTGCATCCTCATTCTCGCATCCCCAGTGCCTGACTCACAGGAGGCCCTCAATGAACACCCACTGGATTGAAATGAAGCCCAAGGTACCAGGATTGTACTCAGATTCCCCCAACTCATGGCCTATGCAGTATTCAGGAGACCTCTGATCTTTGTCAGTGCCCCAACCAGGTCCCTTCTTCCTTTGCCCATGAAGCATCAGGTGGTCGGGAGTCCACCCCGGGGACCAGTGCTCTTGGCTTCAAACCCACGCTCCTACCCCACTTTGCCATGTCAAAAGTCATTTACTTTTACGCTTTTTGGTTTTTTTTTTATACGGTATGCGGGCCCCTCACTGTTGTGGCCTCTCCTGTTGCAGAGCACAGGCTCTGGACGTGCAGGCTCAGCGGCCATGGCTCACGGGCCCAGCCGCTCCACGGCATGTGGGATCCTCCCGGACCGGGGCACGAACCCGTGTCCCCTGCATCGGCAGGCGGACTCTCAACAACTGCGCCACCAGGGAAGCCCAAAAGTCATTTACCTTTTACAAAGGAATTTTTCTATCGATTATTTCATCTAATCTCCCCCCTAACCCTATTTCAAAGCTCCCTTTAACAAATAAGGAAACTGAGATTCGATGAAATTATCTGTCACGGACCCTCTGCTAGCGAATAACGTAGCTTGGCCAAAAGTTCTTTGGGCAGATGTGGGTTGAAAGTCACTATTACCCATGTTGTCGTGAGCAAATCATTCATTCATTTACTGATTCAAACCCATTTACTGACTCTGTGAGGCAGTGTGTTGGTGCTATAGGTACACAGAGGTGAATACAGAATATGAACACTGTTCTCCAAGGCTCCATTTCCCCATCTGTCAAAACAGAAATATCTGTCTCTCCCTCAAATGAAGGGTCACTGAGAGATTGAAATAAACCAACGTATATCTAATTAGTACAGATACTTAAGGTATATGCAGACATAGGAGATACCAGTCTCCCCAGAATATGCAAGTCCAAAGATGTTTATTAAGCCCTGTCCAGGGGCTCTACCCCATGCCAAGCAGTGAGGGATTTCTCCCAAAGCATGAGACGGGACAAGGAACGGGTGCTGACTATCCATGGGACCCAGGTAAATGCCTGGCAGCCCCGGTGGGTCCTCCCAGAGGGTGATCCATGTTAGAGGATGTAGACATGAATGATTTTAAACCCAGAAGCTTTCTAGACAGATGTGGGTTTGAGTCCCAGCCCTGCCACTGACTAGCTAGTGACTCTGGACAAGTTCCTTACCTGAGCTGCCTCGGGTGAAAAATCGGTGGAATGATAGTACCTCACAGGATCATTGGGAAAATAAAATTAGGTAGAGTGTACGAAATGCTTTAAACAGGACTTCAGACATAGTAAGAAGTCAGTAAGGAGCCCCAGAGTAAGCTTCTCCTACTATAGCACAAGAGAAACTTGGGGTTCCTCACTCGCCTGAAAGATGCTCCCGGCCTCTAGGACATCCAGGGTGGTGGAGGGTGCTTGGGATGGAGACGCAGGAGGGCCCACACCCATCCCTCGCCCCCGCAGCCCCCATGCAAGGTCTCCCTCTCTGCAGGGCTCAGCTCCAAGGAGTCCAGCTGGGTGCATCTGGCTGGGGAGATTAAATTATTTTTGAATTCCTAACTGAATGTTCTTTTAATGGAAACTTAATGACAGGCATTGAAATAGATTTCCTCCGTAACCCCTCCTCCCGCGGCGCCCCCCAACGCGGCTCTGTGTGGCCCAGATCCCGATAACCTTTATTCCCTACCCCTGGACTTTTATCTCCCCAGTGACAAACAGCCCTTGCTAGACAGAAAGAGGAAATTCCAGTCATTGCTCTCAAACTTCTGGCTTCCAAAATAAAATTCTCTATCTCCCCTGTCAAGCTTTGATTGACATACACTTCCTGGAATGGGGAGGACAATGGCCCGGGGGCGGGGCCAGGGCTTCATTTGCATTCTGGGCATCCGAGTTTTTCATCACGTTTGCTCTGGACAGGGGACAGGCCCCCCGCGCTACTCGCAGTCACCCTGTGGAGGACCCATGTCCCGTTTTATGAAAAGTCTCGAGGGAAGACAGCTCCCCAACGGTCCCCACGATCTACCAGGGAAGTTCTTTGCTGTCAATGAAAACAGACAGATAGGCTGAGCATCTCACTCCTTAGATCTGGCAACTTAGGATCTTTTCCTTCCACCCTTTCTGCCTTGAGGAATAAATTTTTAGACAGTGTCCCACATCTTAACTCTAAATACTGGAGCTTGAGCCAACCTAAGTCCTGGAAGTTTAAACCAGGATCAGACTCTCCAAGTCAAAACCTCAGAGCAACAGAGCCAAACAACCCATTCACGAGGAATCTCTGAATTCAAGGGAAACTCTGAACATGGTGATGCATCGTGAGATGCAGTTTTTCTTGAAGGAATAAGAAATGTTGAATGGCTTTTAAAAATGGGTAAATCGGTAAATAGAATTATATGGCACACCTGTAGCAGTAGCAGTGCCTGTGTGATCAGGCCCTGGTGGGAACGCTGTTACCACATTGGAATAGAAAGCCTGCCTTTAGCACTGGCATTAAACTATGGGCAAGTTGGCCTTCTGGAACCTTCTGTTTTCCATTTAATTTATTTACTCACTGAGTTCCTATGCCTGTGGTAACCCTTTCTCTCCAAATGTCCAGAGTTCTTATGCTGCTTTGGGGTTCCAGCCACCCCTTAGGACCATTGCATGGTGCCTGCAGGGCCTCATTTCCTCGGGGCTTTGTTGGATGTAAGTATGTTAACAGCTGCTAAAGGTTCAATGGGAATTTGCATTAAAAAGTAGACTTCAAAGGGCAGAATGCCTCAATCCTAATAAAGGAATATTTGGAAGCAGACGTCTTCCATCGAATAACCCAGAAAGAAAGGCCATTTGCAAAGATCCCGGTTGTCCTGCTCTCCTAATGATCAAGAGGAATGGATTGCCTATGATCACTTCACTACCAGCATCCCCCAACATCTGCTAAAAGGAGCAGAACAGACTAGAAGGCATGTCTCCTGACCCTTCCGTCTATAAAGACACTACAGAGTCATAAACCCTCATGACAATGGGCCAGCAGAGAGTTCCAGCTCCCTCGAGCTTGTTACACCCGATTTCCTTTAGCTTTGTCAGCAGATTAAATGGCGATGCCGACACACTTACACGCACAGAGTAATCTCCCACATGGTCCCATCGTGTCCACCGTTATGGCCACGGACAAAGTGTGCAACTCTGAACCCATGAGACTCCTCATTTTTGTCGGGAGGACCAGAGTGTCCGTGTGAATCTGTACAAACTCAACCCCAGGCCTGCGAAAATAAAGTCATCGGTATCCATGACTACATGCCTAGACTCACACCGGAGTGGTTTGATGGGGCTGCATGGGACGGGGCACATCTGCACCCGAGGTCGTGTCCTCCTGGGCAGGCTGGATTCAAGACAAACTTACATCACAGTTTCAGAGATTTAATGTGTTTTTTTGCGGTACGCGGGCCTCTCACCGTTGTGGCCTCTCCCTCTGCGGAGCACAGGCTCCGGATGCGCAGGCTCAGCGGCCATGGCTCCCGGGCCCAGCCGCTCCGCGGCACGTGGGATCCTCCCGGACCGGGGCACGAACCCGTGTCCCCTGCATCGGCAGGCGGACTCTCAACCGCTGCGCCCCCAGGGAAGCCCAGAGATTTAACGTATCAATCCGCACACTGGCAGCATTTTGCTTCCTAAGCAGCTTTGGGCGCCACCTTTCCGAGAATACATTCAAAATAACGTGAGCAGGGAGCTGAACAGGACATTCGCAGTGAAAGCTTCCCCTGCAGATCAATCCTCATATTACATTGGTCTGTCTGATGAAGGTGTGGTGTTGGCCCTCAGAGGAAGGAAGACCTAGCACTTTCCTTACTGTGGGGTCATATCCCATTCCCTTCCCTTTCATACTTCTCCTTTAGAAACAGCATTTCAGTTACAAACCCTCGGGTGAAAAACACAAGGTATATTTTTCTCAGAAGCATTAGCAGTATTTTCCCTTCTAAACTGTCTTTGCTCCTTCAAACTCCTCACTGCCTTCTTGGAAGATCAGGAAGTAGTGTTTTAACAGATTTGAAGCCCCTTATCCCATCTAACACAAATTGGAAGAAATATCACCCTCATTTTCAAATCAAACATTCTTTCTTGCAGGAAAGTGTTCATTGAGATTGTAGAGTGGTGATTTAGACTCTGTGTAAATGTCCTTGGGCCAACACCCAGCTTGACCACAGGCTCTGGAGGTGCCGTCGAGCAGGCTGGGCCCTGTGCTCCTCTCCTGTATGTAGAGATGCGGAGTCCATGGGCCAAGCCTCCCCCTTGCTCCTCTGGAAACACGGCATGACCCAGACTTAGATGAAAGCGCCAACAACCAGGGCTGGAGAAGGCCAGAGCCTCACAAATGTTCACTGTGCATCCGTCTTTTCTTATTACTTTGATTGGTTCATCTCCCCCAACTCAGGAGACAATTTTTCCTTTGATACAAGCCAATGTTAAAATAAACGTGGCTTCTTTCTTATCAGTAGAACCAAAATAAGAATATCTTTTTTCCCTGATCCTATCTAAAGCTTATATCTTCTTTGGGAAGACTCTTAAAAAGATCTCATTTGGTCTGTCCATGAGGCTTTCAATGATTTTTGTCTGTTCCCACCAACACTGCATGATTTCAAATAATCCTATTCAAGATTTTATGTGAGCTCCTATGTCTCCCATATTCCAGTTTCCTACAAACCCATTGCATGTTCTCGTGCAGTTGCCTTGTAGAGCTATGTGTCTTGTAGGATCATGGTTATGGGGTTCAGGGACATTGCGCAGGGAGATTTTAAAGGCTCTTGTCCCACTGTCATACCCCCAAATTCTTGATTGCTCCATAACGTTTCTAGTCACTAGGTACCTTCTAGATTTTGCTTTACCCATGTTGAAAAGCCACTGTTACATTTTGGTGTCGTCTGTTTCACTGACTTCGGACAAGATGAAGTTGGGGTTGTCATAGCCTCTCTTCATCCTGGCTTGAGCATCTTTCTCATTATACAGGCACATGGCACAGTGCGGCGTCTCCACTTCCACTGTTTTGCTAAAGTTATGGAAATCTACTCGGTATTTCCCTTCCTTGGTCTTGGACACCATGGGAGCAAAACGATAGCCCCAGAGCACCTCTTCTGGGACGTAGGATGTCCGGACTTGGCAGGTGGCACTGGTTGATTCCACCGTGCCATCTAAAAACACCACTAATTCAAAGTCCTGCTGGGGAAGGGTTTCTGCTGCCATGTGGAAGAAGGGGCTAGTGTGGTCAATGACATGGTAAATTGTCAGTGGGGAGATGAAAAATAAATTTTCATTCCCTGCGTCAACCACAAAGTTGATATTGATCTGGTCCAAAATGATGGTCTCTCCTTCAGGAGTGATGGTGGTCTTCAGAAGCTTTCCATATATGTGACTGCCAATAAGGAGGCTCTTCCGAAGGTTAGCCACTCGGATCAAGAGACAGAGCTTCCCACCCCGCTTACTGATCACCGCATTCTTGCTGAAAGTAATGGTCTTGGCGCGTTTTTTGGGTCGGGAGATCTTGGCTAAAATGGCACCACACATGAAAGAATTGATGATGACCCCAAGGATAGACTGGAAGATAAGCAGGAAAATGGC
This sequence comes from Monodon monoceros, assembly GCF_005190385.1. Classification (NCBI taxonomy): domain Eukaryota; kingdom Metazoa; phylum Chordata; class Mammalia; order Artiodactyla; family Monodontidae; genus Monodon; species Monodon monoceros. The sequence continues at coordinate 5,097,519 of NW_021703784.1, read as the reverse complement.
AGTGCCACACTGTTCCGTCACACACCTGAATCCATAGCCAATGGTCACTTGCGTTTCCAGAGAAAACAGAAAAGCTGAGGTCAGGCCATTAATGTGCTCCACGCAAGGGGTGTGGTTGGCAGAAGGATGGAACTCAGGGAGATCTTTGTGAATGTAGGCGACTGCATACCACAGGAGGCCAAAGAAGAACCAGCTCCCCAAGAAGGCTGTGATGAAGATGGTCATTTTGTATCTCCACTTGAGGTCCAGCACAGTCGTCCAGATGTCCACAAAGAATATCAGCCTCGACTGTGCCTCTACGTTGCCAAATTCGATGTTACACCTTCCGTCTTTGGAGACCAGCCTTGCTCTTTGCACAGAACGCCCAAGAAAGTGAGTGACAAACCATTTCTGAAGATGTTTGAACATTCTTTCTGTCAACACCCGACCTGAAATCACATCAAAGAAAAACAAAACAGAACAAAATTATGTGTCTAACACTAGTGAACTAAGTGACTCACAGAAAGAGCCAACTGTCTATGAAACTGCCATTCAATACGATCTGGGTGAATGATCGCTTGGGCAAGCTGACAACCTTGTTCTGGATACCATAATGCTATCGTCAGTAGAAAATTCCCACTACAAGACCATATTGCTTAAAGATAAAGAGAAAAAATAATTCCAGGGAGACAGAAATGTAAAGGAACCTGAGACAGCATACATCCATGTGTTTTCTGACCTTAGTCACACCCAACGTTAAAAATGTTTGTGATAACGCAGACACAGAGAACAGACTTGTGGTTGCCAAGGGGAAGGGAAGTGGGGGAGGGATGGATTGGGAGTTTGGGGTTGGCAGATGCAAACTATTATACGTAGGATGGATAAACAACAAGGTCCTACTGTATAGCACAGGGAACTACATTCAGTATCCTGTGATAAACCATAATGGAAAAGAAGAGGAAAAAGAATGTGTATATACATGTATAACTGAATCACTTTGCTGAACAATGGAAATTAACACAACATTGTAAATCCACTATGCTTCAATAAAATAAATTTTTTTAAATGTTTATGATAACAAGTTATGGCCCGTACTATGATTTATTTGATAGTATTCTTTAAATGAATTTTTCTTTAATAAATTTAGTCTTAAGCTAAGCAAAACTATCTGTGAAAGCAGAAACTTGATGCACTATTTACATTTTGGTTAATATATAGAAATAAATAACTGTGAAAAAAAGGGTCATCAGTATACTACCTAAACCATCTTATGTACCGCTGTGGATACTCACATAGCAAGAGAAATTATAATTCAATTCAATTTTCTCATTTATCTAGTGAAGGAACTGAGAAAATTTATTTTTTATTTTTTATTTTTTTGCGGTACGCGGGCCTCTCACTGTTGTGGCCTCTCCCGTTGCGGAGCACAGGCTCCGGACGCGCAGGCTCAGCGGCCGTGGCTCACGGGCCCAGCCGCTCCTCGGCATGTGGGATCCTCCCTGACTGGGGCACGAACCCGCGCCCCCTGCATCGGCAGGCAGACTCTCAACCGCTGCGCCACCAGGGAAGCCCAGAACTAAGAAAATTTTAATGATATTTCCAAAGTCAGGTCCCTCAACAGAAATTAACACAACATTGTAAATCAACTATACTTCAATAAAATTAAGACAACAGCAAAGTCAGGGACCTAATCATGGCAGGATGACAACTAGAGTGTAAGCTTCCCTGCTTCCAGGTCAGAGAAATCTCTACCTCCCTGTGTCTCAGTTATAACATTTCATATTCTAACACCAGATTTCTCTGAAACATTTCAAGAGAAGCATTGGTCAACTTCCTTTTTTTTTTTTTTATTTTTTGCTCGACACTATTTAGAACAGAGTTCCTCAGTACTCTTTGGTCAAGTTGTATCATAAGATCCCGGAAGTTTTCTCAGTGGTTCACAAGCCTGGGATGCCAAGATTCCCAAAAGGAATAGTAAGATGCTCACCATCGGTATCTCCTACTTCCTTCCTTGCCCGCAAGCTGAAGGATGGGGCACTCTGATTTAAAGAATCCTGCACAAAGGTAGAGCCATGTTTTATTCACTCCTCTATCCCAGCTGTCAGCACAGACCATGGGCACTTACTATTTATTCAATAAGCATAAATGGAATCATTCCTTGAATAAATTAAGCACTTCAAAATACCATCTGGACAAAGGTCTCATGGATGACATTACTGTAACTTCCATCTTACAGCACAAAACTGAAGGGATTTCCCCCAAACAGACAGCACTGATGAACCCCCGGGGTCATAAACACTAGACGGTCTCCTCCCCTATCTGTGCTCACCCCACTCCCAAGGTGTGCCTGTTATGGTTGGCAATGTCTTCGTGGTATTTTTAATCAAATGCAAATATGTTTCTAAAATAGATTTCAAAATCCCCCTTCAAAAATGTGTTTATTCATACAAACTAGGAAGCGAAACCAACTTAGTGATAAATTTTAAACAAAAGTGATATCCTACCACATTTTGCTCATGGCCTTAAACCAGGTGAAAACACAAGAAGACCCCAGGTAGAAGTGGTGATGAGAAAACCACGGCTGTGCTGATTGGAAGGACAGGTTCTAAAGATAGTAAAAAATGTAACCCGGAGAGCAGACCGTGCACTCAGAGGGGCCTGCCCCTCATGTCACCCAACCCTCATTGACCTCAAGTCCTCAAAGAGTATGAGGGGATGGTCCCAAGTGTGGCTCACCAAGGGAAGTGGTCTCTTCCTTCCCCAATCTCTCCCTTTTCTCTGCTCACATCTCCCCTAACCTTGTGTCCATCCGCTGGGAACTCTCTCCCTTTCCCAGGTTCGTGGAAGCTCACACTGTTTACAAAGCTCTTCCTAGGGTGGATCTCACCTAAAACAATAACTTCTAAAGCCAACATTCATCAGCCAAATTCACATCCTCTTTGTCATGCATTATAATTCCAGACGTAACTCCTGACACAGAAACCTCTGAGCTTTTCTCCCCCACTATTCTTGTAGCCCCACCTAAATTCATTTCACTTTTGAAAAGAAAGAGTATTTCTGTAGAGTAAATGAGTCCCCCCGATTTATGTCTTGGATGGGTTTGGGTTTCCATGCCTGTACTACTGAGAAAATATTATCTGCCTGGCCTTGCAAAGAGCAGGAACGAGAGCACCCAGCTTAAAAAGAGCTTTCCCCAGATCGCCCACACTTACCAACGTCTTAAGCATATTCTCTCCCGAAGCATCCACGGCTGGGAGAAGCAAGGAGGTAGTGTCGGGAGCTGGTCTCTGTAGGCAGGCTGATTTCTTTCAAACCCAGCCTAATTTATGGTAGGCTTTGGCCAGCGGACCGATGCTAATTTGTATTAGCCTGAAAACATTAATTTGATAGTGGAGCTGTGTGGTTTAAACCAAGGTAATTGGTCGTTCTCAGGCCAAGCCCCAAGCTGGGTATGTATTTTTTTCCCCAAACCTCACATGGCTTGAATACCATCATGCTAAGACTTGACAAGCCACCAGCTAAGGTCCCTGGGCAGCAGGCACAGGTTCTGTTCTGGCATTTTCCTCCCCTCCTTTACCACGCTCTATAGCTCTCTCGCTCTTCCTCCTAGTTTGTGCCCAATACCTTTCACCTGAAACAATTAGTTATCATCGATCTCCCAGCATATTCCCTGAAACACACTGAGATACCGAGACTTCTAAGCGTTCACAAAGATACAGGTGAATGATACAGACGTAGGTAAGTACATATTTGTAAGACAAAAATAAGATCACACCAGGAAGAAACAAGATAGCATGTTAATCTCTCTACACAGCAGTCACTGTTGTTTAAGAAATTGAGATTTAAAAGCAGCCTTTATTGTTGGATTTATTTTGTAAAATCTGGCATTTACTGAAGGTACTTTCTACATGCACTGGGTTAACCAATGCTGTTGATTTGTTTACTCAGACAGTGAGAAGATTTATACCTAGAGAATGCAAGAATACAGGATAAATTCATCCTCTGACCAAACCCATCAGTCACGTGGCAGTCCCATTACACACGGCCTATATCTGACTTTGCTTAGACAATGGCATTTAATCCTACCACAGACAGACACGATATGTATTTTTGGAACTATTGGGTGATTAGAAATTGGCCCTGGATTATGTAACACGCACAGTTTCTAGGTCACTTTCTGTTGAAATCAGTAAATCTTAATAGCAAGGATAGGGCTGGACATTAGCTAATATTTACCAAATCATTCTTAATGGCCTGGCAAAGCAAGTGGATTATATTATTGCCATCTTTTTTCTTCAGTGCTCCAGCATTCTTTTTTTCTGTAAACAGTCCATTCTCAAAAAATAGACTTTGTATGAACTTTCCGAACATTGAGTGTATTGTGTAGGATTTCAAAGACAAATAGAACTCTGTTCCTGTTCTCAAGGAGCTCACAGTCGAAGGGGGAAGTGAGCTCAGTAACTCAGCAATTACAATGTGGTGTGGTTTGTATAATACCCAAAGGACACGTCTCTGCCCAAAGATCTCTATTAGACAGGCATCCCCCAACCCCCTGCGAAAACACCTCAACTGACAGAAAACTCACTTTTGTGTCGATTAATTTATTTATCCATCATTAAGCAACAGGGATGTGTGGATTCTAACATGTGTGTTAGACATCAAGGAAGTAATCATTTACCAAATGGTACAGTCCCTGTCATTGTGAAAAACCTTCTAGTCCAGGTGCGAGACGCAAACGAGCTGATAAACCGTCAAACGCAGTATGACAACTGCCAGGGTAGAAAACCATGGATGTGCTCTGGGAGGATCTTATTTGAGGAGCAGAGAAGTGCTATGGAGACCAAGGCCTGGAGATGGCATTAGCGTCACACATGGTAGGAACTCTGTAACTGTTTGTTGAATGACAATCAATCAATTAAACAAAGCATGCATAAGAGCAATGAGTCTGCTATCACTTACGTGGCTCCCCGTCCAATAGAGATATTTAGGAAGAGACATTTTTGTGCAGCACCGTAATTGTGAATTGTGTATGTGGCAGAGGCAGGGGCACAGAGGAACTGAAAGAATTGCTGAGTAAACAGGTGACAGTGCTGGGGGACAGCGCGACACACCGGCTGGAACCAGCAAGGGCCAGTGCACTTAGCGCCTGTGTGCCCTGCAAGATGTTCTCATCTAGACCTAGAGGAGAAACTGATACCAACAACACCCGGTCTAGTCTTGCCTCGGGGACAACTCATGATACTTCTAAAGAAGTGTGAACTCTCTTCAGGTGATCAGCCTTTCAAATTCTTGAAAATAAACATTTTCCTCCTGAATCTCCATAAAAATGCATGCTTTATTTGCATGCAATACCTATGGCAACCAAACCCCTCTGCATTTTAAGTGAGGTACCTACAGTTTGTGCTCCTTGATGATATTTAAAGAACCAGGACAGAGGCCGTTCTTTTGCAGGCCACCCCCTGAGAACGAGCAATTGGGAATTTGGAGTTTCCCATGGCCAATATCACACAGCCTTCTACCCACCCCGGGACGCTCAGCAGCCACTGGACCAGAGAGGAGACGGCAAATAGATGTTGCTTTTATCTCATATTTAGAATTACAAAGGCTATCGTTCCTCTCTATAGATGAAAAAACAGTTGCTGTAGTCTGCCTATTAGTCCAACCTCTCACAGCTCACACACAACCTGAATTCGCTCAGGACATTTCTGAGAGTCAAGATTGTCTGTCAGAGGTAGGAAATAGGAGTTATTGAGCCTGAGAGCAGAAGTCAAATGACTTTCTGTAGTCCCTTTGCAATGGTGCTGGAGGAGAAATTCAAGCTGCCATGAAAATTGATGGCTTTGCTTCAGACCATTAACCAACATTTCCTGAGGACCTACCGTAGCAAGGCATGCAATGGGATCATGGCCCAAGGTCTCCGCCTTCTTAATCAGTGAAATCAAGCAAACTCTCTACTGATTGAACTTACTACATGCCAGGTGCTACACTAGGAAGCAAAAGAGGTAACAGTCCCTGCTGTCAAGTTGCTCAAGGATGAGTAGCCATTCAGTCACTACCCGATAATTACAATGCGGCAGGTTTGCTGCCCCGAAGGGGTTGAGGACAGGGTTTTCAAGCAGCCACCAGAGAGGAGATGCAACAGGCTGAAGGTTAAGCTTACACTCTTTAACACACCTTTGCTGAGGAGCTAAAACAAATACATCTGTTACCGCAGAGGACTTCCTGTTTTCTATGAAAACGGCCTCAAGCTATTGGAGGATGGCCACCCAGCTGGATTTGCAAAGCCTCAGTGCCCAGGAGCATCCAGTCAGCCAGCTCCTGGGGATACTTATATGGAGACCTATTGTCGACAGAGGGCATTGTTTCCTTTTTGTTCAATATTCCGAGAGAAATCACCTCTGATGTCTTTAGCTCTACCAGGCTGCTCACTTGGGCTCAGCCTGGGTTCTTACATAGAACTTGGCAAGGCCGGTGGAAATAATTATTCCTGGCCTCATGGGCATGAGCCTCAGGACCCTTCCAAGCTAGATTTGGGACTGCACTTCAGTAATACCCCACCTTTCCCTGGGGCCGAATGTGCTCACAGGCCCCCTCCCCTGTGAAGCCACAAGTTGCTTGTGTCCAGGGTGGGAATGCAGCACAGACTTTCCTAGGTGCCTGGTTCCTTCCAGAGGACAGAGTTTGGGAACAAGAGCCAGTGAATCATAAGGTCTGGGGGTGTTGGTGCTCTCCTACGGCACACCGGCTCCTGTAGGCGTCTCTGGAGCCTGCCGGTCCAGGAGCATCACCTGAATAACTATAGAGATCTGCCATGCGTGGGGATCAAGATGGGGTGGGAGCCCTGGTGCAGGACGTTCGTGGCACAGGTAAGAACCAAAGGCAGCTGGTAGACTGGAGGAAGTCCAGCTGGGCTGAGCGCAGACATGGACTTGAATCTGTCACTTGATGGCCAGGTGACCTGAGCAAGCCACTTAGGCTAACTGGGCCTCAGCTTCCTCACCTGTGAAATGACTGTGAGAATATGCTCTCAAAGGCTGTAGCGTGGTTTAAATGCAATCGCATATGTAAAGTTCCTAGAACACAGCAATTACACAATAAACAGTAGCGACTGTTATTACCAGCTCAGAAGTTTAAACCTGAGCAGCAGCTTCACCAGGCGTCACCGCCCAGGCCGCTGAGGGTCTGCTCTGCAGAGTCACAGGGGCTGCGTGGGGCAATGGCACGCAGGCGAGGGACAAGGCTCCTGAGAGAGAGGGCGACAAAGGTTCTGACAACACGTCGATGTCTGTGAACTGTACTGGCTTCAGAGCCCATCCTGACCTGTGGAATAGACCTGAGAAAGCCAAACACGTCTGTATAAAGGATTTGCCCATCATCAGGGCGGAAGCCTTATCCTGGAGGGGTGAGAACAGGATAGAGGGAGAGAATTTTCCTTGGTGCACTACCAGGGGTGATGCCCTTCTTCTCTTACCACAGACATTAAGTAGCATTTGATTGTATCACTGACAATCTACAGACGCCGTTGAAAAGGAGAAAGCAGCTCCAGACAGCTGGGAGCCAGCCTGGCACTACGTCTAGGTCTCAGTGTTGCCGGGAGCTGTCCTGGGGCTCACAGCTGGGTCTTGGTGTTCTCTTGTTGAACCCGGTTTCACAGGATATCAACATCAGAATCATGTCTGAACACAGACAGAAACATGAACATGGTCTAAACCATGAAAACGACCACATGTCCCCCTGTGCTGGCACCGTGAGTGATCCCTGCTCCTTTACCAATAACAGCTTTAGCCTTACACGGGTCTTCTCTGCTTCTAGATAATAAGATTTATTAACATACTCCATCACAGAATTACCCCTATTTCTTGACATCTAACCCAGAGCAGTGTATTGCTTCCTTAACTCTCCCAAATCACCTAGAACAAGCCCAAATCTTGATTATGTGCTGTCTAACACTCTCTCAAGCGAGGCTCCCCACCATTCCTCAGGGGCGTGTGCTCACTACCTAAGACAAGTCAACCCCTGCTGCTCTTTGGCTGGGAGGCATTGACACCCCAAAAGGCAGAAGAGGTGTAACTGAGAGGTCATAAAGCCGTTCGATAACCAATTGATGATTCCACACCATTGCTTCCAGGGGTCACACTCGCATATGTATATTTGCAGGCTTTTGTATCAGGATGTGAAAATGAAGGACCAAATTTAAATATACAAAGTCATTAAAAGGAGTTAAAATATTCAAGTTCAGTTTTTAAGTTCTGTCTAGCTAGCTAGTTTACAAGGGCCGTTGGTCATCCTCAGATAATTCTACTCTCCCCACAAAGACCTGTATCACTTCCTGGCACCTGGATTGGGACCCAGCAGGAAGCATCAAGAGATGTGATATTCCCACCAGGACAGCCAGCCTGGGAGTCTGTGAGGCTGGCCCCAAGCCAGGTGTCCGCAGGGTCTCACCAGTCTTTGGTGGCAGCATGCCTTTGCTGTGGAGTAGGAAACCTGTGCTTTGGAAGTTGACACTAATTCTATGTGTATTTTCAAAGTTGTTTTTTGAAGTATTTTGGAAATGTCAGCATGTCTTGGTTCTGCAAAGGGACCCCCGTTAGAGGGGGCCCTTCATCTCTGCCTGATTCAGAGTTTTGAAGGGACAGCCACACATCCCTGGGGGCTGTGGGGAATGGTGACCACAGAGTGAGAGAACCCTAGAGGACGAGAGAAACTCACAGTCACAGGGTTGGGTCTTCTTGGCTTTTATTCTAAAGATTTTCTAAGGAGTCTATCTTCTCAACTTTAGGGAGTTTTGTACTTTACCAAAAGAAGGCATGGCTTTGTTGGCTATGCATGGATTGAGCCAAAGTGAAGAGGATAAACCAAGGGAAACGTGAGGTTGCACAGCTCAAAATGAATGAAGGGAAGCCCAGGGCTGAGAAAAGCCTCTGCAGACTGTGAAATGGTCATTAAGACCTGGGTGGAGGGCCTCCCAGCTGTATCCTTTGTGAACAGCGCCCTCTAGAGCACAGTTCAATGGTGCCCTGAAGCAGGGACCTTCTGGGGCAAGAAGCCCAGTGTCTGCCCAGCCACGAGTGTGAAACCTCTTGCAACCTGGGTTGTCCACTGGCTTGTTTACTGAGAAGCCAGTGTGGACATGAAGTCACTTGCCTCTGTCTGAAGAGGTGCAGGAGATGATTTTCAAAGCTTCATGTATGACTGGAATTTGCAGTGACCCAAGGGCTTCTGGCTTTGGGGTTCCAGTTGTTGGGCTTGGAATTTGCCAAGTTGCCTTTGCTGGGCTCAGGATTGGGGGTGAAAACACAGTATGGAAAATACGTTGTAAAACACAACAAATATGGTTATCATCTGGAGAGAGATGACAGGTCCCTAGAGAATCGGGTGACATTCCATTCAGTCTGTCCCAGGACCAGATGGAACCCTCCGCCATGGAAGGGGTGGGAGGGTCAGTTCTCAGGTCTCCACCATGCACTCAGGCCAGACGTCCTGAGCACCACTGTCCTAACCGTTGAATTCTAGTTTCTGGTGAACCTATAGCTGAAAATTAAATTAACACAAGGACCCAAAGGCATTTCTAGTCTCATAGCCTTTTATTCTCATTTCTATTCAAAAGAAATCCATTACAATGAAAATATCATTATACAAGTCTAGATATAAATCTTATACTGAAACCAAAACCAATAAATGGTGTTCTCGAAAGATAATATATGAACAGAAATTGCTTGTGTAGAGTAAGTTGTATGATATATGCACTAGAATATTAGATATTTAAAGGAATCCTTTACTGAATACGTTTATAAAGCAAATAATCACTTTTTCAAATAAAATAATCATTTTCTCACTTGTTTGGCTTGTAAAAGTATGTGTATTGGGGGATGAGTGTAGTTTGTTTTTCTGAAAACTGGACACATATGTAATAAAATAATTTTTAAATCTCTCTCAAGCACCCACCTCAAATGGCACTGATGTTTAATAAAAGAATTTTAATGTTTACCAAAAGTTGTATTTATATGTGTGCAGTGACCCCGTTATTAGTCTGACCCTTCTAGTTTTCTGTGGTTTGGGTTGGTATTACATCAATTCAGTCTTTCCAGCCCAAAAAGGAATGAATTCCATGTGGACTAGAGGCCCTGAACATACTTTCCTGAGTGTCTGCAACAAGAAAGTACACTTTGTTTTTAAGAAAACATATAGAATCCTAAGCCTTGAAGATTTATAATATAGAGGAATAATTCTGATGCCTTGAGTTTGGCACTGGGGGACTATTAGTCATGAGGCTGTACCCACGGGTGAAGGGTGTCATGTTGGGCCATCCCTGTTCCAAGAGACATGCAAAGAGAAGGCGCAGAACCCCAGGTTCCTGAGTTTGGAGGGGACCTCTGAAGGCCTTTCAGTCCTATATGCTAGCTTATGTTTCCTGCCCCAGCAACGGGCCTACAGGGCAGGATTTAAGAGGTGGGTGTGTGGGGTTTGAATCTGGAGTTGGTCAGTCACTAGCCCTCACTCGCGGTACCATCCCATCTCTCAGTGTGTCCATTTCCTCATCTGAAAAATGGGCCCATTCATATCTATTACAGATGGATAGAAAGAGCTCAGACAGCACTTAGGCATGCAAAGTGATCCAGCCATTAACACCTTCAGGAATGCAACCTCCAGCTCTAACTTCTCTTTCAAGTTACAGCCATACAGTGAATGAAAGATCCAACCGTGTCATTATCTGTGATGCCTTTAAATTCTGGGCTTTTCTTCACCAGTGTCCAGGCTGCAATAACAGCATGCTTCCCGGAAAGGTAATGAGAAGGGCAAGGCTCTAACCACAGGGCAGGGGATTAGCTGCAGAGCCCGCACTCCTGTGGATCCTGCCGCTCTGCCCCGGGAGCTTCTGAGGGTCAATGATTACCAGCTTTGGCTTGGGTTCCACCGAGCCACGGGAGTTGCATTAATGGGGCGGCACGTCACCCACCCTCCCATGTCCAGGAACTTTCTGGGAAAGCCCTGGAGGCAGAGGGAAGCAGAGTCAGCAGCCCCCATGACCCTGTAGTTCCGCGTCCTAGAGCCGCCCTTGGGCCTGTGCTGAATTTCTCCCTTTGGGGCTCTTCTTGTCACCGGGCAGGGCCCACCCCAGGGGATCCTCTGAGAGCGGGGACATTGCTGCAGAGACGTCCCACCTGCGTCCTCACAGTGTGACGAGCTGCTCCAGCAACTGTCTTGCGCTGCTTTTGACAAGTGTCTGCCCCTGAAACAAGAGAGCAAGTGGGAGGAAGTCCTCTCCCAGACTCAGAGCCGGGCCAGGGTGGGCAAACCCAAGGCCTCGCCGAGACCTGCCCCCAAGAGGGCCCACGGAGCCCACGGCAGGCCTGCTGACGCACTTTTCCTCATTCCTCTCCTCCCTTTTACTCACTGGTGTGTATAGTGTCCTGGAAAAGGTGAAGTGAAATTCCACTTTACTTCTTCTTATTTGCCCTTCTAATCGTAATCAAACTGAATCACAAGAAGTTTTTCCATCTCAAAAAGGTTACTTAACCTCTCCGCAGTTTTTCCTAATAAATTGGTGATTATAACGCCTATTTGTTGCCAAGGGGATTCACTGGAAAATACACATGTCCACATAAAAAGCTGTGCACAGATGTTGATAGCGACGTTGTTCGTAACAGCCAGAAATTGGAAACAACCCAAATGTCCATCCACGGATGAATCAATAAATAAATAGGGTTTGTCCATACGATGGAATATTATTCAACCATAAAAAAGGAATGAAGTACTGATACATACTACAACACGGTGAGTTTTGAAAGCATTATGCTAAGTGAAAGCAGCCAGATATGGTGTTTTTCCATTTGTACAAATGTGTAGAACGGACAAATCTACATAGAGAGAAAGTTAGATCAGTAGTTCCCAGTGGTGGCGGGAGAGGGAAGTGCGGACTGACTGTAATTGGTACGGAGTGTCTTTTTTGAAGTGATGAAACAGTTCTAATGTTGATGGTGGAGATGGCTGTCCACCTTTGTGACTACACCCAAAACCCACTATTGTAGTTTTAAGTGGGTGGATTTCATGGTATAGGAATGTGTTATATTATATTATATTATACTATATTATATTATATCAATATTGTATTGTATCGTATCATATTGTACTGTTTCAACAGAGCCGGTACAGGAAAAATCCACATCAGGTACCTCTTGCACGGCAGGACTCGGCAAACTGCCCCCATCTGTGGCCTGCCTCTCCAATTTCTTCCTCTCCATCTCTCCTCCTCCCTTCTCTCCCAGCGCCAGCCGGAAGCACCACGCTCGGCCCTTGTAGGGCCCTCGGCTGAATTTGGCCCCCTCCTCCTATAGCAAGTGCCACCGTGATTCTGGAGGCACCACATCCAAATTACTTCCTTGGTCATAAGAGTCTGGAGGCACCCAAAGATGCTTCTGTGCGTCCTCACCCTCAACACGCGCTCTGCCAGCAAAGGAGAGACTGCGCCTCTGCCGGCATCTGTGGGCAAGCCCTTCTCCTCCAGCCCGGCCGGTGGTGACTGGGGAAGCAGCCGAGGCAGAGCGTGGTGCCGCCCCGCCGTCCACCCTCTCCTGGGTCCCGCACGCCGTGACCCTGACCTGGCAGCTCAGGGTTTAGCCCTGGGTCAGCTCTGCCCACTCGCCCCTCGCAGCTCCCAGGGCAGGAGGTCGGGCCAAGGTCCTCGCGGACCCACGCGCCATCTGATGGGTCGCCCGGAGGCGGACGGGAATTCACGCGGCCTTGGCCTCGTCAGGCTGCCCCTCGGTCCACTGTGCTGGCCACGTCTGCCCACACTCCCTCCCCCTCTTTCACACTCGTGGGAGCTCAGTCCCATTCTCTCCTGCTCTTTCCTTCACACAGTACATTTTTTAAAAAAATATATATATATTTTTTGATGTGGACCATTTTTAAAGTCTTTATTGAATCTGTTACAATACTGCTTCTGTTTTATGTTTCGGGTTTTTGGCTGCGAGGCTCTTGGGATCGTAGCTCCCCGACCAGGGATCGAACCGCACCCCCTGCATCGGAAGGCGCAGTCTTAACAGCCGGGCCGCCAGGGCAGAGTCCCCTTTACTCAGTACATATTTTAATCTTTATTTTTTCTTGACTTTTGTTCCTTGCCCATGGCCCTTGTTGTATTCCTGGAGTCAGTGACATTAGTTATCCATTCTTAGCCCGGCCTCTGTGGGGACTCAGCAACCTCACAGATGAGCCAGAATCCCATCGCACCACTGAAAGCACTCGTGAGGCCACATTCCCGCATATCCTTCCGCCTCTGCCCACACACACGGAGGAGGGAGGAGGGGGCGTGAGGTAGATAAGGATGGGTGGGGGGTCTTGGCTGCTTCCTTGGTGACAGCTGGGGGGGAAGAGCTGTGTGGAGTCCAAATTCGAGGCCTCTCAAAGGAGGGACAGAAAACCACCCACTGTGCATTGCCGGAGGTTGGCCCGGCCCCTTTCTCAAGGGCAGGGCTGGATTTCCATGTACGCTTCCTGAACACGGGCCACCCCTCTATTTTCAGTTGCCGACCTTAAAAAAAAACATCATCTCACCTGCATTAACATAGATCACAATGACCTGTTTGATGACACACCATCAGGACCAATCCTGGATCATCACAAATAAATGACATTTGGGGGGCAAAGAAACTAAACTGTGGCTCTTGTCCTGTGGTGAACACTACTTCCTACAAAGAGAAAAAGAGGCCAGTCTACCTGCAGAGCGTGTGCAGGCTCCCCGGAGCCTCTGGCCTGGAAACACGTGGTCTGGAGTCAGACTTGAATTCCAGCTCTGCCGCTGACTGATGCCCGTCTGAGCTGACTGCCTGCGTTTTCACAGACCTAATTCCCCAATGTAATCTATTAAACCTGGAAATAAACAAGACAAAATGGAAAGTCACTAAGAAAAGCTTAGGAGCAATAAAGACCCTGGAGTTTGTGGTGAGTTACGTTTGCTTCTTCCTTTCCTTCCTTCCTTCCTTCCTTCCTTCCTTCCTTCCTTCCTTCCTTCCTTCCTTCCTTTCTTTTCCTGTCTGTGTATCTCGCTGCTCCGTGCAGCCTTAAATTGCAGAGCCAGAGCCACTGTTTCCTGGTTCATTTTTCCAGTCCATCCACACTCCCAGTGACTGTGCCCATTTTCAGCAATGGGTTTTTCACAGCATCACTCTGGTCCTGGCTTGGTCCCCTTTGCTCGGGCTCCCCTGGGCCAGATGGAGAAGCGAGGACGGAAGAAAGGCCACTAGGAACTGAAAAGACCAGTGGGCTTAGCACTGAACGCAATGCTGGCTCTCCGGTGCCTGGGGGCTGTGGGGTCCGAGCTGTGGGCGCTAAGACTGAGGACATCGTTGCAGAAGGCCAGGAGGTAGGGCTGGCGAAGCGAAGAGGGGGGTCAGCAGGTGTCACAAAGGTAGCGAAGGTCAGGCTGGGAGGTGGTGTGGACTCCGTTTAAACCCCACTCCTTCCACTTGTCAACAGGATAAATGACTTTGCTTCTCTGAACCTGAGTGTTCTCCATGAACATGGAGATAAGAATGCCTGTTTCACAAGCTGAGATGGGATTCGGTGCAGAGGGCCCAGCACGTGGGGACGTCAGTGAGGTCAGCTTCCTTCCGTGCTTGGCAGAGCTGACGGGGCTTCATGAAGAGACAGCCGGTGTCGATTTGGCATTTGAGGAATCATTTGAACTGCCAGGTCTGGTTTGGAGGAGGCAGCTGGCTCTCCTTGCCGGATCCGAGGACAGACTCGGAAGGGCCCACGTGAGCTGCAGAGAAAATGCAGGGGCGGGCGTGTGGCCCCGCCGGGGGGAGATGCCAGGCCATGGGCAGTATTCTTCTGCCTCTGTTAGCCCTGTCCTCCCTGGCACTTCAGGAAGGCTCTCCCCCCAGAACCTCTGGGAGGGGAAGGCAGCGGACGCCGGGCTGCTTTAAGGGGGCCTGTAAGGAGTGTGTTTGCAAACATGAAGCCCAAAGGGCGAAGACTTTGTTTATCTGGCTGCTAGGGAAGAATAACAAAGCTGGGGGAAAAGACTGACGATCAAAAAGAAAAAGATTGCCCATAAAATGACCAGATTAGATTAGACCACGAAGATCCAATTATGCCAAACCAATTGAATTTCCTCTGAGGTTAGCATGACCAGCCTTCCAGAAGCAGAGGCTGCTGGAGCACAGGGCTTGTGATTGGCGTCTGGCACAATCCTTTCTCCAAAAGCTCTTAGCAGGAGTTCAGACCCCATGAGCCCTGGGTGGGGTTGAGAGGTGCATCTCCACCGGGCATCTGTAGCTGAGATTCTACTCCAGCAAAATGAGCTTAGCACCCTCTTCTTTTCTTTCTTAGCACCAAATATAGTTTATTATATATTTATTTTTTTGAATTCGTGCTTTCCTCAGCTCTGTCAATGGCAAAACAATTGAGGAAAACTTGATTCGATCTTGATTCTTTTCTGTCTCTCACCCCTGCGTCCAATCCATCAGCAAGTCTTCTCTGCTCTTCCTACAAAATATATCCAGAACCCCTTTGTCCTCCTGGCTCCATCTCCATCACTGCCACTGCTGTCCAAACCACCATCACTCCTGCTTAGCTGCAGAAATAACCTCTGCTCGCTCATGTCCCTGCTGTCTCTCTCTCTCCTCCCCCTGACACCTTCGCCAGGTCAGAGGCAGGTATTTCTTGTGTAAATCAGATCGTGTTGCTGCCTGGCGGAAGCCTTCCTTGGCATCCCCTCGTCCTAACCACCACAAGGTCCTGTATAACCTGGGCTCTGCCCAGACCAACCTCACATCACTGTGCTTCCACCAACGGTGGTGCTCAGACCACGTGCCACACTGCCCCTGCCCCGGTCTTTTGCACCTGCTGTTTCCTCCTTTGGGGCTGTCCTGGCTCCTTTCCGTCCGTCAGGACTCAGCTCCGTGGTCACCTCCTCTGAGGGCCGTTCAGCATCCAATCCCAGGTAGCACCATGGTCTCAGTCAACCCCGCTGCTCGCATCTCATCAATATAAGATGTCATCTCATTTATCCGCCTATTTATTATGTGTTCACTTCTTGTCTAGCTCCCCTCTAGTCGAATATATCCACTCCACGAAAGCAGCCTGTCTTGCTTTCCTCTGAATTCTCAGCTCCCAGATCCACCATTAGAGAAACTCTACAAATGGTTCTCGAAAGAGTAAAAGTTCGTGCCCTCCTCTGGCTGGAAGTGCACAAGCGCAGGGACGTGGTGTGACCTGTTCACAACTTTATATCCAGCGCCACCCATTGGACTCCATTGACCCTCTAGAGAGAGAGGGGAGAGAGAGAGAGAGAGAAAGAGAGAGAGAAGCTATTTTCCTCCAAGATGCAGCTGAACACGATTTTTACCTGTTCACGCAACTAATGACGAAGTAAACATCCAGTGATGGTATGAAAACAACTCGTGGTGAATTCATAAATGCCAAGTCTCAGAGGTGACAGGGAAATAGCGCATGCTCCTATCATGCGCATTTGTGGGCCTTTTCCCCCCTAATCTTTTAAAGTTAAGTTTACGTTTTCTACAATGTGCAGTGGCCATAAACTTCATGTATTTTGAACTCAATATCGTGCATGGAAATGTGTGTAAGAAATAGACGTGTTTCTGAGTGTTTGTTTCCATGATCCAAAAACGACCCATTTGGGGGACTTCCCTGGCAGTTGAGTGGTTAAGACTTTGTGATCCCAATGCAGGGGGCATGGGTTCCATCCCTGGTCGGGGAACTGAGATCCTGTATGCCACATGGCTTGGCAAAAAAAAAAAAAATTTTTTTTTTACCGTTTATTTTTAGCATTTATTCACTTGGTCAAGGGTTTTAAAGTTTTTAAAAGTGTAGAAGCAGCTGACCTATATTCAAAGCTCAGAGACTCTGAAGAAAATGTGAATGAGATAGATCCAATGAAGTGCAAGGCTCAGGGAGGCTGGGTGATGGAGAGGCTGGTAGGGAGCCCTGGCCAGCAAGAGCAGCTGGAAATGAGGGGACACTTGACCAAGCAGGGGTACCCAGAGGAAAACCCCCGCTCCGAGGGAACAAGCAATACAGTGGTGAGCCCTGCAATAAAGGACAGGAGAATGGCTGTTAAAGAAGTCACCTACACACCACCATGTTTGCTTGTTTGTTTTAATTAAAGTGTAGTTGACTTGCAGTATCACGTTAGTTTCAGGTGTACAGCAAAGTGATTCAGTTATACGTATATATGTATGTATCTAAATATTTTATTCTTTTCCATTATAGGTTATTACAAGGTATTGAATACAGTTCCTTCTGCTATATGGTAGGTCCTTGTTGTTTAACTATTTTCTATATAGGAGTGTGTATCTGTTAATCCCAGCCGCCTAATTTATCCCTCCCCCCACTTCCCCTTTGGTAACCGTAAGTTTGTTTTCTACATCTGCACACCACCATGTTTTATGGATGGTTAACCATTGTCAGAAAGCTGTCTGTCTCTCTGGCTACAGTCAGTGTTTGTTGAATGAGCGAACTGATAAATGAATGAAGAATGGGAAGCGGGTCCTCTTCCCGTGTTATTTGAAGAGAAAAGGAGATAAGATGTACAAAAGTAACTAGCGATTAATGAAAGTTCCACCAGGGACTTCCCTGATGGCGCAGTGGTTAGGACTCCATGCTCCCAACGCAGGGGACCCGGGTTTGATCCCTTGTCAGGGAACTAGATCCCACATGCATGCTGCAACCAAGGGTTCTAATGCCACAGTGAAGGAGCCCACATGCCTCAACTAAGGAGCATGACTGCTGCAACTAAGACCTCGCACAAAGAAGGAAGGAAGGAAGAGAGAGAAAGAGAGAGACAGAAAGAAAGGAAGGAAGGAAGGTAGGAAGAAAGAAAGAAAGAAAGAAAGGAAGGAAGGAAGGAAGAAAGGAAGAAAGGAAGAAAGAAAGAAAGAAAGAAAGAAAGAAAGAAAGAAAGAAAGAAAG
>NW_021703784.1:4932274-5079593 GCF_005190385.1 Monodon monoceros | reverse complement strand
AAGAAAGAAAGAAAGAAAGAAAGAAAGAAAGAAAGAAAGAAAGAAAGTTCTATCAAGCTTTCTTGAATCTAGTTTAGTGTGAGGGTAGTTTTTCCTCTAACCCATAGATCAACAATAGCGACCATTTATGTTCTAGGCACTCTCCATGTGTAAACTCAACAGTTACAGCTGCTCTATGACTTACACAGTATCATCATTATTCCCAGGGTATAGAGGAGAAAATCAGAGATCAGAAAAGCCAAGTTATTGACCCATGTTCCCAGAGCTAGAAAGTTAGAATTCAGCCTACTGTAGCTTCCTCTGGTGGGATATGTGTCCACCTTCTACTTAGTTATTGGAAGAAACTCATTAAAATGCATCCCTTCCAATGTGACTTTTTTGGCACAGATGGAAGGCTGGCGGTGTGTTCCCTAAAAGATCCCCGTTCCAGCCAGGCAGAGCACCTCTCACACGTGGCTGGAGGAACACTGCAGGGTTTGATTTTGCTTTACAGGATTGGGGCGGAAGGGTTGAAATCAATGCAGAGGAAAAAGGCTGAAGGCTTATTGCATGTCTGCACACGCCAGAGACTGTGTTGCGGGCTTTGCAGAAATTAGTCCATTCAATCCTCACAGCGACCCTGTGAAGTAGGTATAATTATCTCTATTTTACAAGGAAGGGCACTGAGGTATGGAGAGGTTAAATAGCTCAGATGAGGCAGAGCTGGGATGGGAACCCAAGTCTTCTTGGATCCTTCTACCAGAAGTTCCATAAAGATTGAATCAATTCTGGTCTAGGGTCAGGGAGGAAAGGCAGGAAGGCCTTGGGGAAAGACAGGCCCTCCTCTGTTTCCCTCTTTCTTTCCTTCCTTGCTTGCTCTTTCTTTGCTTGTTCCTTCTTTGTTTTCCTTCTGTCAATAAATATTTACTGAGAGTCTATCACATGCCCGGCTCCGTGCTGCAAGCTGGGGCTAGAGCAGGAACGAGATTGGTATTCAGGGAGTTGGAGAGAACAGAACAGATAACAAAAAGGAACCAAATAAACAGGGTAATTATAGATGGTGATAAGGGCTGAGAAAGCCATGGCAACAAGGGGTGACCTTGACAAGTGGCAGTGAGTAGAGGGCACCAGGAGCTAAAGATGGTGGGGGGAAGCAATGCCACTACGAGAGAGGGCAGGTCCTCCCCCAGGCTGGAGGCGAGCCGAACTCGGCCTCCTCCCAAGCTCACCTGCTGGCTCCTACCCAGGGCGTTGCTCAGAGAGTTTTAGCATTTCAGGCAGACCTAGGAAACCTGCCCTGCCTGCACCCCAGCATGGGCACAAAGCCGGCTGCAGTCTTCCCATTTGTCAGATGACAATAATAACATATCTACCTCCCAAGGCCATCATACAAATTAAATGACGGAGCGTTTGGGAGAGTTCAGGAGAATGAGTGACACACTATAGAAAAGTGAGCTGGAATCGTAGCAAGAGGGAGTTCAGTTAGACACAAGGAAGAACTTCCTGATGGAAAGGATGATATGACGCACAGCAGGTTTCCAATGAAGAATCTTATCTATATTGACTATTTAAAATAGAAGCAATAGGGTCAGCAGATGTAACCTATTATATACAGGATGGATAAACAACAAGGTCCTACTGTAGAGCACAGGGAACTATATTCAATATCCTGGGATAAACCATCATGGAAAAGAATATGGAAACACGAATGTATACATATGTATAACTGAATCACTTTGTTGTACAGCAGAAATTACACAACATTGTAAATCCCCTATACTTCAATTTAAAAAATTAAAATAAAAAGAATTTTTAAAAAATAAAATAGAAGTGATAACTAACTGACCTTCCATAGGCTTCGTTGTGTGGAGTGAATAGATGTAGAAACGGATGAATTTTTAAATGCAGGAAGAGGCAGCTTAAAGAACTCAAGAAGTGTCTTTGCTAGTTCTAAGTTAGGGATTCCAGAAGCTTCTCTCTGAACAAAAGTGAAGGCACCGCCCACTGGACCCCATGCACACAGGACCCTGGAGACCAGCTGACCAAGCTCCTGTGACTGCGCCCCTCCCCAGCCCTCCCCGCACCCGTGCTGCAGCCCCACCGTGCACCCTGCCCGGGATTACTCTCATTAACTCCGGGGTGGGGACCAGGGAGCGTCCACAGTGCAAAGGCAAAACCAGCATCTTTCTGTGGGTGTCGTGCCTTCTCTCCATCCCCCGTCACAGCCAGGCCTGGAAATGGCTCAGCATCTGGTCGCTAGTCACCAGATGTATGGCGTTGACTGTGTCTGTCTTGGGAACTTGGCCTGCCTGCGGTCTGGCTGCTGGAGTCCCTGAGGCCCCTCACCCACAGGGCTAAGCCAGCAGAGACAGGACCTGCTGCACCGCCAGGTTCCGCCCAGGCTCTGTCCCGAGCAAAGCAGGCGGCCAAGGGGATTAAAGAGGCCTGCTTCCCCAAGCTGCCCTGTCTGGTAGCTGCAGGTGGGGACCAGGAATCAGGCAGGGGGTGGGGACAGAACAAGAGTACGAGTAAAGAGTCAGCAGGGAGAGGAGGGGATGCTTGGAAGAGACGGGGCCTTGACCCCTTGGTTGCCAGGGGTTATGGTACCTCTGGGGGACGTCTCTGGGGCCTGGGCAGGAAGGAAGCTTCCAGGCAGCCTGAAGAAAGGCTTAGCCAGGGGAGGTGGCCGGAAGTGTCTGTCCCGGGTCCACACTTAAGCTAAGAATCAGATACCTGCCCCTTCGAGCCACCAAAGACAGGGGGATCGCTGGGGACTCGCCTCCCTGCTGCCAGAACACAAAACCAAGAGTGAGGGGTTCATGGTTGCTCCCTCCCAGGACCTGGGGTGGGAAAAGACTCTAAGTCCACCCTGCCTGTGGGCAGGCAGCCCCTGAACCCCTCCCCCAGAGAGACAGACGCTGGTTCCCTGTCTGTATAAGGAACATTTCCCTCTGAAACCCATTCCTGCCTCTCAGCACCCAGATTCCCCCTGATACCTAACCCACATCCTCAGGCTGAGATTTGAATCTACTCTCCTCTTGCCTTCAGCAGGTATGAGAAAACCAGCCCCTCCCACGTTAGGGAGCAATTTTAGCCCACATCCCTCCGCGACCTTCTCAAATGACAGCCTGTTTCTCAGCTTCCCTTCACTAGAGTCACTAGAGTCAACTCCTGGGAAGGAATTTGCCCACTTCATGTCCTGAGTGACGAATCTCTCTGCTTACATGGCTCCAGGCACAAGCCTGGCCTGGGCCCCCTTCCCTCCCCTCCCCCCCCCCCCCCTCACTGCCACCAGGTCCTTAAAGAAGCATCCTTGTCTGTAGAAATCCAAAACTGCAAATAGCACCGCAGGCCAAAGGAAATCATGTATTAATAAAAAGATGAATAAAATCCAAATCTTGGACACAGTTCCCTCCACTTCTCAGCTAGACTCCTTCCCCAGGGGGCCTCACCCTGTCTGTGTCTTGACAGCAGTGAGCATCCGCACTGCCTGAAGGAAACCCTGTGCTCTCACTCACAATGGTTTTGGATAAAGGAGCACAAGAGCCCCAGACTCTAAAGGGAAGCTGGGAATGGTCCAGGTAAGCACTGTGAGTTAGGATCTCTCAGAGCTGCCCTCGTCTCTCCATCAAAGGGGATGGAGCAGTTGGGAGAGGGGATGAGCCTTCTCTCCTCAACACTGCCCCCCCCCCGGCCCATCCCCCTGGGGCCACTCTGGGAGCAGACCGGGTGGGAGGGGAGAGCCCAGCCCCATCGGGTAGAATGTGCCCCTCCCATGCCTCTCTCATTCCCACCTGTCTGTCCTCCCAGGGGCCCGCAATTTCTGCAAGGTAGGGACAGGGTCCCCCCTTTGGAAAGCCCAGCACAGCGTGGGCTTCCCCAGAGGTCTTCTGGGTGATCCCCTGACCACTCCTGTGACTCCTCTCTGAATCCGATTCCTGCCCTCTCCACCCCATGCACAGTTCATCAGCAGTCCAACCCCTCAGATCCTCTGAATCTCCTGATCCCCGACATGGTTGATTGCCTTCCAGCACAAGACAGGGATTACTCTTATCTCTCCCAACATCTTATCAGTGACTCGGACCCCAAAAGGCCACATTTCGGGGAGTCTTTGCCTGTGAGAATCTAGCAACAGTTATTCATAGTTTCCAAGCTCTGTCAAGCTCCTCAAGGACAAATGGCAGATCTGGATGGAGTCAGAAAAGCTCCCGAGCGTTTAGTCAAGAGCAGCGAAGCATGAGTCTTCCCCGAGGGTAGTCACCTGAGAGAGCTGTGGTGCTTCCTGCTGCAAAGACGTATTAACCTGTTGCTTTCAACCGTGTTGTGTTGCCTATTTAAATCTGCTGCCTGGGGATACGGTGGCACATTGATACCCCCTGGTAGATGCAATTCCTGAACCTGAGCTAAGAAACATTGGTGTTTGTGCAATTGGAAGAGAGGGAAGGCCACGGATGGACATTGGAAAATTCTGAATACATGGAAATTTCTGGCTCGTATATTTCAGAGGATTCAAAAAGAATGTTCTCTTAAAGCCTAAGTGGGTGACCTGCCTCTATGAATGTTTACAAGGCTGAATAACTGCAGATCGGAACCTGGGCAGACACATGCCCACCGGGGCAGACCGCACACTGGGGAACCGACTTAGGGAGAAAACAACAGGCTTCCTTGAGTGAGGAGTTACAGGTCTAAAGCCCTGTTGGGTGAATTCAGGTTTCTGCTTTACCTGGGGACACTGGAAGGTCTTGGACCCTTCTAGCCCTTAGTTTCTTCTTTCCTACGATGAGTGAGCGAGGGTTCTGATGAACCCTTAGAATGATTGTTTAAAATTAGTTGTGCTACATATACTACACTACTACATATAAAATAATTAACAAGGACCTACTGTATAGCACAGGGAACTCCACTCAATACTCTGTAATAACCTATATGGAAAAGAATCTGAAAAATAATAGATACAAGTATATGTACAACTGAATCACACATGAAACTAACACAACATTGTGAATCAACTATACTGCTCCAATATAAAATAAAAATCTTGTAAAAATCTGCCAAAAAAAGAGTTCATTTCAATGCTCTGTTGTTTAACGGGATGGTATTGGGTTGGGTTTTACATGAGCAGCTAAAGCCCTTAGAGTTTCCGAGAAGGAACTACTTGGGGTAGAACATCTTTGGATTCTCAGCAGTCTTGAAGTTGCCCATTGTGTGCAATATTCTTGGTTTCTTTGTGTTGTTTTTCAAACATAACCAGGGAGTTTCAGGGGTGAGGGCATCACTCCCTTTGTCTGCTCGTGGATTCTGAGAAGGCAACAGCGAGGATGGGGAAAGTTCTCTGAACATCCTTCATAACAAAGCCGATGAGGATGGCTTAGGATCATTCCATCTGGAGCAGAGAATGGACTTTTCTGAGCCCCTTGACCTTAGGTTATTTTTTGCTTATTGTTGGCTTTTCTAGGTCTACCTCCTATATGTCTCCCCAGGAATTTTTCTTTCATGTTTTTTCTTTTTTTGAAGTTGTTTGTTTTTATTCTGTTTTGTTTCTCCCATTTCCATACACACTCCCTGCTTGCTCATGAAGATCATGAACTACATAATCAAGCCAACCACTCTTGCTGTCTGGAACAGAGCTAATATTACGCATGAATCATATATAATCCAGGAGACAGAACAGACTGGGAAGGTCTGGTCCTTTTTCCTTTACTTTTGGCTTTAGCCTAAGTCATCACTGCCCTGTACTTTCTTTTCTCAACCTATGAAATTTTAATGATCTTATTGACCTTGAGATGAAGGTAGACGGATGGTCCCTTGGAGCTGTCTCCTGACCCCCTTATCAGGCTCACCATCACCTCCACCTCTGAAGATGCCGAGCTGATGTGGGGAAAAGAGGCAGTGGGAAGCAGAGTCTTTAAAACTAATTAATATATTCAACTATCCTCAATTAATTATTGGGCAAACTTTGATTTCTGTGCCAATAAATTCATTCGGCTGTGACTTGAACTTGCAACACGATACACATTCTGGCATATTCTTCTTCTCGGGCCTGACAGAAACGAAACTGGAACACTTTGAGTCCTGTCTGGATCCCAGGAGTTACTTCAGGTCCAGGGAGAAAAGTCCCAGGGGCACCCGAAATTGGCTAGTCTGACATGAGTCTATCCTCACCTAAACCCCAGAGGGCTGCTTTTCCCAGATGCTCTGAACTGTGAGATCTCACTATCCGGGACCTGTTACCCGCCTGCCAAGTGGAAGGAGGAGGGATATATGGTGGATGCCGGGGTCAGATAGACACGGGTCTGAATCCCAGCTCTGCCGTTCACTGCCTGTGGGACCCGCCCAGAGCGTCTCAGATGCTGTGACTGGACAGGGGTCACGTGGACCCAGATGCTGTCCCCTCGCCCTGGGGTGGGTCTGGAGTGAGTGACCAGGCCTGAGATGGCAGCCTCTCCACTGACCCCAGCAAGGGGTAATTGTCTTATCAACGTCATCCTATTCTATGTGGCCCACTAGAAAAAACTCAGGAGACATGGACTTAAGTTCCCTTCCCTTTGTCCCTGTCATCTTTACCTCCCTGCAAAATGGGGCTGAAAAGAGCACCTACTCGAGACGTGGATGGACCTAGAGTCTGTCATACAGAGTGCAGTAAGCCAGAAAGAGAAAAACAAACATCGTATATTAATGCATGTATGTGGAATCTAGAAAAATAGTATGGATGAACCTATTTGCAGAGCAGGAATAGAGACGTAGACGTAGAGAACGGACATGTGGACACAGAGAGGGAGGAAGGAGAGCGTGGGACGGATTGGGAGATTAGGTTTGACATAAATACGTTACCACGTGTAAAATAGCTAGCTAGTGGGAACCTGCTGTATAGCACAGGGAGCTCAGCTCGGTGCTCTGTGACGACCTAGATGGGTGGGATGGGGCGGGTGGGAAGGAGGTCCAAGGGGGAGGGGATATAGGTATGTATGCAGCTGACTCGCTTCATTGCACAGCAGAAACTAACACAACATTGTAAAGTGATTTTACGCCAATAAAAAAAAAGAAAAGAAAAAGAGAGATTATTCTATATTAAAAAAAAAAAAGAAAAAAGAAAAGAGCACCTACTCATAGGAATGACCCACAAGGAAGATTCAGCTCAGTGCCTGCTCAGTGTGAGTAAGGAATACTTTGGGGCAATTAATGGTACTTAGAGTAATGGTGACGGGGCCTCTAAAGCCCAGCAATTCTGTTATTCTTTCTGATATTGTCTCCAGTTTAAGCTCCACTGCCGGGAAAGACACATTTTCTGCCCTGCCTCCTAAGGGGTGACACGGGGGCTCAGCAGAGATCCAGGGCGACGCATCATCTAGGCCCGGATGATCAAGGAGAGAAGGAGAAAGAGATACTCCTTCACCGCAGACAGGCAGGCACTTACTTCAATGATGGAGGAAAGCAAATGACTGGAGGCTACATTTCTGAGGAGGGGGCCCCTGCAAGGCCAGGCCTCTGCCCTACACAGCAGCGGCCTCCTGTAACATCCGGGCCCATTAACTCATTTCTCTGGCCCCAGGAAGCCGTGGTGGGTGCGTGAGGCCCAGGGTAGAGAAAATGCTCTTTTCCATTCAAAGTTTGCTCATCGTTTGGACTTTGGGGAAATTTCCAGAATGAGACCAGCCAACCCTCAGTTTCCCGTGTCAGGGCTATGCTTCATCCTCACAGCCAGTCTGTCCTAGGTCTCGTGTATTCTGCCTTTTAGTAATTTCCTAACTGGTTTCCTGGCAATGGTCATACCCCAGCTCAACCCACTTTGCACTTTGCAGACAAAGCAGCCTTTCTAAATTGTAAATATGACCTCACGTGGCCTGCCACTACCTTCAAGATACTGCCACGCTCCTGGGCATCGCGCACGAGGTCCCTCATGGTGAGCTCTCCCCTCACAGCTCCGTCCTTCTTCTCCCCTCCCCATCCCCCCACCCCAGCCATGCCAGCTCAGTATTCACTGAATACGCCATGTTCTCTCATGCCTCTGTGGTTTTGTACATGCTGTTCCCTCGCTCTGGAATGCCCTTCCTCCTGTCTCCAGCGGCTCCATCCTGCCCACCCAGCAAGCTGAGGTTCACAATTCCACGAGGAGGCCTTCCACAGGCAAACTGGGCAGTCCTTCCTGTGCAGGCAATGATTATATCATGACTACACTGTGGCATTTATCCTACTGGAGTGTAACAGTCTACCTCTGTGTGCACAACCCACCCTCCCAAACTGTAACTTCCATGCGAACGGGGGCTGTTCAGTAATTTCCCAGGACTTCAAAGAGTTCCCAGAAGACAGTGGGTGCTCATTATAAGCTTGTTGAAAGGCAAATGGGGAAAAAAACCTGTATGCCTAATAATAATATTAATGGAAAGGGCAATAGTGAAGAGAAGAACGCAGTAGTCGTGATTAGCGTCTTAAATTGTAGATCCAGGAGGAGTGAAATTTGAATCAACCTCAGGACATGTAAGCGATCCCAGTGAGAACTCTAAGTGGAGGAATTAAGAAGCATTGATTCCACGGAAGCCACATGCCAGGTAAGAGGCAAAGCATGTGATCAAAGCTGAATCCTTGGAAAATCACTGAGCTGTGAAAAGGTCCAGGGTAGATTTGTAACCCAGCACAGAAAACACGAATTGCTGGGAAAAGGAAAAAAGACATGCCTGAGTCTCAACTCTGCAGAGCGTTTCTTGGCAATTACAGCATCTTATGTATTTGGAAAAAAGTCATGGAAAACCAAAGCCACCAGCAACATCAAAGCTCCAAGAACCATTCACAAATCATCTACTCCCTGTGCTGATTTGCCGCTTCAGCCCTGCACCTGAGCTGAAGTGATGTCCTTCTTACCCAGGAGAAAAGCCATCTTCGTGCCTTATGTATTCAAAAAAGTCTTTTCTGATGGTTCACACCTTCCCAGACACTCCACTCCACTGTGTTTTGAGAAACTGAAGCTAACTTCGTAGGGATACATTTTCACAAAACAGGGCAGATTAAGACAATGCAAGCTAAGTGTATGACTGAAGGGCACCTGCCAGTGGGCTGGGTAAGTCCTTGTTGACAATGGTGTCCTTCCCATCACCATGCTTGGCTTTATTTTGTTCGCCCAACTACAGAAAAAAGCAAACACAATTTTCCCAAAGCTTGCCAATCGCAAAAGACAGACACCTTTTGAGCAACTATGCGTAGCATCTATACGACATGGAGGTTTGGAGAAGGGGGCTCCAGGCCTGTTCATTCTAGGGCTCGTACGAAGTGGAACACAGGGAACAGCTGTCATTCACTGTGCAGAGCATCTGTCAAAGCTGTATTTAGGGAGCTGAACAAACAGTGAGGAGTCCAGATGCATTCACTCGGAATCATGCAGCATTTCGTCAAGTGAAGGAAAGGCATTTTGCTGCAGGTGAGCAAAGAGTCTTACTAACACATTCCACCCAGTCAAGCCTTCAGCGTTTTCCACAGTGGACCTCACTAGCACCCTTACCCTCTACCTGAATGACGGCAAAGGCAGAGAGACTTCTGCTCTTGCAGGAGCTGAAGCCATCAGGGACAGAAGCCCACGCACGTCTGTCTCCACCACGACGAGGAGAAGGTGGTGGAACCAGGCATGATGCTCAGGGCTATGGAATGGCCAAGGGTGGCCAGGAGGAAGCTCATGGCTCGTCATCCACGTGCAACCAAAAGATACAGACCATCAAGCAAGGGAGTTAAAACCACACTTTTATCCCCTGAGAACGGTGGACAGTCTGTCTAGATTTGAGGTGGGGAAAAGAAGGCTAAATTTCCACCAGAATTCACTCCTTTTTGATTAACTCCCCAAAGGAGCAATGTGGCATTTCTCCCCTTACCTCATGGATTGCCAGCGTGAACACAGAGAAAAAAGCTCAGTTTCTTGGTCCCCTGGAAAGCAGCCGGGTCCTTGATGTGAGCGAGTCCTTGCACCTTTGCTTCAAGAATTTGGATGGCCCAGGTGACGGGGCCCGGGGCTCTGTTCGTTTTTATGAGTCTGTGGGTCAGCTCAGACCGGCTGCCGACTCCTCTGTATGCAACGGCTCTCAAAGAACACAGTTTACTTAGAACCGGTTCCAATAAGAGGAGGCGTGGCAGGTAAGTGGGCCGGATACAGCAGAGGTGTTGAGCCGCCAGGGCTAATTACGAGGGATATGTTTATGGAGCCGTGTTGGAACCAGTGTGTACCGGCTGAGGGTCCCAGCCAAACGCATGCGTGAAGGCTGGGTGCTCCCGAATGGGGGCACCGGGGTCCCCGAGGAGCCCTTTCCAAAATTTCTCCTGCTCAGTGACGCTCCTCAGTGACCACAGGTCAGGCTGGCCTGACGTTCCCTTGGCCAATTTCTGCCACCCTGGTCCCAGTTCAGTGCAGAGCTCTGTAGCCGAGACTTTACAGAAGAGCCCTGTAAAGGGAAGGGAGCCCTGCGGCACAAACACCTCACTGGGGGTAAGGTCCTAGCTTCTGTCACTCAAGGTCTGCAGTGGGTAGGGAGGTGATGGATGGAACGGACTTGGCACGTACTTGGCATTGAGCAAAGGCTTGGGAAATCAACACAGCCCAGTATCTGCTTTCTTTCCTCCTTCCCACCCCAGCCCTTAGGGTCATCTCCCTCTGGTTCATACTTGGTGTCTTACGCCCTCTTGAGCTGTCCTGGTGTCTGGGTTCCTCCCGGTCCCAGTGGCCTCTGTGGACCCTCACTCATTTCACCGCTAGTCACCACTGGAGCATCAGAAAACAGTTCCCCTAGTAAGCTGTCACTTTGTACTCGTGGAGTAGCGGTTGGGGGGGGCCGCGCGGGGCTGGAGGGCGAATGCAGGCACCCTTCACCTTCACCTTCTTGCCGGTCTCCACTCAGCACCTCACGAGATGACATTAAGTATCAGATTTCACTCCAGTCTAAGTGACTCAAAGAACAGGAGAAGCTGCAGAGCTGGGCTGTAGTTTGGAGGCCACATTCCAGTGATTCTGACACAGGAAAACCAGGAGAAGGTATACATTTTGGTTTTCGTAGAGACGATGAAATAGAAACTTGATAATTACATGAGGAAAGGAAATTGTGTTTTCAAACCTGTGTAAGTATCATCAATTTTATGATAAAGCAAAAAGAATAGAGTAGATGTAAGTAAAAGAACTTATAGAGGCATTTCCCGTATGAAGTTTGACTGTAGGAGACTTATTCTAGGGAACAGCAGTGCCACGGGAAAAAGAACAAGAAGAGAGTTCCAAAGCTTGTGCTAAATATGACGTTTTCCCTTCACAGAAGGTCCCCTGTGGGCAAGCAGTCCCTACCCCCTCTCCCTAGGCTCTCCCCTCTCTCCAAAGTTACCTCCTTTCTCAATCCCCCACTGTGTGGTCCTCCACCTACCTTCCCTGGCATCCCTACCCCACCCGGG
Source organism: Monodon monoceros (assembly GCF_005190385.1). NCBI lineage: Eukaryota > Metazoa > Chordata > Mammalia > Artiodactyla > Monodontidae > Monodon > Monodon monoceros. Next base: position 5,068,205 of record NW_021703784.1, on the reverse strand, counting down.
GAATAACCTCCCACCCCAGGTTCCCCCCACCCACCCCTGAGCAGCACATCGCCCCAAGTCTGGGTGTGGGGAGCATAGGAATGCAGCCTGCAGACGCCCAGTGCAGAGAGAGTGGGCGACCGGGGGCCCTAGCAGCTGCGTCCCACAAAGGCTGAGCACAGGGCACACCCAGGGAGCTGGTGATGGAGAGGGGCCTCCTCCAGAGCAACCGTGGCTGGAGAACTCCCCTATGGCCACTGGAACCTTCCTTAGACTCCAGAGCGGCCTAGGGTGCTTCCGCCTCCCCTCCCTCTCCCCTGGGCTGTTCAGACAGGAAGGGAGTTGTCAGGGCCACTGCAGGGCAGGCACCGGGTTCACACAGGGCAATCCAGGAAAAGGGCTCTCATCTTCAATTTCAGAGCAGGGACCCAAAGAGCCACGGTGGGTCTCCGGGCCAGTGTGAGCCGCAGATGTGCCTCTCATTCTCCAATCCTCCTCCAGACAAATGGAAACACAAACCTGCACCTCGCAAAGGTAAGCATTAATTCTCGGAGTCAGCACAGAACAGACCCCAAATGAGGAAAATAAACATTTTCTTAAGTATCTCATTCATTTGCAGGTCAGGTCCCTTGCAGGATGGAGCCAGGCGTCTCATTGTTATGGAGACCAGGTAGTTATCTTACCTCCTTCCTCCCTCTCCTTGCCCCCCAATTCAGAACGACCCCTGGGGACCATCTGGGAATAAGAAAGAGGCTGTTGCTAAGCAACAGGGAGGGCAGGGCAGCTGCTTCTCCCAGCTCCAGGAGCCTTGGTTATAAGGTGCCAGTGAAGGCGCTTGATCTGATGGGATGCTGCATCTTGCATGAGACCAACATGATTCGTTTCCTCAGTCTCTCCTCCTACCCACGGTCTTCATGGAGAAATTCTACCCCTGTCCCACCATCTGTCGCTTCTCCCACCTCTGCGGTCACAGAGACAATCCTCCTGGGCCTGACAGCCCGTGGCAGCGCACAGAGTGCCTTTCCCCCGGGCTTTGCCTTGTTTCGCTGCGCTAACCCCGCTGGTGCTCACAGACATTTATTCCTCAAACACAGCCAGGAGCCCCAACCTCTGCACCTGAGCTGGGGGACCAGAGTCGATGGACTGGTTTTCTTTTTCTTTTCTTTAAAGAAAATTGGAACATTTCAAAGATATTATCCCATTCATGACCAATATTCCAACGGGAGCAATTTGGATAAACAGTAGGTCTTTAGAGGTGCCTGTCTGGTTAGGGGATATGGGGCACTCCGCTCACACAACAAAGGGCAGCTCACAACAATTTCCGCAGGGCTGGGACCAGGTGCAGAGCACACAGCAGGGAAAGTAGGCAGGCCTTGCAAAACGGAACCAGTTCTGGGTCCCAGGAGTGGGTATGCGCTGAATAGCAGGTGAGAGCAGCAAATCACAGCAATGCTGCCAAGGCAAATTATTCCTGGTCTGAGCAGAGCAAGGGGGAACCTGACCCAGGGTGGGCTCCCAGTCTGCGCTGTGTCACTTCACGTCATCCTAACAACGTTTGGGAAAGTGTCGTTTTAATCAACATACAGATAAAGGGGGAAAGACTCGTCTCTGGGGACACATTGAGTATGTGACCAGCCAGAGGTTAAATTCACGCCTACATGAGAAGCTTGGGCCCTGACAGCCACTGCCTTATTGAGATGATCGACCACGAGGCGGACACAGTTTCCCGTAGGGGGAAACAGAGCTTCAAGTCATCGCCCTGCCTCTGCTCTGGTTAGTTAAAAAGCAGTTCTAACTGCACGCTTTGGGTAGAGCATATATTCTTGGCAAAGTGCTGAACTCATCATTTTGGGAATCAGGAAAGGAAATTTTAAAGAATTGTAAGATGAAAATGCGGTAGATGAAACAAATGTTTATTTTTGCTCCCTCCTGAGCTCAACAAAAATGGGGGTAAAGGAATTTTAAAAGGTGAAAATCCACAAAGACAAAGAGCACAGGAAAGGGAACAAAAGTGGTCAAGAGAGTTGTACAAAATTCAAGAAGCTGGAGAGTATATGAACAGGGTAGAGCGGCAAGGGCTGAACACAAGTACTCACCGTGGGAGAAGTCAGCCGGCGTCTAGGGGCAAAGCTGAGCTCTCAAAGCCCAGGGCGAGGGAGCCCAGGCACCCCTGGAGGCAATGCTCATGTCGGGGCGGAAGACAGGAAAACCGGTTGAAATTCCTTATCAGGAACAAAATCCCCACTCCTAGGATTTGAGAAAGCCAGGGAGAGTGTGGACTGGGGTTCTTCAAATGTAGCTGAGGATGGGGGTGAAGCCCTGTACTGGAGACAGAAGGGGGATTGTGGGAAAATCTTTGCACTGAGTGGGAGACCATGAGTCCCTTCCTGCACACGTCCTTTTTGCAAAACAAGCACATGGCCATGTTATTCTAACACAGAGTAGGAATCTACTTTTCTAGCCACTAATCTACAGGCTGTCTCCCCTCTGCACATAAGGGGAGAGATCTCCTGTGTCCCAGGTCACCGCCTTCCTACAGATGTGACCCGTGTCCTCTGATTTAGGAAGGGCAGCAAAGGTGATTCCATGACAAGCGAACACATGGCCCCTCAGACAGGCCTCTAGTTCCTAAATGGGGAAAGATAGAGGGACTCTTTGCGGGAATATGTTCTTTCATCTTTGTGCCTCGATTTTTTTGGAGAACAAGTGTCTGGTGAAAGAGATGTGGTACAGTCTGAACACGTTTGCCTCAGAGGAGAACTAGGTAATCCCACTGAGGTGACAAAAAGGAAAGAACACCGTTACACGGGCTTCACAATGGAAAGGTTTTGAGAAATCTGTGTGCAAGAGATGAAATGCTTCCCTCTGAAACATTTACTGCCTTTGAAGATGGTAATGCATCCATGGCTCTGTGAGAAATTCCAGGTCAAGGGACATTTAAAAAAAAAATAGGATTGAACAAAGGGAGGATTTTGATGATTCCGTTTAATTCACTAAAATCTTGTCGAGGGCCTTCCTTTAAAAGCCACAGCGCCAGGCACTTGGGGAAGTTACAACGTGAATAAAACATGGTCCCTGCCCTTCAAGAGTTTAATGCTTTGTAGGGGAGAAGACATCACAGACACAATAAGGCATAAATTTATGGGAAGTGTCGTGAATAAATGGAAGAAGAGGTTACTTCTGGCTGGAGGAATCGGGGGGCCTCATATGGATGGTGATGTATAGCTGGATGCTATCAGGAGGGTAGAATTACACTCACTCCCTTGAGTCTGCGGCTAGCTACTTGGAAACTAGCTGGTGGAAGGTGGGAAGTGGGTGAAGGAGAAGTAGCTTGGAGGCTGGAGAACAACAGTGAGTTTGGAGCACGTAGAGGACTCGAGGGGAGACACGTCGGTTTAAGAACAGACGTCTTGGCGGATAAAGCAGAAGAGGGGCAGGTGGGGACAAGATGGCAGAGGGAGGGGCTGTGCTTGGATTTGACCTTTATCCACGTTTCCATGGGAGTCACCTGGATCTAGGGGGAGGGGACGGACACTCAGAATGCAAGAGCCATGGGTCTCAAGGTTAAGACGATGCTGGAAGTTCTTCTTTGTTTTGTATTTCCTATCTTGAGGAATTTTGCCATGTTTTATCCAGACTTTTGTATTTACGTAATTGCTGCCTATTTTGACATCTCTAGCACATTTCTGACAAATATAAAATGTTTCCTCCTCTAAGACATGGTGGGGACACATCCTGGAAGCCCAAATCTCACACACAGAGTCTCACTCGTGTTCCTTGTAGAGCCCTGCCACTCATACCATTAAACGAGGAAGAAAAGGTGCCCAGAGGCTGCAGACTTGCCCTCATTTCTGTCTCTGCCGGGCTTTCTAGAAAAGGCACCAGCCTTCAGCCGTGCTCCGAGGCCTTCTCGCCCCTCAGAAAAGCTCCCAAGAATAAATAGATGTTAGTTCTGAAGCAAGTGCTACTTCAATACTCAGCAGAAATGTATTTTTCCACCTCCCAACCCTCGAGATACATAGAGCACGGCTGCAGGGGGTTCCCTTCAGATGAGCTCCCTATAACGCCCAGGACTGGATTGTCCTTCCCCTGAGAATGGACGCCTCCCCAGGGCCGTGTGCTTTGAACCCTGTGGGTCCCCATGTCTTCCATCAGCAGGCTGGAGTCTGGGTCCCTGGTCTCATGGTGGAGGGGTTGCTCTGTGACAGGTGTTACTCGGGACGAGCCCAAGAGAGAGGTGTGGCAGGGAGTGCTTGGGTAAAGGTAACACAGTAAGCCCCCTACATACGAACCTTCAGGTTAGAAACTTTCAAAGATGCGAACGTGTGTTCACATGTCCAATCACGTAAGTTAGTTCACGTGTCTGGCATACATTTTCACGTGCGTGCATCCTCTCCAAGTGGTTGTGCTTTTGTGTACTTTACTGTACAATACTGTGTAGAGTCCAGTATCTCTATTTCAAGCCCAGGATGTCCGGAAGCAAGCGTAAAAGCAGCGGTGATGTAGCTGGTACTACTGTACTTTTCAAGGTACTGTCCTGTAAGATTAAAAATGTTTTATTTTTTGTGTTTGTTTTTAATGTATTATTTGTGTGAAAAGTATTATAAACCTATTACAGTACGGTACTCTATAGCCGACTGTGTTAGTTGGGTACCTAGGCTAACTTTGTGGGACTTAACAAATGCGCTCTCAGAACAGGACTCGTTCATATGTAGGGGACTTACTGTAATCGCTTCTGATCTGCAGTTCAAGACACTTTGCTGTTTTGTCTTGTCTGTGTCTCTGTGAAGGAGGCAGAGATGTATCTTTCTAATCCTCATTTTAGAGAAGAGGACACAGAGGCCTTAGCAAGGTCAGTTCCCACAGGGCCTCAAATGCCCTTCCTAAAGGGACCCAGGATAGACTGGGGTTGAGACCAGGCTCAGTTCCTACGTGAACTCGGCTGGCCCCGTATTTTTGATCACTAGACACCAGACCAGCAATCTGAAAGTTGTACCCCCATCTCCTGGGGCAGCTGCCTTCTTGGAATGGAAAGAGAGGTTCATAGATTCGCAAACCTCCCACACTGAAAGGGAACCTAGAGGTCACCTCCTTGTTGCCCACATTTTCCAAGCTTCCTTCCTCAACCACTTCCACCCAGACTCTGCAGCCTGCCTGTAGTCTTCTTAAGAACCTGCCCCTTGGAGCCCAGCTCTGCAGAGGTGCCCTCCAACCAGCCCACGTGGGACAGGACCATCACCTCTGTCATTCTAGATGTGATGCTCTTCTTTATTACCCTGGGTATAACAAATAGAACATGGTCACAGTACGAAAAATCAGAGCAGGAATTAGGGGCGGGCTACCACACAGTATGTGCCGGGGACTTGCTCCTTTCAGTCTGCAGCTACTTACTTGGAAAAAGCCAGTTGGGATTGTAAAAATTATATTCTCTTTAATAACAATAATAATTCCACCAAGATTACACAAAGTACATTCAATACTTAAGAGTGCTGGGGTAGGGCTTCCCTGGTGGCGCAGTGGTTGAGAGTCCGCCTGCCGATGCAGGGGACACAGGTTCGTGCCCCGCTCCGGGAAGATCCCACATGCCGCGGAGCGGCTGGGCCCGTGAGCCATGGCCACTGAGCCTGCGCGTCCGGAGCCTGTGCTCCGCAACGGGAGAGGCCACAACAGTGAGAGGCCCACGTACCAAAAAAAAAACAAAACAAAACAGTGGTGGGGCTGGAGAGAGGAGGAGAGGAAGCCATTTTGGTCTGCGAAGTGATGCTCTTCTCAATGCCCCTCTGCACTCACAGGGTGATTACTGATGAGCTACAGCTGAATTTGTTTTGTCTTCAAATGGAAATAATCCATTCGTTCCCCCAGCCTGCACAGGAATGGCTCATTTGGGGTTGGCTTGCACAGACAATGAGCTCCGGGGAAGCAGAACTCAAATCCAAGACTAACTCCATGGCGCTGTGGAGGTGTAAATACCGAGCAAATCTCATCAACAGAATTCTCCCTCAGTGTCCTTCCTGTCTTTGAGGATCCAGGAACCGGGCAGAGAACACGGTAACCCTCAAGGAGGACCCCAGGCTCCCTCTCCCAGCGCCTGGGGGAGACGGCCCTGGGCTTGATGGTGAAATTGCAAACGCAGGTTATAGAGAGCGCCCTCTTTCTTGTTTTAAATTTCTTTCACATTTCTCTTCTTTTTGCAGTGTGTGCTTGTTTAAAGGGAGAATTCCTGGAAGAAAACAAGCCTGAGTAACTTACTCTAAGTTTAAAAGAATAAGCATATAAAAGTAAATCTTTGGAGATGATATCACTTATATGTGGAATCTAAAGAAAATGAACTTATTTACAAAACAGAAATAGAGTCACAGACATAGAAAACTAACATGGCTACCGAAGGGGAGGGGAGGGGGGGATAAATTAGGAGTATGCAATTACCATATACACACTACTGTATATAAAACAGGTAAACAACAAGGACCTACTGTATAGCACAGGGAACTATACTCAGTATGTTGTAATAACCTATAAGGGAAAAGAATCTGAAAGAGAACGTATATATGTATGTATATATATGTATACACACACATATATACATGTTAAATATATATAAAACTCAATCACTTTGCTGTACACCTGAAACTAACACATTAGTTTGTTAGTAAATTAACATACTTAGTAAATTAAGTAAATTAACTATACTTCAATTTTTAAAAATCATAAAAAATAAATAAATCTTTGGGAAAGGATGAAATATATAGGTCATCTTAACACTTGGGACAGAGAGGTTGTCTCGTGGACTGAAGTGGTGAGTACAAACAGGGCAGGAAGACAGCCCAAGAGGTCCGGGGGTGGCTTCACAGAAACCCTGCCCTGCATTCTGAAGCCTCACCACTTCCCTGGCTCCTGTCCCCAGGGGGCCGCAGGGAAGACAGGGTGAAGCCTCCAGGCTGTCCCCCTGGGCATCTCCACGAAGAATCCCAGACCCATCAGCGGCCAAGTCTTTGTCCCCTAACTCGTGCGGTCTCTGGGGTACTTTTCTTGCCGCTTTTATGCCTCAGCATGGCTTTCTCTCTCGCTGATTTGATGTTCCCAGGAAACAGGTTCCTCATCCCCCGAGTTCTCTGAGCTCCCAAGCTCCAAAGCTTGAAACCTTGTCCGAAGAACGAATGAACGACCGCAATGGAGTTCCCTCCCCTTTGCCGTGTACAGCCTGCGAACACAGGATGCCTGTTCCCCTGCAAAGCACCGGCATCCCACAAAAGACATTTACTTCTTGTAGTTCCCAGCTGGTACAGCCATCCTGTAGTTTTTCTTTGTTTGCTGCCCTGGCACCCAGTGGTGACATCATACCCACAGAGCACCCTATGTCCTCCTTCCCTCGGGACCACTCAGACACACAGGGGTCCCTATGCTGCGCCATGCTATGACCAAATAAGCAGAGGAGGCAATTTTCATTTGGGGCAGGGGTGGGGACTTCTGTTTGCTGGAAAGCTACCAAGACAGCCTTGCCAGGACCCAGCCACACATCCATGGGGCCTGAGCGAAGGACAGGGCTGAGCGGCCCCTGCCACACGGTGGTCATAATCGTGCCTCCACTCTGAAGACCAAGGGTGGCTCGCTGGTCATGTAGTCTGGCCGATGCTTTTATCTTAGAGCTACAATCCCTGTGGCAGCCAACAGATTCTCAGAGGACCACCCATAACTCCCTCAGGCATGCCCAGACGCACCGGAAGCCCACAGAGCAGGCAGGTCCAGCCAGGACAGCAGACCAGAGCAGGAAGGGATGGTTGATGCCTGCCCTGCATACTCGTCTGTTTGGGGAGCATGTGTGAGGTGGGGACATGGGTGGACGTAGGACCAGGGGGTGCTGCTGGGATCCTTTGGAAGGTAGAGGGGCGGGTGGCGGCAACACTGGCCCATGGTTTTGTAGAGTTTCAGTTCAGTGACTTGGACACTTTGTTCCAGATTCTCAGTTACTCACACGTGTCCCCATAAAATCAAAAGTCAAGACAAATAAGTTCACACGGTCCCACCAGTCACCCCTCTGTTCGCTGAATGCCCCGGGAGGTGAGGAGGGCTGGGCAGGGACCAGAGGGCCCTCGAGCCGGTACTTGGCAGGCACTTTGGTCCAGGCTCGCGTATTTATGGGGCTCAGCTTCTCGACTCGGGCATGCAAACCCAGGCTCTGGAAATTGCCAACTCCTACAGTGACGAAGCACAGGTGCCCCGGGCCAGTCCAGTGACCTTGAAGTTGATGCCTTTGCAGCCAAGTTAGCCGATGTGACAATCATCTCCTACCACAGCGACCAGCCCTGCACCTCATTGCTCAGAGATCCACCCACGAGGAATGCCCTGGGACAAATCGTCAGAACCCGCGGCGCCTACAGAACAAACCTCGACGCCCAGGCCCTCGCAGAATATTGAGAACTTGGATTCCAAAGAGCAGGTCTCACTGGCCTTCCAGCCTGGGTCCCTGCTGTCTCTCGGGCCCCTCAGTGACTTTGGGTGCAAGGTCATTAAGATTTCATTCATGGGGAGGAAACATGCTTTAGAATAAGGGCCTCAAGTTCAGGGCAACAGCCTCAGGGAGCTCGAGTTAGTAGGAAAAACACTGAACCTGCAGTCGGAAAACTCTGGGTTTGATGTCTGCCTTTGCGCCTTCGTGGCAGCGTCACATTGGGTTAGTTACATAACCTTTCTGAATCTCAGCTTTTTCATCTGAAAAAGGACAAATTACACTTGCCTTACACAGTACTGTGTGAAAGTGTCTTGTTATTGCTAAACGCTATATGAACATCACTTGCTGTTTTACCATTATGTGGAATACTAAGATCAAATAGAGCCAGAGACTAGGAATCCTGGGTTTAGTTCTAAGTCCTGCACCAATGAATGCACAGCAGAGGCCACGCCGTGCTCCCCAGACTGTGACGTGGGAATAGAGTCAGCTGTCTCCAGTGGCCCCGGGGGGCTGCGTGGGCTGTGGAATTGGAGGTGCTGGGTGGCTGGGACACTCTTTGGAGATCAGAGAGCACAGATAGGGCCTCACCTAGACTTGGGGACTATAATGCAGGGCCATTCTTACCTTCCTGTGAAAGAACCCCAAGAGTGAACTCTGCTCTTTAAAAGGGTCTCAGCACTGCCTATAAAACAACCATCACAGGAGCCTCTCTTTTTCTGTCTGGTCCTTTGCAAAGCACTTTTGTGAACATGACCTTATGTGATCACTTAAACGAGGGAAAGTAGCTGCAGAAGGAGGTGGGTGATGCTCCTGGCCTCCTGCCTCCGTGTCCGGTTAACAATCTTGTCCTTGTTACCCCAGGTGCCCTGGAGCAGAGGTGATATGGGCTATTCCCATCCCCACCCCCATCTGTGCAAGCCCCCTCCCGTCCTGACCTCACCCATCCTCCCTGACTCCCTCCCCAGGTCTCCTCCAGTTGTCGCCTGGAAATCCTCAGCGGAGGAGAAAGGGTCCACCTGCCACTCTCACCAACAGCTTTGGGGCTTGATTCCTTCCTTTACAAAAGGACACTGGGGCGAATAACAGCCAGGTTCTCTGGAGATAAGGGGAAGTGAATTCTCTGGGAACAACTGCCCAGTGGGTATTTTCTGATGTTGGGTATTTTCTGATGTCACTACAAAAGGAGGCAAGGTGGTCTTTTTCTGTGACCTCTAGAGCTCAACAGCGACGTTATATGATTCTTCAATCCCCCAGCAGGTGTGTCCATCCATCATCAGACAGATTTAGAGCATCTCATTCAGAACCTGCCATTTAATAAGTAACCATGTCCCCTGACCCAATACATTCTCGTATTACCAGAGCATCTGGGGAGGGTTTGAGCGGCCGTGGGCAGGGAGAGGGGAATACAGGTAGGAGAGAGTGTGAACTGCTCTAGAAAAATCCCAACCCCTTGGGATCTTCACGCAGAGAGTGAGTTAATGTATCTGAATTTAAAAACATCCCCAGGTGCACTGTGAATCAGGCACCTTCTAGGGAAGGGCAAGCCTCATTCAACAGACTTCAACATTCCAGTCCATTGAACATGACCTGCCTTCTTGTTCAATAGCCAAGACCAGTAATCACCCAGTCGATCTACAATTCATGCCCTTTGCCGGAGTCCAGGTTCACCTAGCAATGTTCCAATCACGCGCTGACCTCCCCTCTGGCGCCCCCTGTAGGGAGAGATGTGTTGACCTCATGTGGATTCTAGCTCCCAGCAGTTAGAGTGCTCACTGCAAATTAGAGTTTGCATTCTCGTCCAGACATTAGGAAGCTAGACCTGAACGGGTGTTGCTGGGAGATGGTTGTACTCAAAAATCAGGTGATTGATTGAACTTGCAAGGGAGTCTTGGCAAATGCTCTAAGCGATGTCACTTTCTGGGATCTCTTGGAAAACAGACGACTTGACCTCCATGGAGACACCCAAACATCACAGTTAGCTGTGTGCCCTTTATATATACGCTTGCATAACTATTTATTTATCTGCTGCCACAAGGGTAGGCATCCCTGTGGGCATGGAATATGGCCTTATTCATCACTGCACATCCAGAACTTGGCACAGGGTCTGCTGCAGAGCAAGGGGTCAACCAATGTCAGTAGAACAGATGGTTCAAAATGAATGAATGACTTGAGTATAAAGAGAGTGAATTAAAGAAACGCTTCTACTTTTGCTCTCATCTGAAACCTCAATAAAATAACAGTTTTTAAACAGGCATTAACCCTTAAAGGTAAAAAGAACCAGACGGGAGACAATAAAAACAACATTTTTGAAAACCAGAAAACAGATACATTCTATGCTTGGATAGGAAAAAACCAGGACCAGCACAACTGACACGTCAGAATCCCCAGAGGTGTAGCAGTTTGTAGCACAGTCTGCCTCTGGAGGTGGGGAATGAAGGAAGCGGTTAGAAGGAGGAAGATTGGTTGAGTCTGTCTAGGAAGGATCCTCTCCCTGACTCAGCCCAGGCAGGAAACCTCTCCCGGCCTCCCTGGCACAAGACTGGAGGTTTATTCTCTAGGGTAAAACAGAGGGCATCTGGATGGAGGGACGCACAGCACCATTAAGGATGGACTTTCATACCCTGAGAAAAAAAAGGCTAAGTAAACATACCCATCGCAGATGTCAAGGTCCCCAGATCTCGCCCCAACTTGATTACAGAGGCTGGCAGTCAGGACTTGACCCTCCAAGCAGGAGACTGAGAGAGTTTTTCCCGAGGAATCTGAATATCCCCAAAGGAAAATTACTATCAGGGGGTGCCTGCAGTGAAATGGTCCAGACAGAGCATCTTCCAGAGTGCCTGACATCTGTAAAGCCCCATCCTCGGGCCCAGGGCTTCCTCTTAGCAGGTTACCAGGTATCTGTGGAGCTAAAACAAACAGACATGAAAAATTGTCTTGGAGGAAACAGAGACTGCACAGGGGGAAGAAACCTTAAATGGAAAGGATGCTACCAAAATAATGAACCTTAAGAGAATAATAAAAGGAGATTCCTGGAAATTAAAATATGGTAGCAAAACCAAAAATCTCAGTGGAACGGTGGAAAGAAAAAGTTGAGGAAATCTACTGGAACATAGAGCAAAACACAAAGAGATGAAATTGGGAGAAGAAGATAAGGAAATGAGAGTTTTCTGAGTTCCAACATCTAAGTGACAGGAATTCCAGAGTGAGAGAATGAAGAAAATAGGAAAAAGGAAACCATCAAAGTAACACGGCAAGAGAATTTCCCAGAATGGAAGGCAATGATGAAAAGAGCTGCCTAGTGCCCAGCAACAGGTATAAATAGTCCCACACCAACCAGGTCCCATCACTGTGAAATTTCAGAACACTACGGACACACAGAGGGTCTCACTTGTTTTCAGAAAGTGAAAAGAGGACACGTAAAAGGATCAGGTATGGAACTGGCTCTGGACATCTCAACAACGTGATGGAAAGATGGAAGAAAATGAAGACACCCCTTTAACATTCTGAGGGAAAATGATTTCCAATTTAGAATTCTATACCTAGCCAAGCTGTCAATCAAATAGAGATATTCTCAGATAAGCAAAGTCTCAGAAAATTTACCTTGAATGCTCTCTTTCCCACAAAACAACTATAGAATGTGTTCCTCCAAAGTGAGGGAGCGAACCAAGGAACAAAAGTTCAGGAGACACAGGAAACAGAGGATGTGATACAGGAAGGGGGTGTGGAGGGAAAAGAGATGCCGGAGGCCAGCTGTGCATCGGCAGAGGGCAACCTATCCAGACCAAAGGGAGTGGATGGCTCCTGGGGAGATTCCTCTAAGAGATGAAGTAAATAAGACACATTACGTATCTGGACATCTTGAGAGGAGATTGAAACCGTAGGTGGAGAATTTTCCTTGAGACTGGTGATGAGAACAAATAGAACCAAGAAAATTAGTGACTCCACGGAAAACTAAAAGTTGTGCAGGAAAGAAAAAGTAATCTGGCTTACTGCATGGATCAGCTATGAGTAGAATTTTATAGACTTGATAACATTAAACCTGAATATTATCCAAGGAGAATGGCGATACCACTCCATTGGGAGAATGGAACACGGGAAGAGTGTGCACATGTGATAGGGATAGGGGAGGAAAAAGCTAAGTTCCATCTTCAGTGATAGCCTCTAAGAGCAAAGCATCTAAAAGTACGACGATAAACATAGTACTTAGACACAATGGGTAAAACCAAGGGGAAAAGATAACCAAACAGGAAAGATGGTAGCCTCTGGGGATTGAACGAAGGAGGAGGAGGAATTCTGACTGTTTCACATCAAACTAGTTAGAACAATGTGACGCTTTGACTAAAAGCATATGTTACTTTCATAAAACCAAAACTAAAGGTTAAGATAAGTGAATGAGTCAATAAGGTATTCTACCTACTGAGAAATCCTTTTCAGCCACTAGATGGTGCTATTGGCCACTTGTGGAAACTGCCAAAGCAAGGCCAGTGCTGGCTGGTCGGTAACGCTGTGGTGTTTTCCATAAAACAGAAGAAAGTGAGATTTGATCAATAAAGATAGGAAGGAAGTAAAGTTGTTTGTTTTCTTTTATCTTCAAATATTGTCCCTCTCATGGAGCAGGAAGGAAAGATTATTTGCTCCTAGTGTTGCAGTAACTGAAAACTGGAATCTGGTGACAAAATCCAGAGTCCTCAGGCTGTTGGGTTTCCCCTGCCTCCAGGCCCACAGGCGGTGACTTAATAAAATCAACCGTGCAGCCGATCGTGGTAAGTGTCTCCCTCGGGCACCTGGGCCCAGACTCAGGAATAAGAGGAAACTCAGGAACTCAGCTGTTGTTAGAAAAGCTGGAGCTACAGTTGTGCTACAGCCAGAATTCCATGAAAGTCCCTGAAAGGTGATCTGGTATCCTCTCCCAGCAGGTAGATGCTTATCTACTCGGGGAAGCAGAGGCACCGGCATGGCGATCAGGCATGAGCACGAGGCACATTTAGCATGACCTGCGAAGTTACTAGTGACATCTGGAAAGCCGGAGCAGTGGCTTTTACCCTCAGCTCTACTGTCCCTGATTTTTCTGGCTCTGCGGTCAGCAGGACCTGTGGGTACACGTTTCTTGCCCCCCTGCTGTGTTGAGCACAAGCCTTCATGAGATAAGTACCATTTAGTTAATATTTTATTGGAGATGGAATCCGGTACACTGCCCACTCTGAGGTCTTGCCACCCTCATTCTTTCAGGGTGGTGCCACCACACGGGTCATTCTTATCACAGCCCTCTGTCCCCTTCTGGACCCACCTCCTCCTCCCTCCCCCCAGGTGTGAGCATCTGGCCACTTCTCCTATCCCTCTCCGCCCTCCTCCAAACATCTAAACTGGCCTCAGAGTCCCAGTCTCCTCCTCTCCGTAGATGGCATCCCAAAGTCTACACCTCTGTCCCCGATTCCCTCAACCCCAGACGCCCACTCCCTCCTCTTCTCAGACAATTCCATGCGGGCGACGCGCCCAACCTTTGGTTAGCACATACTCTGCCTAAAATCACACTCAGCATCTCTGCTTTCCAAGTGCCCTGTTCCTCTTGCCTTTCGTATTCCCATCATCAGACATGCATGCTTTCAGTAAGCATTTGCTGAATAAAAGAGACGGTGCCAGACTCTGCGAATTTCACGGATTTGAAAAAGCAAGGCCGTCAGCCTCAGGGAACTTAGAGATTCCAGGTAGAGGAAAGAGACAGGAAACAGACGTCCCAGCACGCGCCGATCAGAGCCGTAGTGCGGGGACTAGAAGGGGCTCCATGCGCACAGGGGGAGCCCAGCCTCAGGGTCCCTGGGGATTCTGGGAAGCTTAGCCCAGCTCAGCAACAAGCCCAGCTCTACTCCTCCTCTCCCTGTTCACCGGGTGCTATCAGGCACTGGCGTCTGCCGGGTTTTCTCAGCTGTGCCTTCTCTCTCTCTTTCTCAAACCCCAGCGTGCGTGGGAATCACTCGGGGATCTTGTTAAAATGAAGCTTCTCTTTGAGCAGGACTAGGGCGGAGCCTGAGACTCTGCATTTCTTACAAGGGGCCCGAGACGGTGCTGACGCTGCTGGGCTGTGCACCACACTGTGCGTCCTCAGGGTCTGTCCCCCCCTGCCCTCGTCACCGCAGGGCAGCCCCAGTGCGTGGCCCACGAACGCGCCTCCTGCCTCTAATCCTAGACTGTGCCACGTGGGAGCCACCAGCCGTCCTGCTTATTTCAATGAAAACGGAATAAGATTTAAAATTCAGTTTGTTATCTGCAGCAGCCATATCTCAGCCTCCCTTCTTCCCCTGGGCCCCCCCTCCGCCCCAGCAGCACCCCCCCCCCCACTGTGGCTCCCTGAGTGCTTGCCTCCCCGAGGCTTTTTCAAACAAGCCCACTCCTCATGTTCCAGTGTTATTCTCTTCCTCATGCCCCACTTCTCTCTGCAGTCAGATGTCAGCCCCTCAGCTCCCTCTCCAAGCTGTGTTAGCATTATTATCAACTCTACACCACCATCCCATCAATTAGCACCTGGGAATTAAAATCCCAAGTTGTTAATTTTTCTGCTAACTTTTCTTGCACATAGGCTGACCCTCCCAATTAGACTGTCAGGCGTTTGAGATCAAAGCCCACCATTATACTTTTTGGTGCCCATCAGAGTGTCAAAAACATAGCAGACCTCAACTTATATGTGGTCAATAATCATTATTCAATATAGACATTCTATATATACAAACTGTATATATATGTGGGGAGCGGTCTCAGCGTAAAGAAACCATGAGGAAGAGAAGTGCCGCTGACTGAGACATATCTGCTGTTTATAGACGAGGTGATAAACAGGCACAACCAACGTATAAAGAATTCTCCTGACATGAAAAGAAATACTTAGAATATTTGTCTTAGAAGAGTTTTAGTTAGGACTTCAGAGTCCAACTCAACAAACTCTTTTAATTAATATTTTATCTGGCTCATTACCAGCCTCATAAATGCAAATGGAATTTCTATAAATAGGAGAAAAAATAATTTCCTGTGTGTCATATTCTGAAGAGAAAACTTTAATTGTGAATTCATCTCTTGCTCGATGAAGGAAGGTAAGAAGCAGGGGAGGGTGCACAGAGGCAGGGGTTCTGCGCGCTAATTACCAGTGATGACACACCTGAATTCCCCGCTGCTTTGGAGCCCCAGCCTCATCAATTTTCAATGAAAGATGTACTTATACCTTCCAGGCCCCCTGAGTAGTTCTTCAGTTGTGTCTCCCATGCTCCAATGTCCCCTGTGATCTTTGAAGGATTTGGACATGAAACAGTCAAGGCTCACCTAAATCTGCAAAAACCAGCCAAGAATAGAATCCTATTTCTCATTTTTCAGGTCTAGGCGGAGAACTAGGTTCTCCGCCTCCTGGTCCAAGGTCCATCACTGTGAGAATATTTACAAAATAACATTTTCTTACCCTACATTTTGCTTCACAATCAGCCAGGCTCCCTCCATCACGGCAGAAGAAATGCCATGGTCTTTATACTGAACCCAAAGGCAGCTGCCACCCCAAGACAGAGCACCTCCTGGGCTCAGTAGTTGCTTACAGCATGTGTCATGTGGTCCACAGACCTACACTGCCAAGGCCGCTCTGAGAACTAGGAAATGTAGGACTTGGGAATTTTCTTCCCAGAGTGATAACCCCTAAGATCAACCTGTGATGGATGAGCGGAAGACAGGCTACATCCCCGAAGGGGCCGAAGAGATTTCCTCGTTAGTCAGAACCATTGCAGCCTCACTGGATAAAGACCCTCTGCAGAGACAGGGGAGGGGCATCCAGGAGACCAACCCCGGCTGCTCTGAGCTCTATCCCTGGGGACGGTGCCTAGACGGTGGGCTGTGTGCACGCTGGTCCACGGCAAGAGGAGCCCCCAGGTTGCCACTGTGAGACTAAGCTGCTCGGTCGCTGCCGCATTACTGTGCATAGAGGAGAGGACAGGTTTGGTGCATCTTAGCCCCAGGGACAAGCATTTGTCATCTCCTCGTAATTAATAAACCAGTTTTCTTGTTTTTGACAATGTTCACTTGATAAATATTCACTGAGCACCTGTGCTAGGTGCTGAGGGCACAGCAGAGAACATGACAGCCAGGGTCCCTGCCCTGGCGGGCACTGGTTTCACACACCTCATCTGTTGTGCCTGCCCCTGAGGGGAGACAGGCTCGGGGATTAGGGCAGGGGTGTGGATCCCCAAAGGCTGTGCAACAGGCAGAGACAGGCCAGGAAGGGCCCCCCTGATGGACCAGTCCTCGGAGAAGCTTGCAGGCCCTGCCCAGACAGCAGCCCTCCCTTTGGAGGGGATGTGACGTTAGCAGCTGGCTTTCCTACAACTCACAGGAGTTACAGAATGAATGTAGGCACTCATCTTCCCCCAGGCAGGGAGGAACTCAAAAAGGGAGGGAAGGGAGGTGGCTGCTAGGCGATGGCTCTGCATCTGGATTGCTCCGGGCTTCTCCTCGGGGCAGAGAGGACCCTTCCTGCTATTCCTGCCCGGCCACAGGCCACATGCCTCCGGAAAGGACGGCCAAGGGTGAGCACAGAGCCTGGGAGCCGCAGGCTTGTTTCCTGTCTCTGGACCTGCTCCATCTCCAGCCCGTGAGTCAGGGCACACCAGACCCTCACTCCACCCATGGGAGCAAGGTCCGTGGGGCTGCGGATGCAGTGCCAAGACTGTGGCCCCTCCAACTTCCCAAGGAAAGCCTCTCACCTGCTGGGTTCCATCTAAGAAGCGCAACTAAATTTCGCCAACCGCCCCATCAACGCACGGCGGAGTGAATGAGCAAGGCTCTGATCCAAGATTTCTGCTCGCCTAGTTTCTTCCTTCTTTCGGTCTGCGGCACCGCACCCACTAAACACGCGTGCACACGCTCACACACGCGCACATGCGCGCGCGCACGGATCTCTGTCCTTGGCACCTGCACGACCAGAAGCAGCCCCGGCACCAGCAGCAGGTGTGGCAGGGAGGTGGCGGGAACCTGGGGGAGGGACGGAGGGGGCGAGGCCCGAGGGGAGGGGAGCGCAGAGCCGCCGGCCCCTCCCCCGGGGTGTCTCTCCGCCTTCCCCCTCGGATTCATTCAGAACTGACGGCGCCCCCATCACGTCGCACTGAACCCCCACCCGGCCCCGGCCCACCTCCCCACCGCTTCGCCCGTGTTCCTTTACATCGGTTATTACACATCAGTACACAGAGATTCATTGTTCTGGGGGCAGAAGGGGAGGAGAACCAGGGGAGAGAAGAGGGCGGAGGGGAGGTAGGGAGGAGGGGACGGACGGACGGAGGGAGGGAGGGACGGAGGGAGGGAGAGAGCGCGCGCCTCCTGCCACTGTCGCTGGAGAAAGGGAGTGACTAGTGGCTGGGACTGGAGGGGCTGGCGAGGGAAGGGACAGAATGGCTTAGAAGCCTCTGCCCACTGGACCCCACGCAGGGAGAGGCTCCCCGCAGAGTCCGAGGCTGCCGTGATGGCTGGGGCTGGAGTATCCCCTCCCGGGCCCTGAATGCTCCCGCACCGCCTCGGAGGGGCACCCCAGAAGTTAGCATCAGTGTGACGTGGAAGCTCCGATCTCAACAAGTAAGTTGTCTTCTTTCCTCCTCCGTTTCTCCCGGCTCACCGGTTCTGGAAGGCAGGACGGGCGCTCTCAGGGTGCCCACTGCCCGAGCAGCTGGCTTTCCCCCGGCACCTGCCAGTTTGGGAGCCCTGGGGACAGGGAAGGGCTTAGGATGGGTCCAAAGTTCAGCCAGGAAGCCTGAGCTCCCCGAAGCCTGCGCGCTGCCCTGGGCTGCGAGCTTAGGCTTTAGAGGGCTGTGAATGTGGCTCTTCTGCTCTAGAGCTGGGATCCTGTGGCACCAAAACCCGCATCAGGGTGGGCGAGGCCGGGGCAGCGGGGAGGGGGAATCCTTCCCCTGGGCAGCCACTCTGCCTTCAAGTGTGGGTATGGAGAGCCAGGGAGGGCGACCAGCCCTTTTAGCCTTAAATCAATCCTCAGCTTAGTCTTGCTTCCTTTTAAGTCTGGCCAAATTGGCAACATGGCCTTGCTGATTCTGCCCTCCTGCCGCCGCTGGTCACCTCCTGCGTGCCTCCGTATCTCTTTGTAAACATCTTTCAAACTGTTCAGAAAGGGGGGGGGGGTGGGCAAAGCTCCAAGGACAGGCTTAGGGACTAGGGAATGGCACCATTATTCCTGTGCTCCCCAAACCCACATATCTCCCTGGAGAGCTGTGGTGCCTCCCCTCAACCAGGTCTCTCCTCCTGCCTGGACCACGGGGCAGCCTGTGTGCTGCCGGCTCCTTGGACCAGCTCTGGCACCGAAGCTCCAGGGTTTGTGCCAAGCATCGGGTCGGACAAGGCTAGCCCAGCACCTGCTCTGAGAGTCCTTTCAAACACCAGCAGACCCCCAGGCACATGAGTGGTTGTTTGGGGTCAAACCATGCCCAGCACTTTGCTCTCTTCTGAGGCTTTTAATGGAGCAGATATCACCATCCTCGTTCTACAGGTGAGAAAGTGCAGCTGAGCGAGGCTATGTAACTTGCTGGAGGTCCACAGCTTTCAAGTGAGATTCTCACCTGGGCCTGACTCCCAACCGTACCTCTTTTTCATCACTAAGCTATGCATTGTAGGGCTTTCTGCTTCCCAAAGTACTTCTCCATGTGGGAGGGAGGCAGTGAAAAGAAGCTAATATTTATGAACCAAATACTGAGCTGGACACGCTCCTGTGCGGTAATCTGGACTCCAGTCCTGTGACGCGGAGCTCATCCCACCCACGTTATAGATGAGGCTGAAGCTTGGAGAGCTCTGAGCACTAGTAAGCAGACATTAACTTCTAAATGCTTGTCCTCTGGCTTCAAATCCGGATTGTTTCCACTGTCAAACAGCAAGCCTGAAAGGTGTTCTGGCCTTCCCGTATCTATACCTTTCCTTAAAACCCAGGTGTAAATCCCATCAGCTGGCTGACAGAGGCCCTTGGGCTTCCTAAAATCTGGTGGGAGGATCAAGTAGAGCCATTGGTATGGGCGTTAGAGAGAAGGGCCCTTGGCTGGGCTCCGACATGAGAAGCCTGGTCAGCCTGTGATTTTCAACTATTGATCCTGCCTGAGATGCCCTCACTCCAGGTAGAGGAAGGCATGGCCCTTAGAGGAAGTGCTGGGGTGCAGGGTAGGGGTGCTTCGGGGCACTGATATCAGGGAATCGTCGCTTATGAACACTTCATGTGGGACCTAAGGCATTTTATGTATGAGGCGGAGGTTCTGTTTTTCTTTTCCCATCCAGTGCTTTTCCCACTATTGCTCCCAGCCTCCCCTGACCTCACCTCCTCCAGCCCCCCTACACCATCCTACACCCACACAAGCTGAAACCAAGTGTCACAGAGTAGAGATTTGGAACCTAAGGCTAGAAAAAAGCAAGCATTCTTTTACCTTGGAAGACATATTTTGGGGCATTTATCAAGTGTTTACTACTTCTCAGGCTCCGTTCATTCACCACAAGATTGATAATAAGTTGTTACAACAGCATCAATTATTAGAACAGCACCAGGGCCATCGCTGAAAGAGGAAACATCCCATAGAGAAAAGGTCTGTGCCTTCCACGAAGGCACGGGGCTCCCAGTTTCCCCAAACCACATTCTAGACTCCGTGTCTAGCTCTCCAACAGGAAGGGCATCACTCAGACACAGACTCTCCCGCAGCCTTCCTTATTTAAGTAGCCCGCCGACAGTAAGCAGAGATGGGTGAACTCCGTGCAGAGAGCAGCGCGGCAGGAGGCAGAGGCAAGGGTGAAAGGGGAGGGGAGAGAAGGGTCCGCGCTGCCCAGGGTCAGATCCCAGGGGAACTCCCCGACTTGGCTTCCCCGGAGTCTTTGGGCACATCCTGAGACAGGCAGAGCTCTTCCCTCTATCTGTGGGCCAGCAGAATCAGTGTGGCCCTGTCACCAGCATCCTTCCCACCCCACAGGCTGCGTAGCAAGATCCCCCTGGGGCTCTCTGCCGGCACCCTCCTGGGTTTCCCATCCAGGAGGCACTAGAGGTGCCCTAGTGGCCCGTGAGGATGCCGACATCAGCGTGAGGTGACAGCAGGGCTGTCACCCTCCCTCCCGTTTGCTCCAAATACGGCCAAGCTCTCTCTCGTTGCGTCCTGTGGTCAAAGCCACCAGCAGTGTCCTGTGCATTCACGTACTTGAAAACCGCGTCTATGTCTGTTTTTTGTGTTTAAATCGATTCAGCAACCGTGGATTTGATCTCCTAGCATGCTCCAGGAATAATTAATTTTTGAAAACCTTGGAACGTGATCATTCGGGCAGGGAGGGTTATGCTTTCCACTTAGGAGAACGTTAGCAGAAGTTTGCATTTTCTGAGCAATCCTGGTGGAGAGAAGGGTGTGGCCCAGGAATCCATTAGGTGGTTGGAAGGAGCCATTTTTAGATTAAATTTCCACTGTGTCTGAGCTGCAGACGGGCCACTGGGAGCCGGGGCCCATCGTCAGTTGTCTGTAAGACTGTGGTCAGCCGTGGAGGAATTGCTCTGTTTTTCCTAAAGACAAGGTAAGAAGGATGGAAGAACCAACACAAAGGGCTGTAGGGAGACATTTGAAAAAAAAAAAACAACAACACCTGAATGTATTTCTCTAAGAGACCTGTGGAGTGGCTTTCTCTGGAATAATTTTAAACCAGAGGGGACAGCTTCCCCTTCCGGAGCCCTGGCTGCTGAGGGACTGAATGGTGGCCTCTGCCAGTGCAGCCCCGCTTATCTGACGCCTCCTACCTTGACATTCTGATAAGTGAGCTATTCTAGTCCCCAGAGCCCAGGACGGCAGCTACACTGGCCAACGGCCCTGTTGAGCTAAATGTCAGAGCCAAACCTTTAACACATGACCCTGGAGATCCTGGCTTGTGCATCCATGTTAAGTTCCATCATCATTCCAGACCAGAGCAGGCTGAGGGGCAGAGGTCAGGGATACCTGACCAGTTTGACAGGTGGCAACGGCACTTCGTGGTCACCAAGGGTCAATCCATATGGTGGCCAGAGAAGCTGGTGGGGACACTGAAAAGGGAAGTGGACGGGGGGGTGGTCAGAGATCACTGGTGACAAGGACAAGCTTTTAGGTTCTCACTCTCATCTCCTGAGACTTGGTTGTTTGGGGCTGTGTGTGCCACCTGCCACTATGCCCTCTCTTACATTTCAGGCTCCCAGCGTTTAAAGTCAGGTAGACCCTAGTGCCATCATCCTGTGTTATTTCTTGCTGCTCATAAAGGAAAAGAGGGGAAAAGGCAAGAGTGGAAGCGTGTCATCCAGGGCTGAACCTGTGCCCCACGTCTTGCACTTGGAGTCTGCTTCCCCCCTTCCCCAAGACTGGGCTGTTGAGAACTTGATCCCCAGAGCCTGGCTGGGGGGTCACAAGAGCAGCAGGGACCCGGTGCCACCCCTGCCCCAGGAAGCTGCTGTCCAGCTGGGGTAACAGGTCCATGGGGGCCCAGGTCCAAGGCACCTCTCTAGCAAGGCTATGATAGCCAGCGCTCCTGGGCTATCGCAGACGACCCCACTGGACATTAGGGAACACAGTCCCGAGTCAGGTTGCCTCAGTCACTTTGGAAAGTGCCCTTTATTGGATGAACTTAAAAAGTCGCTCGCATGTTCCTTCAAAAATGCGTATGGAGCTCCTACCACAGGCCAGACCTTGTGTAGGAACTTGTGATACAGGTTGGGTCATGTACACACCCTGTCTGTCCTGCCTGGAGCCTCTCACAGGACTGACTGGGGGGAAGCAGCCATGCCACAGCATCGGAGGGCAGGGAGCATCGCCAGAGAGATGCAGGGGCCAAGGAGGTCCCACTGGACCACAGAAGGCTTTCCAAGGGGCTTGAAAAACCACATGGTCTTGATCACTGTGCCTGTATAGTAAGTCGTGAAACTGAGTAAAATGGCTTCTTCCATCTTATTCTTTTGCAAACTTGTTTTCCCTATTCTAGTTCCTTTGCCTTTCCATATAAATTTCAGAATAATCTTCTCTGTATCTACAAAAAAATCTTGTGGGAGGCTGATAAGAATGGCATTAAATCTATACATCAGCCTGGGGAGAGCCGGCATCTTTTCTGTGTTGAGCCTTCCCATTCATGAACAGAGTATGTGTCTCCATTTTCTAGATGTTCCTTGGTTTCTTTCATTGTCATTTTGTACTTAACATGGTTCCTTTTGATCTGCCAGGAACTGTGTGACCTTGGGCGAATCACTTAGTTCCTCAGACCTTCATTTTACTTTCTGTAAAATGGGTATAATGGCATAGCAAAGGGCAAGTAAGATAGGCTTATTTCCCCTTGACTGATTCTCTTCTCTGTTCTTTCTCCCAACTCACGTTCTGATGCCCTCACTCACTTCTCATCACTGTGTCGTTTCTTTTCATCCTGTGTTACCTTAAGCGTCTTTCATGCTCAGCCCTTTACTCAGTTCTCTTTGCTTCCTGTTTCTCTTATTCTCACTGCTTCTCCTGGTCACTCAGCATCCCGTGATGTTCGTCTTCTTCCTCTTTACTGCATCACGTGGAGGCTCCCTTTTCCTTCTTCTCCGTAGATGTAGCGTGTGACGCTAGTGCCGGTCAGCCTGCGTTCAAGTCCAGATCCACGACACTAGCTTTGGGGCAGTTTACTCACTCTCTTTCTTCATCTATAAACAGGGGAAACAGTACCTATGTCACATCTTTTCTGAAATGATTAAATGAGTCAAGACATATAAATCACTTAAAATACAATCTGGGATGATACTATTACTGTCACGCCCTGAGTCTCTGGTCCTTTCCCACTGGTTCTCTTACCTTCTTGTCACCATGCCATCTTTTCACCTGTATGTAAGTCTGTTTGTATTCACATTATCTTGCTTTCTTGCTACCGTCTCTCTGCGCTACTGTATCTCATAGTCTCTGATCGTCATTGATAAATCGGCACCAGCCCAGGAAATCTGTCCCTGGGGCTGTTGAGAGGAAACAAGTGGTTTTTCGTTTTGATTTAATTATTGATCTACTTTATTATTTAATGCAGGATACATACTCACAGTGCAGGGTTACAGTGAAGAGAATGTATTATAACGATTCTGCTCACTTTCAGAGAGCTGGCCGGCTTAAAAGGGAAAAGTACTGGATGGACAGACATGGATGTGGGGAAAATGTAAAATGAATTAATTTGATTTTCATGCCCTTTTATTTGTGATTTTTCATACTTCTCCTGCAGGGGGCTGGGAGGGTGAATCTGGATTGCGGCCAGTGAACCATGGCTGAGTATTAAGACGAATAGATGTAAGGACCCATGAGGGCCTGCAGCAGCCTGCCAAGGAGGGCAGCAAATGTTCCATCTTAAGCAAATGGGAGCCAAACGAGTTGGGAACTCCAGTCACAACTGCAGTTCCATAGATGCATTGCCCAACAATTAGGTGCTTACAAAACGTCAAATTGCTTGACAGGTACATGTGATTAAGCCTTTCAAATCCATAGTCCATACCTCAAATTAAGCCTGATTTTCACCCTTTTAAAAAGTAGCGAATAGGGACTTCCCTGGTGGCGCAGTGGATAAGAATCCGCCTTCCAATGCAGGGGACACTGGTTCGAGCCCTGTTCCAGGAAGATCCCACATGCCGCGGAGCAACTAAGCCCGTGCGCCACAACTCCTGAGGCTGCGTGCCACAACTACTGAAGCCCGCACACCTAGAGCCCGTGCTCCGCAACAAGAGAAGCCACCGCAATGAGAAGCCCACCCACCGCAACGAAGAATAGCGCCCGCTCACCACAACTAGAAAAACCCTGCACGCCGCAATGAAGACCTAAGGCAGTCAAAAATAAATAAATAAATTTATTTTTTTAAAAATTAGTGAATATATTTGGACTCACTCAGATATACTCAACTAGATCTTTTAAATGCCGTCAAAAGGATCTTTCTGTCTGTGTTTCCTCCAAAGGATTGAACTCCACAAGCAAATGACAGATCTGTCTGTTCTCATTTCAGACGAGAACTCTGTCTTCCTTTAAAAACCCTCCAGTGAAACACCATTTAATCCTCTCTTTTCTTTGTGTCTGTATCGCAAACTCCCCGTGTTCTTGTGTCTTTAACGACAAAGTAAGCTCAGGAGTAGCCCACAGCACTTCAGACGAGGTTCGCGTTCCTCTCCAGATGCCAAAAACATAATGCAGAAGCTTTTATTCCTTCCTTGGAATGGTGGTGGAGACCCGTCAGAGGATGCAGTCTGAATGAGTGGCCTGGCCTGGGCTGCCCGAGGTCTGAGGGCTCAGGTTCACCCTTTTGGCACTGACCAGCCCCTTCTCTGTGCGGCCAGGGGTCAAGGCCACCTGCTAGACCTATTGTTAAATCTTTCTTTTTATTACCCCAAACCTCATAGTCTGTGTTTCCATGTCAAGTGTCATCGTCGTGGGAGCGATTTAACCAGCATGTGGGTGTCCTTGGACAACTAGCCAACTACAGAGTGGGACTAAAATCATAGGATTCTCATGAACCAGTCCAAGAGTTATGAATGGGCCCCACAGAGATAGCAATTACCATTATTATTCCATAATAATTCCATATAGTAATAACACTGCTGTCATTTCATACCTTATACCTGCCCTTATCCAGTAACAATTCAGATTAGGGGGCCCAGTGCCTTGTACTGGTATCTGGTGGAGTAAAATTTTCCTGATAAAGTAGCAGGTATTTCACTGACACTACGATTCCTGTGGATATTTCCATTTCTTATACAGGAAAGAGACCCAGGGTAGGGATCTATGGAATGATGTGCAGTTCAGGGCAAGGTACGTGGCCAGGAGAGTTGGGATTATAATTCAGGATCAAGATTGCATTCTGTCTAGTGCTCCGGACTTGGATGGGCGTCGAGTGGCAGAGTAGGAGAGCGTGGACCCTGTGGTCAGCCCAGTGTCAGTTCAAGCGGGTCCTGCGGCTTCCCAGTCACGTGACCTTCCCTGAGTCTCAGTCTCCTTATCTGTATAATGGACGCATTGCGCTTTCTCCATAGTGTTGTGGAGAAGATTAGGTGAGTGAACACACATAAGGTTAATATACATCTGGTTCAGAGGAAAAACACCACACACACACACACACACACACACACACACACACACATTGCACTTCTAGGGCTATTTAAATAAAATAAGTCAGCATAACCCACTGCAGGAAGTAAATTGAACACATATTTAAAACAAAAACAAAATGAGTGCAGAGGGCATGGGGGAAGCAGCACACATGGGATAGATGCTCCCTAAAGAGCTGGCTCTGGTCAGGGCATGTCTGAGGCAAACCTAGGGACAGGTGACTTACCTAGGAGTGACCTGGCCCTGCAGCCACACCCCTACCTTGACTTTGCTCAACAATCCCACCCATGCTGAGGGACGAGATTCAAGGGCTCCCCTGGGAGGGACAGAGGCAGCCCCAGGAAGGAGACCCGGGAAGCCTGAGCAGGTGGGGCCGGGGAGTGTGTGGCAGCTCCCCAGGGAAGGTCATTCTGAGCAGTCGCAGGTAGCACAGGACCCTCATCCCCTGAGCCTCCCCCACCTTACAGAGCGGCCCCGCTGCAGCAGCCTCTCAGCAGCTCAGCAGTCAGGATGGTGGCGCGCAGGGACATCGCGGTGACCAAGGGTCCCGCCCGGCGAGGCCTGTTCCTCCATCCACGTGGTCCTGCCTCCACGTTCTGCTGAAAGCCCCCCACCCTTCTCTTGGTACATGCCCCCCTCATGCAGTCACGGGACTGTTTAATTTAATTTTTATTGGAGTATAATTGATTTACAAAGTTGTGTTAGTTTCAGGTGTACAGCAAAGTGATTCAGTTATACGTATACATGTATCCATTCTTTTTTAGATTCTTTTCCCACATAGGTTATTACAGAGTATTGAGTAGAGTTCCCTGTGCTACTACAGTAGGTCCTTACTGGTTATCTATCTTATATATAGCAGTGTGTATATGTTAATCCTAATCTCCTAATTTATCTCTCCCCACCTTTCCCCTTTAGTATCCATAAGTGTGTTTTCTACATCTGTGACTCTATTTCTGTTTTGTAAATAAGTTCATTTGTACCATTTTTTTAGATTCCACATATAAGCGATATCATATGATATCTGTTTTCCTTGTCACGGGACAGTTTTGCATCTCAGAGAGAGGGGTGCCAACGTTCAGTGTGCTGTAGCAGACCTCGGCAGAATCCTCTTTCTTGGGCATTGGTCCAGGAGCAGGGCTAAAAGGAGCACACGTGTCCTGAGCCCTTGTGAGCCTGCGACAGCAAGAAGCCTCCTGGGCACAAGCCAGCACCTGGGGGCCACCCCGCTCCTCCCGCTGAGTTCTACAGCCCTCCTGGCTCAGGATCCCCTAATGATGGATGACCAGCCTCCATTACGTCCCAGCCAGGGACAACTCCTGACTTGATCCACCTCCTGGCCTCACAGCCCACCACCCCACCCTGGAGGGGGCGCTCCCTCCACCTTCTCAAAGCATTTATAGTCAGAATCTCTTCCCACTGGGAACCACTTCTGCCATCAGTGGAGAACGTAACGCTTCCCGGAGACCCTGCTTCCTGCAGCATAATTGCAAGGGGTGTGATTAGGAGGAGAAGGCAGGTAGGCAGAGGATGCACGGTGAGAAGAGGGGGGCCACGGCAGCCCTCTGCACGACGGAGGGGTCTGGGGAGGGGGGACAAGGCTATGGGAGGGGGCACGGGGCTGGTTAGGACCACGGTGGGAACGAAGCAGCAGCCCATTCCCTGTCTCTTTGCTATCGTGTGAGTCCTACATCGGCCTCCTGGCTTCCTCCGTACTGAGGACTGACAGGCTGTGTACATGGCAGACTCATTAGTGCAAACAGGAGGCTCTGAGGAGAATTTATTGGCATGACCACAACCCTTAACACCACACTCAGCATAACTCAAAGTCCAAGCCAACATGTCCACGTGGGGAAGGAGCCTCTCTCTGCCTCGGGAGCCCAGGAGTATAAATTGGCAGTTGACAGACCGAATCTGACTCACAGACGGATTTTTTTTGGCTCGCTCGGTGTTTCAGAAATCGTTGAATTAGTTGTCAACATTGAAAAAAAGAAATTTCCTGTTTAAAAGTCTTCATTTCTAGCTTTTCTAGAAAAAGAAAGTGGAAGATGTTGCAGCACCAGCTCCACATTCTTGCATGACAGTAATTAGCTGGAGCTGAGTAACGCTGCCCCCTGTAGCACCACACGTGTACTTTGCTCACCTCAGTCCCCACCACTCCCTACAGTGTCCCCAAGACACAGAGCAAGTTTTCTTTTTGTTTTTTTTGTTTTGTTTTTTTGCGGTACATGGGCCTCTCACTGCTGTGGCCTCTCCCGTTGCGGAGCACAGGCTCCGGACGCGCAGGCTCAGCGGCCACGGCTCACGGGCCCAGCCGCTCCGCGGCATGTGGGATCTTCCCAGACCGGGGCACGAACCCGTGGCCCCTGCATCGGCAGGCGGACTCTCAACCACTGCGCCACCAGGGAAGCCCCCCCAGAGCAAGTTTTGATTGCATTTACCATGGGTTTGTATAATTGCTTTTCCTAGAATAGGAATTATATCTTTTAAAATCGTTTTCTTTATCAAAAATGCGGAAAAGAAGGTCTGAGAAGTCTCACATTTGAATAAAAATAAGAGAAAGCACATTGTCTGGTCAGTACGCACATGAGGTGTGTCTGTGTTCAGAGAAGCAGCAGCTCTGTTCGCTGACCTCACTCATCTGCCTTTGGAGGCGGCAGAGTTGGGTACCAGCCTCCTGGGTTCTGGTCACTACAGCATGCACATCCCATTCAGGAGGGACAGGTATTGGATCCACTCCTGGCAGAGGCAGACACACCTGACATGCAGGAAAGTCCAGCCAGAGTCATTCACAGCGAGATCAGTGGCCACCGGCTAGTGGTCTCTGGCCTCGGGGAGCCCAGAGCATCCACACAGAGATGCTTCTGGGAGTGAAAGGGGCGCTTGGTGATTTACATCAAGACACCAGGTGTTGGCTGGGATATGTGGACACCCTGTCTCCTTGGAGCAACTGGGGACCTGTGTGAGCAAATACTGCTGCGGTGAGAAAAAGTCCAGGAGCAGATGTAAGCACGGCGAGCTTTCAGCTCAGGAGAAAAGCAGGAGGGTGGATGGAGGAGAGGGGGGCCCCAGCTCTACTCTGCAGCCCAGGCAGAACGGCTAGCACAGCAGTAAATCATGAATTGGTTTCCAAGCACGGATCGGAATGTGTCGTCAGCTGCCCCCTGGACCAGGTGTTTTAGAGCTGCATTTAGAGTCAAACATGTCTAGTCCTGCCTCTTAATAACTGAGTGGGCTTAAGCAAGTTACTAAATCACTCTGCTTTTGTGATCTGTAAATGAGGCTGCTAAGATATCTGAGCACTAAATGAGACAATGCATTAAAAGCACCCAGCACAGCGGTGGCATGTAGTGGGTGTTAAGTACATGAGCTTTTATGAGGGTCCGCTCCCGGGTCTCATGTCAAGAAGGCTCACCTCGAGGGGCTTCCCTGGTGGCGCAGTGGTTGAGAGTCTGCCTGCCGATGCAGGGGACACGGGTTCGTGCCCCGGTCCGGGAAGATCCCACATGCCGCGGAGCGGCTGGGCCCCTGAGCCATGGCCCCTGAGCCTGCGCGTCCGGAGCCTGTGCTCCGCAACGGGAGAGGCTGCAACAGTGAGAGGCCCACGTACCGGAAAAAAGAAAAAAAAAAAAAGAAGGCTCACTTCACCCCACCCGCTGGTCATCCTCTTCAGCAAGTCTTTCCTTACTCTTCCTCGCCCACTCAGGCCAAGCTGAATCAAGAACTGTGCCGTGGTCCCTCTGTCACTCTCTATTGCACCGTCTGCCTGTGTGTCCCCACCATTCCGTGGGCTCCTTGAGGGCAGAAAATAGAGCAGGGGCCCTCAGTCTCCATGGCCAAGAGAGTGGCCAGGGTCGGGCTTCTGGGCTGTGGGACCCGGGCCTCAGCATGGCATCCAGCCCCCAGCTGACCGGAAGCATCAAGGTCACTGGGAGCTCCTTGAGAAAAGGCAGATTCTGGGAACCCCAGAGCTACTGCATCAGAATCTGCATTTGAACAAGAGCCCTGGGAATGTGAATGGAAAGCGCAGGAAAGGGGTGAACTGCCACTCCACCTCCTACAGCCCCAGGGCGATCATGCACGTTTGCAGGGGATGTTCGGTGAGGGTCACCGGCTCACTGACTGACTGACTGAATGAATGAATCTCGTGTGCCACGGTTTCCAGTGGGCTTTCACACGTGTGGTGCCACCCAGATACTTTTCGAACTTGGGTTCAAGAAGTAAAACCACAAAACATCCAGGAAATAGAGAATAGACTCGCGCCTAAGTTGATAGCTGCAGATAGCTGCAAAATGACAAGGTTTTCAAACAAAATGTCTGCTGGGTTTTTCAGGATGTATTACTTCTGACTCTTGGCCATTAACCCTCAGAATGCGCTACGAAGAGTTCTGTTTTCGTTTTCAAGGTTAGCAATCGTGAAAGCTGGGAAGCCAGGGCTGGGAGGAGCCAGCCCATCGTGCGGTTTGCGCCCAGGCTCTAGGGGCTGGAGCTGCTGGCCGATTTCTCCCGCTTGAAGAGGGATTTGCTCCGCCATCAGTTTCCGGGCCAGTCCCACCCATGCTGGG
The DNA here is from genome assembly GCF_005190385.1 of Monodon monoceros. Taxonomy (NCBI): domain Eukaryota; kingdom Metazoa; phylum Chordata; class Mammalia; order Artiodactyla; family Monodontidae; genus Monodon; species Monodon monoceros. The sequence goes on along the minus strand of NW_021703784.1, from coordinate 5,038,125 downwards.
CCAGCCCCTGGGTCTCCCGTGTCCATGGGCCCTGGCCTCTCTCTCTGCTGTTTCTACACCAGGCTCCAGGTGGGCGGCCCGTGGGCTGAGGCCAGGCGCCTGCTGCTTCTTCCCGGGCCTCTGAACTGTCCGGGGACCACAAGGCAGGAAGGAGGCCGGAGCTGCCCTTTCCAAGCCCAGTGGGGGTATTTGGCCCGAGACAGGTGGCTGGGAGAAGAGGGGTCCTGGTCACGGAAAGCCAGGCTGGTGACCCTGATTCCATGCTCAGGCCACTGCGCTCAGGGGTCCCCTGTCCCCCAAGCCCCGGTGCCTCCCCTCCGCCTCTTCCCATGCTCCTGTGTGGAGAAGACAGGTCCCAAGCAAGAGAAACGCCCTGATCTGAGCACCGGAACCGTCTCTGCCTCGGTGTGAAAAGAACCTAAAGTGAAGGTTCTTAAAAAGTTCTTCAGGCACGGCTTCTGGGGAAAGAGAGTGAGGGGTTCCCCACCAGGACCCCACAGAGACCAGAGCCATCTAAGACCTCTGCACCAATCTGGTGCAGCCGCTGTGGAATCTAGACACTGCGTTGGGTCTTAGCTCCCAGCAGGTGTTGTGTGACTCTGGGCGTGTTATTTAAGCTTTCTCCTAGCTCCTGCCTTTGTAAAATGAAGACGATGCCCTCCTCACAGGAGTGAATGAAATGAAGCCACATGGCAGCACGATGCTGGTGCGGCAGGCACAGGGCCCTGGTGGTCCTCCTTCCTCGTCCTTAATGCTTGAAGCTCTCCTGGCCCCCACAACTCCCACCCCCATCCCTAGACAGAGGATAACAGAGCTACCACTTAGAAGAGCTCCCATCAGCCATGCACTGTGCACACACCTTTCATTTCATCATCGCAGCAACCCTCTTTGCGGCCCTATTATTGTCCCCATTTTACAGATAAAGTAACTGAGGCTTACAGAGAAGTCACTTCCCCGGAAGTCCCTCAGCTCAAGGTAAAGTAGGAAGCTGGGCAATCTGGTGCCTAACTTGTCATTACCTGGTTTCCTCTTCTGTCGTGTTTTAGTTGTTTATTTCTGCCGTCACATCTGACCACAGACGTACTGGTTTAAAACGCCATTGGTCGGCTCACGGTTCTGAAGGTCAGAAGTGCAGACACCACGTGATCACGTTCTCCACTCAGAGTCTCACGAGGCCAGAACCCAGGTGTCAGCTGTTGCAGGCACCTGGTGCTCACGCCCTCCTCCAGCTCCTGTGCTAGTGGCAGAGTCTCGTTCTCTGCGGCTGTAGGACTGAGGTCCTCGTTCCCCTGCTGGCTGGCAATGAGGGGCTGCTCTTGGCTCCTGAGGGCCACCCACATTCCTCGCCACAGTGCTCCTCTGTCTTGAAAGCCAGCAAAGGAAACACCTGTCTCGTCAAATTCCTCTCATGCCTCCAGTGTCCTGCTTCAGGAAAAGCCCAGTCTTTTTAAGGGCTTCTCTGACTAGGTCTGGCTCACCCCCAAACCATCTGCCTTGCTTAGAGTCAACTGGGCTAGCACAAAACCCAGTCACGAGAGTGAGAACCCCATCCCCACGTCCGGGGATGTACAGGGAGTGTATGGGGGAAGGAATCATGGGGGCCTCTCAGAATTCTTCCTACTCTCGGGACTTCCCTGGTGGTCCAGTGGTTAAGAATTGGCCCTCCAATGCTGGGGACACAGGTTCGATCCCTGGTCGGGGAACTAAGATCCCACCTGCCACTGGGCAACTAAGCCCACGCACTCTAGAGCCCACACACGGCAACTAGAGAGAAGCCCGAGCGCCACAACGAAGAGCGTGCGTGCTGTAACGAAAAGCGTGCATGCCGTAACTAAGACCCAATGCAGCCAAATAAATAAATAATTTTTTTTAAAAAAAGATGTAGGTAAGATCTAAAGAATCAAAAAACAAAAGAATTCTTCCTACTCTCATGTGCTCTCTCTGTTCCAAGTACATACTCTACTGGTAAGACCTTTTATGCTTCCTGCTCACCCTGAGGGTCTTTGAGGGCATTGGAGCAACTTATTCATCGACCAGTTTGGAGTCTTTTCATATGTAACAAGCAGTACAGCCGTATAGACTCATATAGAACAGTAGACAAGTATCTCAGTCTGAGAACTGGGTATATTCCCTCCATAGCTCTTCCTCCAATCTCACACCAAATCCCAAATCTCAGGGAACTCAGACTTTGATCCAGTGTATCTAAGAGAGAAAGGAGGAAATTGCTAAGGGCGCCTGCTATGCCCATTTCACAGTAGGGAAACTGAGTCTGAGACAAGATTCCCAGGCCAGTGCTGTCTTCAGGAAGCCCTGCTGGCCCCCAAGTTCAGTTTCTATCAAACTTCTGCGTCCATGACTTTCTAAAATACCCCCATGACACAGAGTTTTCTTCACTGGGGCGTGAGAGGAGTTTTGGGAATTCTTAATGCAGAGGTGCATTTAAATGGGTGTCAGATTCACTCATGCATTATCTAAAATACAACTGCCTCTGACTGTGCCTCTTTTGATTCTTTCTCCACTTGTGTTTTTATATCAAAGAGATTCAAGCACTTTGCTGGACTTAAAGCTCTGTCTTTCCCAAGAGCTTTCATCGTGTCTCGGCACAGCTTTCCATTCAGGGATGCGGGAGAGAATGAAAGATGAAGATGAAGATGTGGGCTTGCTGAGACTGAATGGGATTTGCTCAAGTCAGGCCCTCTTCCTGGCTCTGCAGAGAGCGGTGCCCACGCGCAGCTGGCCACGGCCAGGCCAACACTTTCTCCCTGCCTCTGTCTCCACAGACCCCTGGGTTCAAAGAGGCAATGCTAGAATACAAACTATACAAGGCCTGGGTCTGCATTCATCTTACTGCTTTATCACCAGCTCTTAGCACACGAGTTGAACTATTAATAGTTCGTCAATTAGTGTTTGCTCGATGGATGCATAAATTAATAGAATGGATCTTGGAAACCTGATTAAAGAATCTTCATTGTCTGTGAAAACCCTTTGACTTGTTGGGCCACAGCACTGGAAACCAAGGTTTCTAGGGTGGGCAATTTGCTTACTCTTAGAAGGAATCCAGGTAGCCAAGGGACCCTGCCTGATACCTGCCCTGCAGATTGCACACTGGAGCTTTAAATACTCGACTTAGATGCTCCCGGCCTCTGTCTTCTTTAAAATGGTGTTATTGGGAAATTGCGTTAAATTTCAATTCAAGGAGAGTTTGTAACTATTCACATTTATACTTATACTTACGTTTATTTTCATATATTCTTTCCCTGGGTCCCCGTAATGGTCTCCAGGACTGGAGGGGTGGAGAATGTTATCCGAGGTTTATAGCAGATCAGACTGAAGCAAAGAAAGTTAAGACTTTTACTTTGGATCACAGAGCAGGTGTGTTGGAAGCTGAGCTAGAATCCAGATCTCACCCTGGGTTGAATGAGTAATAACTCCCGCAGAGCATTCGAGCTCACGTGGAGAACGGGTGCCAATATCAAATCAGAAGCCAACCTCTTTTCCTGTCTGCTGGACACAAAACGTTTTCAGATCCGGGCTGAGGTGTCCCAGAAAGCCTTTCTCTGTTTCCGTCACAGAACAAGGCCTTCTCCTGCAAGAACGTATGAAAGTATGCTGAAAAGTAAAGAAGGAAGCAGAGCAGAAAATCAGAAAGCTTCTTTCCTGAAAGAGCTGAGGGCACCTGATGTGTTTTCCAGGCGCCCTAGCCGGTGACTCATTCTTGCCGGTGCTGAGCCTGCCCTGCCCAGTCACGGGCAGCACTCCTCACGGACCCCCATCTGCGTTCCAGCAGCTGGGGTCCCCAGGAGCACCCAGAGCCTCAGGATCGGCAGCCTTTCTCCCCATTTCTGGGCACTCTCTGGTCGAGTGTTCAGTACACGGTCTCCTGGCTAAGGGGCAGAACAAAATCGTGCCTGGGATTCTGCAAAGCAGCAGCAAGCATGCCCTCCTAGCTCCAGTTATCTTTGCAACTACCATGCGAGGGAGACAAGGAGCAGGTGGCCTCTGCAGAATGGGAAATGGCCAGTGGACGTCTGAGACGCAAAGCACTTCCTACGACCCTTCAATATGATATTTTAAAGGTTACCCTGGAATTGCTGCAGCCACTCAGGCTGCAGAGGAAAGGTCTGCCTCTCTGTGATGGGTGAGATCTCCCTCACTCAGTCAATCAGGCAGTTGGCTCGTGGTTTATAGAACATTCCTCTAGGTTGTGCTATCAGGGACACAGTTTCCTGGGCAGGGACGTAACTGTGAAGTCAAGAACTTGCTTGTAAAGGTGAAGAAGGGCTGAATGATAGTATCCCCAGGATCAGAAGCTCCTAGAACCTTCTCGAAGGAGCAGCTCATCAGTCTCAGTCTGCTCCTTGGAACCTCAAGGTCTGCAGGCCACTGGGTGTTGGGGGCTGTGAACCCCCTGGGCTGGAGCCGACAGACCTAGATCCCAAACCTAAGTCAGCCACTTACCACCTGAGCTTCATTTTCCTCGTCTGAAAATGGAGTGATGATAACAGTACTGGTGTAAGAGCTCTGTTGTGAGGATTAAATGAGCCCATATGATATTAGTGTCTTAGCGAGGTGCCTGGGCAGACACTGAAGCTATTGCTGTTGCAATCTCACGGTCCTGCCCAGCTTCATCAGGGTCTTGGGAGCATTTTAAACGACTGTGGTCACAATATCAGAAAAACGGTAGACTGAGTACTACAGGACTCTGGGTGTTTAAAGCGCAGCATGGACTCCAAAAATATCTTATAGCCCTTTTGAAAACCTTGGGGCATTAACATCCCGCCCATCTCAATTTCTTAGAGGGCAGGGAACTACTGTATCAGAATTTTTAATGGTGGGTCTACACAGCAATTTTTCATATTCGTAAGGGTTCAAACGGCCACAGACCTTCGGCTCAGACGGTAGGAGTGAGCGCAAGGTGAATCAGACACGTGTTGCCTTTTCCTTTCTGTCTGCTGCTAAGATCTCAGATAAAAAGACAGAAGACAGGGAGGGATAAAGGAAACAGCATAGACTTTGGGCCTGACCAGCTAGAACCCAGATATCAGCTCTTCCACCTGGATGTCTTATCCTCTTATCCTCTTTGGGACTCATTTCTTATTTATTCATCCATTTATTCAATAGTAACTTTTGAGTACATAGTATGTGCCAGGCTCTGCTGTGGGTACTTGGGGTGTATCAGGGAACAAAACAGACCCCAAATTGAGCCGGGGGGTGGGGGGCTTACATTCTAAAGGAGGGAGAGAGACTGTTGGAAATAAGCCTGATGCCTGAGCAAACAGTGCAGTCTTTCTATAACGGAGATTTCAAGCTCTCACTCCCACCGGTTGTTGTGGCGATAACAAGTGACTGTCCACGTATCAGGCATGGAATACAGTAGCCATTTAATAAAGTGTTGCAATTACTCTTTTTTAAATTGCTCCCAGATTTCTTTAAACCCTTTAGACACTAAATGTGGAGTTTGCACCTGGAATGTGTTCTTTTATTCATTCAACAAACAACTATTGAGCTTCCATTATATGCTAGAACCTGTACTAGGCACCAGGGATATAAGTGAATAATATAAGAAAACATGGTCCCTGCCCTGAGCATCTCCCAGGCTGCTGCTGGTCCACATCTATTGGTCCATTGTACACTAGAGGAGAGGCCTTTGAGGGCACAAAGGCAGAGTGAACTTGAAGTTCAGGGTCTCTGAATCAGAATGGTCCACCTCACTGATTTTTTTTTTTATCGACATATAGTTGATTTACAATGTTGTGTTAATTTCTTCTGTACATCAAAGTAACTCAGTTATACATATATATGTTCTTTTTCATATTCTTTTCCATTATGGTTTATCACAGGATGTTGAAGATAGCTCCCTGTGCTGTACAGTAGCACCTTGTTCTTTATCCATTCTGTACATGATAGTTTGCATCTATTAACCCCAAATTCCCATTCCTTCCCTCCCCCCAGCCCCTGCTCCCCGTTGGCAACCACAAATCTGTTCTCTATATTTTGAGTCTGTTCTTGTTTGGTAGATATGTTCATTTGTATCGTATTTTAGATTCCACATACAAGTGATACCATATGGTATTTGTCTTTCTCTTTCTGACTTACTCCCCTTAGTGTGATAATCTCTAGTTGCATCCATGTTGCTGCAAATGACATTATTTCATTCTTTTTGATGGCTGAGTAATATTCCATTGTATACATGTACCACATCTTCTTTATCCATTCCTCTGTTGATGACATTTAGGTTGCTTCCACGTCCTGGCTATTGTAAATAGTGCTGCTATGAGCATTGGGGTGCATGTATCTTTTCGAATTAGAGTTTTCTGCAGATATATGCCCAGGAATGGGATTGCTGGATCATACGGCAGCTCTATCTTTAGTTTTTTGAGGAAACTCCACACTGTTCTCCACTGAGGCTGCACCAGTTTACATTCCCACCAGCAGTGTAGGAGGGTTCCCTTTCCTCCACACCCTCTCCAGCATTTGTTATTTGTAGACTTTTTACTGACTGCTGTGGGGTGGTACCTCATAGTTTGATTTGCATTTCTCTAATAATTAACTGATGTTGAGCATCTTTTCTTGTGCCTATTGGCCTTCTGATGACGTCTTCTTTAATCCAGCATACCCCAGCTATGGCTGGCGATTCTAGGAATGCCATGAACCAGGATATGGAGATCGGGGTCACTCAAAGGGACCCTAAGAAGGTTCCCAAGCAGGCCCGCGATTATATCCCCATTGCCACCGACCGCACACGCCTGCTGGCGGAGGGCAAGAAGCCCCGGCAGCGCTACATGGAGAAGAGTGGCAAGTGCAACGTCCACCACGGCAACGTCCAGGAGACCTACCGCTACCTGAGCGACCTCTTCACCACCCTGGTGGACCTCAAGTGGCGCTTCAACCTGCTCGTCTTCACCATGGTCTACACCGTCACCTGGCTGTTCTTCGGGTTCATCTGGTGGCTCATTGCTTACATCCGGGGTGACCTGGACCACATTGGGGACCGGGAGTGGATCCCCTGTGTCGAAAACCTCAGTGGCTTCGTGTCTGCCTTCCTGTTCTCCATCGAGACCGAGACCACCATCGGGTACGGCTTCCGGGTGATCACGGAGAAGTGTCCGGAGGGCATCATCCTCCTTCTGGTCCAGGCCATCCTCGGCTCCATCGTCAACGCCTTCATGGTGGGGTGCATGTTCGTCAAGATCAGCCAGCCCAAGAAGAGAGCCGAGACCCTCATGTTCTCCAGCAACGCCGTCATCTCCCTGCGGGACGAGAAGCTCTGCCTCATGTTCAGGGTGGGCGACCTTCGCAACTCGCACATCGTGGAGGCCTCCATCCGCGCCAAGCTCATCAAGTCCCGGCAGACCAAGGAGGGGGAGTTCATCCCGCTGAACCAGACCGACATCAACGTGGGCTTCGACACGGGGGACGACCGCCTCTTCCTGGTGTCCCCGCTCATCATCTCTCACGAGATCAACGAGAAGAGCCCTTTCTGGGAGATGTCGCGGGCCCAGCTGAATCAGGAGGAGTTTGAAATCGTGGTCATCCTGGAAGGGATGGTGGAGGCAACAGGTGAGCCGCTTTCTCCTCCTTGGCCCCTCCCCTCAGGCCACTGCCAGGACTCCAGAAGGTGGAGTCTCCAGACGGCAGCTGAACCGCCCGACCCCTGCATGGTGATCTGGGGGGTACCATTCCTCAAGACGGAGGGATGAGAGCAGCTAAGGTGTACAGAACCCTCCCAACGTCTGGGCCCATTCTAGACTCTAAACTCGCAGTAGCTCAGCGAGTGAGATAGTTTTCCTTCAGTTGTAGATATGGAAACAGAGACACAGGCAAATTATTTGCCCAGGAGCAAGGGCTCCTAAGTCATGGAGCCAGGATGCAGGTCAAAGCCAGGTGACCCAAAGCCAGCATTGGTTTCCAACAGGCTACACCTAACTGCTATCGTGGAGGTGGTGTCACCCAAAGAGACTTCTGTGAGCGAATAACTTTGGGAAACTCCCGGTTAAACAAAGGTGAACCGGCTTCTTACTGTAGGACTTGGCATTGTCTTTTTACGTGTGAATCACCTCCTGAGGAGAGGACAGGGTGCGGCATTTCCCAAACCCAAGGTTCCCAAAGTCACAGAATCCTCTTTTGGGAGAGATACCTATGGGCCCCTGTGGGCAGCTGTGGAGCAGGCTGCCCCTCATCTTCCCTGTGGAAAGGGTTCCATGAACACGAGGTGTGCAGAAAACAATGCATCGCACCCACACGTGTCCGGCCAGCCCCTCCCTGCCCAGCGACTGACTCACGGGCAGCCGAGCGCTTCCCAAGGCCGAGCTCCGTGCGGGGCTCGGGGAGCCCAAGGCCTGGGGGACCCCGTGTCCCCGCTGTATTCCCTGGGCCAAGGAGCCCCCGTTAACCTTGCACCCACCTCTGCTTCCTCCCCTTCTCCTGCCCCCCTTCTCTTCACTCACGAAGGAGTCTGAGCCACAGGTCTGACCCTAAGGATGACTTGCAGAAATCTCACCCGGGCTCGGAATATACATATTTTTCTAATCTGAAAACAACACTGGAGGGCTGGCTTTAAGCTCCTGTTAAAGACGTGGTAGCAGCTTTCTGCAGACAGGAAGGGTTCATGCTCAGGTCTGTGACTACAGCTTGTCTGCCACACCACACTCTCCCCCAAAACGTTGGGGGCCCGGCACAAAGGTGGCCAAACAAGCCTTCCTGGCCTCCTGAGAAGCTGGGTGGGAGACTCGGACCGGGCAGCCACAAACCCTCCCGATCGGAGCCAGTGGAACTGGCTGGGGTGCGAACAGGCTCCAGAGGCCTGGACAGAGGGGGCTGCTCGGCCATCTGCCGGGGGGCCGAGGCTAGCCACGCGGCATATGGTGGCAGCCGAGGGAGCCCTAGAGGCCAGGACAGCTGGGATGCAGGGAGCCTCCTCCCACAGGGCCAGGGGCTTGCGGGTCACCCTGACCTTGGTGCCGGGCTCGGATCAGAACGTGGGCTGATATTCTGGGAAAAGAGCTCCACTTGGAGGCCACAAAGGAGGGGTCAGGTCAGAGACGCGGGGACAAACAGGAAAGCAGTGCCTAAGCACGGCCCCTCATGCCCCAGCCCCGCCCTCACTGCCACCTGCTGACCTCTCCCTCACGATGCCTCAAAGTCAGGTCCTGAGGTTGGCCTGCCCCATCTGGCTGACCTCCTCTGCCCGCATGACCTGGGTCTGCAGGGAGACAAGAGAAGGAGACCACCCACCCACACTGGCTCTGATCTCAGCATCTCTAAGAGCTTGGTTGCCACGCCTATGGAGCCAAGGGTGGGCTGTGATTCAGGCTGACGTTTGACCAGCGCGGCTCTGTGCAGACTGCCTGTGAGTCTGGGCAGATTGCTCAACCTGTTAGCAAGATGAGGCTAATAAACTTCACAGGCTCACTGGGGGTTAAGTGATGAAATGGAGTAGCATGTGGGAAGCGCAGTGCCTGCCACCCAGAGTGGTTTCTGTCCTTTCCAAGTGCATTGGAACATGGATGCCAGATACACAAGTAGGTTTCCAGCCATGGGGCAGCCCCCTCCCAAGCGATGGGACAGAAGAAGGACCCCAAGAGGGTTGGCACAAAGCTTCCATGGAGGTCCTCTCCTGCTGTTTTCCCTGAGGCCCCAGAGACACCTGGCCCGTGTCTAGGCTGGTCAGTGCCGAGCTTGGGTCTGTGCACCTCTGCTGAGCTGGGGTGCTTGTCCAAGGACCGAGGGGAGAGGCCTGGTGCAGGCAGCACCCTGAGAGCAGAGAACAGGCTGCGAGCCGCAGCATGTGGGGTACGCTGGAGTTGCCCAGCACCGGAGCACCGAGTGGGGAGCAGCCTCTGCCCTGGGTCTGGCGTGTATGAGACTCCTGCCAGAGAACGTCCAAATTGGGGGGGCTGGAGCAGGTGTCTCCTTCAGTCCCTGAAGAGCACAAGCTAGGACCTTCCTTGGCCAAAAGATTAAACATCAGAGAGCTGCTTCCCCATGACCCTGAGCTCAAAGGCGTCCTCATCCATAAACAAAGCTGCCCTCTCTGGAGAGAAAGCAGCACCTAAAAATAACACAGGCATGCCAGGGCTGAGCGGACAGGGAATGGAGACATTGGAGCATGCTCCAATCAAGGAGCCACCCAAAACAAAAACAGAGATGACTGATTGGTGGGTGATTGGATGGATAGGTGAATAGATGGATGGATGGATGGATGGATGGATGGAGGGATGGATGGAGGGATGGATGGATGATAGGGTGGATGGATGGATGGATGGATGGAGGGATGGAGGGAGGGATGGATGGATGATAGGGTGGATGGATGGATGGATGGGTGGATGGAGGGATGGATGGATGATAGGGTGGATGGATGGATGGATGACTGATTGGTGGGTGATTGGATGGATAGGTGAATAGATGGATGGATAGATGGGTGGATGATGGATGGATAGCTGTGGCCACTCCTAACACATGTGCCTTCTGTTCACCCAGGCATGACTTGCCAAGCACGGAGCTCCTACATGGATACAGAGGTGCTCTGGGGCCACCGATTCACTCCAGTCCTCACCCTGGAAAAGGGCTTCTATGAGGTGGACTACAACACCTTCCACGACACCTATGAAACAAACACGCCCAGCTGCTGTGCCAAGGAGCTGGCAGAAATGAAGCGGGAAGGCCGGCTCCTGCAGTTCCTCCCCAGTCCCCCACTGCCAGCAGGCTGTGCTGGAGCAGAGCTGGATGCAGAGGCTGAGCAGGATGGAGAGGAAGAGCCTGAGGGTCCGAGTGGGTCCCGGGAGACCAGGGGCTCGGTGTGAGGACGGTACTCTCCCTGCGACCTCCCCTCACTGGCTCCTCATGAGCACAGATGCTGCAAGGCTGGGGATGGAGGGGTGAACCAGCTGAGCGTGCTGGGGGTCAGCCAGGAGCCGTTAGGCTCTGTGGGGAGGAGCAGTAACCCAGTCCTGGCACCTCCCAGCTCTTGCCTGGGTCCCCGTGGCAGTGCTGCTTCTTCTCCCCTGGCCTCTGTCACACTGGCTAAGGGCCAGGCCAGGAGGGGTTGCCCCACAGTGAAACACACAGGTGGCCTCTGTCCTCACACCCCTCTCTCTGCCAACTGGCCCGGATCACCTTTCTCTTTGGGTTTCACACACCCACTGGCAGAACCCCTCCAGGGATGACACCTAGAGAGGGCTGTCACCCCCTTCCCCTCATTCTGATCACCCTGGGGCTTGTGGATTCAGTGCGGGGAGATTCTGCCTGCCCGGAAGCTCAAACCTCCGGTCCTCGGGGGAGCTCACAGACTTCGGGGTTAAGGTTGATCCAAGTCTTGCAGCAGTTCCTTGCAAATCTGTGACCAGTGACCACTTAGTGCACTACAGAGTGCAAGGCCCTTGCTGGACGATCCCTGCATTACCTGTGAAGTGTGTGTTTTCCCCTGCTGTGTTCTGCATGTCTAACGTAGCCTACAGATCACTGCTTTCCTTTGGGTGACATTTAGTCGGGGCCCTGGGCTGCAGAGCACCTCGGGCACGTGCAGCGTCATCGTCGGTCACTTCCTGGCCTTCCCAGCCACACCGTGCCTGCACCTCCCGCCAAAGAGAGAACCCCAGCAGCTGGATCTTTGCTGGGACTGTCGGCCCAAGAATCTCAAAGTACTTCTGAGCTTCACTGTGGTTTAACTCACAATCTCAGGAATCCCACGGTGCGATCCAGGGAGAATGCTGAGGTCAGAGGACGGGATGAGCCAGTCGGTGTGAAACAGGGAGGGGGAGGGAAGAAACACAGAGAAAGGCGGGCAACTCGAATTTTAAAATCAGCAGCAGCAGCAATTTTCGCTGAGATCGCCGACTTCAGTCTCTGTTACCAGGCGATGTATGGACGTGAAGCAACGGGAGAGGTGCCCGCAGAGGCGGCATCACCTTTGAACCCAGGCTGGCCACCCTCAGCTGGCGCCTAGGCCTGGGCCCTGGGCCTCCCTCCGGCAGGCAGGAGTCTAACACGGCGGCTGGGCCTGGAGAGCAGAGATGATGGCCAGGGGAGGGGGGTGGCGTCACCCTCACCTTGCAGACACGGAGAATCAGGGAGGGGGTGAACGTTAAGAGAGAGTTGAGTGGACAACGGCATGGGACTTCCCTGGCAGTCCATTGGTTAGGACTTGACACTTTCACTGCCAAGGGCCCGGGTTCAATCCCTGGTCAGGGAACTGAGATCCCACAAGCCGTGTGGCACCACCAAAAAAAAAAAAAAAAAAAAAATGACAATATGGCAGAAGTGTTTCCTTTCCAGTCTAGAGGCGCAGAAAGAGGATGGACAGACGGTGCAGCTGTCACAGCGATGGGGCACGTCTGGCATGGGTGGAGGCCGACAGGTTTCTCATTAGCTGACCTAGACCTGGAGAGAGCTGTCAGATGTTCTGGCCACAGAACTAGGGAGGCCTCACCACCACTGCACAGCACTCAGCTGGCCTTTGAAAATGGAAGCATCTTCCTGCCCCAGACACAAATGGCTTCCCTAGGACTGAGAGCAGGAAGCTACGGCAGAACCAAGGGGACTGGGTTTGGATCTCAGGCCCAGTTCCCCTGGGGCTGGGTTTTCCAGGTCCTGGGGCTGCAGAGAAGAGAAGCAGGCATCCACACTTGGGGGGAGGGGCACCCTGGTGCTTGGGCCGGGGGGGCTGGACCTAGACAGGTGGGCACCGGAAATCAGTGAGCAGTGGGCACCCGACAGAGGCGTGGTGCTGAGTCCTGGCTCCTGGCATCCTTCTGCGGTGAAGCAGGGCTTGGAGGGAACGGGGAATGAGCTGGAATGCTGCCCTCTGGGGGAAGGGAACAGGCAGGCTGGCGCACCCCAGTGGGGCACTGCTCACAATCAGGAATCTAAGGCAGGGAGCCTGTTACGAAGACCGGATGCCCTGGGGCTGGAGGAGCTACAGCTGGAACTGCCAGACCGGAGGGCCTGTCCTCAGCTCAGGCCCGCCAGGTCCAAGGCTTGCACTTCAGGACTGTTTCCTCGCCCCTCCCACCCCCAGCAGATCTAAATGCTGCTTTTGTCAAAACCGATCAGTGCCTGCAGGCTTAGAGCCCTCGGTGAGGCAGCTAAGCAAGGATGGGGAAACCATGGGAGAAGCTAGCCTTGCAGCTGGACTGGGTCCTGGGCCTGTTTCACACCTGCCTCCTTAGCATCCCCAGGTGGCCACATGAGCCACTCTCCTGTTCCCTAGCTCGGCAGTAGCCTCCAGGAACCTGGGCCACAGCACGTCCGTCAGCCAACTACAGACGCTGTGGAGGCCACAGAAGAGGAAGAGAAGAGCACAGTCCTATTCCAAAGCCCTCTGATGGGCCAGAGCTCACTCTACTGGGATGAAGCAGGTAGTAAGCCCAGTGTGCACGTTAGCTGCTTTGTCTCAAGAAAATTCAAACGCAAGACGACTGCCCTTTTTATCCCAAGGCAAGCCTTTCTTGATGACCAATTGATCTAACTAAAGTTTTGAAACATTCTTCAAATCATTTTCTGGAAGTTCTTGTATAAACATGGGCTCACTCAATGTAAAGCCTGACGAAGGTCAGAACCTCAGTGGAGATCACTTTAAAAACATTGCATCGGCCCACAAGCCACCTGTGGGTCCTAGCCCTTAGCTGCACGGCTCTGAGATCACCCATCGCCTCTGATGGGCCACAGAGAGGTGAGCCAGGCTGTAAGGGGGGGCTTCCCACAGGCCTCAGCATCTCCTAAATCCCAAAGAATGTTCTCATGGGTCAGACCCTAAAAGCCTTAGGAGCTAACTTCCTGCCTCAGCTTCCATGTCCTTCCTATCTGGAGCCGTTCCCTGTAAGGGAGAAGCCCCCAGGAGCTCAGAAGAAGGTAAGTCCCCCCTAGTCATCCTCTCGCCATCAGTCTGACACCTGCTAGGTCTCCACAGCCTTGCCCAAAGGCCCCTGGTCTTGGGCCAGGTTGAATGGGTTTTGCCCGTGACTCTCCCCTCCAGGTGCCACCCTTGCTGTGCAGTCAACCCACTTTCTGTCATTTCCTCATGCTGCTTGAGGCCCTGGCCGGAGCAGCTGGCCTTGACGGAGGGGAAGGAGCACATGTCCGTCTGGGGGAGCCCTCCTGCTTGTGATCGGTAACAGCCGGCACCTTCTGCAACATGCTGGTCCCATGCCTGCCTTCCAGCATGCTTCAGCCCTGTGTCTCCCGCGAGCTGAGAGCCACAGAAACTCGAAGTTTTTGTACGGAAGTTGCCAGAAACTAAAACGAACCCCCACAAACACCAAAGTTTGCCTGTTGTTGTCTAAGAATATGCCCTGAACACATCTCTGCGCAAACACCATTTACTGTGCACCTACTACGTGCCCAGCGATGGGTTAGGCCCTTGCCCGGAAGATGGCACTGATTTCTCAAAACACTGCAGAGAAGCTCTTGGGAACCCCTTGCTACCAAAGAGATAACTGAGGTTCAGCAAGTTTAGTTCGTTTGCTCAAGGCCACAGGTAATCAGAGGAGGCAGGGCCTCTGGGTCCAACAGAGTCTCCCAAACAAACACAGATGTGCCGTCATCCTACATAACGCCCGCCCCCAGGGCAGCTCCTGAGCTCGGCTGCAGAGGTAAGGCCGCCCACCTCTTCCGGCCCCCTGTGCCCTGCTGTGGACTGTCAGCTTCCAGCCCCCAGCAATGTTCTCCTGTGGCAGGATAATTGGGAAACACCTCTTTTCTGATCCTGAGAGAATTAATGAGCTGTGAAAAGAGATTAGATGGGTAGTCATTGCTTTGGGGAAGAAGCCACTTATTCTGCTCAACTTGGTTTTTGCTAATGACATCCTCTTAAACTCCTGTGTCAAATCCCTTCTGCCCAGTGTAGGATTCGTCAGTCTTCTTATTAAAAAAAACACCATTACACCGCTAAAAAAACATTATCCAATAAAGTGGATTTGATCTTAACAGAACTTTTTCTCGTTTTAAGTAGATGGCCGTTGGTTTCCCATTCGAATTCACTGCCAGTTTAAGCAAACTTGTCCTTCTTGTTTTCACCAGTCTAAAAACACAGTATCAATATCTAAACTAGAGTGGAGGTGGATTCTGGGTGAGGAAACTGGAGGTAGAGAGCTGGACCAGGGGTCAGGGCTCAGCCTCAGGCCAAGGGCAGGATGAGGGCACCATCACCCAGAGGATGTGAGCGATGTGTTTCTCCTGCGCATTCATTCCCTCCCCCAGATCATTCTCACACACTCTTTCATGTTAAATATTCAGAATCTGGGACTTCCTTGGTTGTCCAGTGTTTAAGACTTCACGCTTCCACTGCAGGGGGTGTAGGTTCTATCTATCCCTTGTTGGGGAACTAAGATCCTGCATGCCATATGAACCAAAAAATAATAATAATAATAATAAATATTCAGAATCTACACTACCTAAATAATGAGTGTCTCAAAAATAAACTCAAAATGGATTAAAGACCTAAATGTAAGGCCAGACACTATAAAACTCTTAGAGGAAAACACAGGCAGAACACTCTATGACATAAATCACAGCAAGATCCTTTTTGACCCACCTCCTAGAGAAATGGAAATAAAAACAAAAATAAACAAATGGGACCTAATGAATCTTAAAAGCTTTTGCAAAGCAAAGGAAACCATAAACAACACCAAAAGACCACCCTCAGAATGGGAGAAAATATTTTCAAACAAAGCAACTGACAAAGGATTAATCTCCAAAATATACAAGCAGCTCATGCAGTTCAATATCAAAAAAACAAACAACCCAATCCAAAAATGGGCAGAGGACCTAAACAGACATTTCTCCAAAGAAGATATACAGATTGCCAACAAACACATGAAAGAATACTCAACATCATTAATCATTAGAGAAATGCAAATCAGAATTACAATGAGGTGTCATCTCACACTTGTCAGAATGGCCATCATCAAAAATCTACAAAAATCTACAAAAAATAAATGCTGGAGAGGGTGTGGAGAAAAGGGAACCCTCTTGCACTGTTGGTGGGAATGTAAATTGACACAGCCACTATGGAGAACAGTATGGAGGTTCCTTAAAATACTAAAAATAGAACTACCATACGACCCAGCAATCCCACCACTGGTCATATACCCTGAGAAAACCATAATTCAAAAAGAGTCATGGACCACAATGTTCATTGCAGCTGTATTTACCATAGCCAGGACATGGAAGCAGCCTAAGTGTCCATCGACAGATGAATGGATAAAGAAGATGTGGCACACATATACAATGGAATATTACTCAGCCATAAAAAGAAACGAAATTGACTTATTTGTAGTGAGGTGGATGGACCTAGAGACTGTCATACAGAGTGAAGTAAGTCAGAAAGAGAAAAACAAATACCATATGCTAACACATATACATGGAATCTAAAAAAAAAAAAAAGGTTCTGAAAAACCTAGGGGTAGGACAGGAATAAAGACGCAGACATAGAGAATGGACTTGAGGAAACAGGGAGGAGGAAGGGTAAGCTGGGACGAAGTGAGAGAGTGGCATTGACATATATACACTACCAAATGTAAAATGGATAGCTAGTGGGAAGCAGCCACATAGCACAGGGAGATCAGCTCGGTGCTTTGTGACCACCTAGAGGGGTGGGATAGGGAGGGTGGGAGGGAGACACAAGAGGGAGGAGTTATGGGGATGTATATGTATAGCTGATTCACTTTGTTATAAAGCAGAAACTAACACACCATCGTAAAGCAATTATACTCCAATAAAGATGTTAAGGGCTTCCCTGGTGGCGCAGTGGTTGAGAGTCCGCCTGCCGATGCAGGGGACACGGGTTCATGCCCCGGTCCGGGAGGATCCCACGTGCCGCGGAGCGGCTGGGCCCGTGAGCCATGGCCGCTGAGCCTGTGCATCCGGAGCCTGTGCTCCGCAACGGGAGAGGCCGCAACAGTGAGAGGCCCGCGTACCGCAAAAAAAAAAAAAAAAAAAAGATGTTAAAATCATAATAATAATAATGTCTAAAAGCACCCAGTGCAGCCCCTGCACTGGTGTCTGCATTCATCACATTAATTAGCAAAAGGATTGATTTTACTGAAGAATGGGGGAGGGGCAGAGAGGCTGCGGTGTGTCATGGGCACAGGACTTCAGGATTTTCAAGCGAAGGCCAATCTCTCTGCCGAGATTATCATCAGAGGATTTACAATTGGCTTCCCTCCTGCTCAGTCCACCCGATGGGAATTGAACAGTTCAGATCTACGAAATAGGCTAAGGAAATGTCCCTCACTTAAACCATTCTGAAAGGATAAAACAGCTCTCCAGGGCTTTGACTTAGGATGGGACGCGGTATTTTCAGTTGTGGAGGAAATGCAGCACTGATGTGCGGGAGCATCTTCCTTGTCTGGCTCTGTGGCCCACCCATGTGCCCAGGCATGGCTTAGGCTGGTCCAGCTGCTATGACAAAAATACCACAGACTGGGTGGCTTACACAACAAACATTTATTTCTCACAGTTTGGTAGGCTGGGAAGTCCAAGATCAAAGTTCCGGCAGATTTGGTGTCTGCTTCCTGGTTCATACACGGCTGTCTTCTCACTGTATCTTCTCACAGTGGAAGGGGTGAGGGAGCTCTCCAGGGTCTCTTTTACAAGGGCACAGATGCCATTTGTGAGGGCTCCACCCTCATCACCTAGTCAGCTACAAAGACCCCACTTCCTTGTACCATCACCTTAGGGGTCAGGTTTGCAACATGTGAATCTGGAGGGGACGCAACCATTCAGTCCATATGTAAGCACAAGCAGATCAGTGCATGTGACCAAGGCCATAGCAGGTAAATTAGCCTTGGGCAAAAGCACCTGGTAATACTGAGGGTGAGATGGCCTTCATGGTGGTGATGTGGAATACAAAACACGCACAAAGGCCAGGAAGTTCTGGGAACGGCTGGCTGTTCGCCTGCAGGGATGCCTCTTTGCTGGGGATCGTACTGCAAAGACTGTTCAGTATCAGAAGGGAAACTCCAAGTCAGGGGGCAACAAATGTCCCCTCAATAGACACATTTGCCACTCAAGCCTGAATCACAATTTGAGGAAGGAGAACTACACACAGGTTTCTAGGAAAATGCAAAAATCTGAACCTTTTCCTCAGAAAACCGACCTTGCCCAGAAGGTCCAGTCTTCGCTTGTGCCAGTCAGAGAAGCAGGGTGAGACGCGTGCCCTGGGCATCCCTTTGGACCCTTAGGTGCAGCTGTAAAGCATGCTGACTTCTGTACGGCAGATAAATGTCTAGGAAGGAGTTTCAGAAACAGAAATATTTTAGACTTTTTCTCTAAGGAACTATTTACATTTACTCAGAAACTGCTACTAAAATAACCTCGACTCTCTTAGTGAAGGCAAACACCCTAAATCACAGGGGAGGAATTAATGAGAATGTGGGCACATGGTACTTTGAACATCATTCTTCTATCCCGTGGCAACAGTGTAAGTGGAGAAATCCAGGGCTGAGGACGTGAGGCTGCTGGTAGTAAGAACGTGGTTGATAAGTACATGCATTAAGGAGCCCTTTGTGTGCACACACCGAATGTCATGGTCACATTCCAAATCGCCTCTTAAATAACCATGCTCATGGATCATATGCTAGTTCTATATTTAGTTTTTTTAAGGAAACTCCATACTGTTCTCCATAGTGGCTTTACCAAGTTACATTCCCACCAACAGTGTAGGAGGGTTCCCTTTTCTCCACACCCTCTCCAGCACTTATTGTCTTTTCACTTTTTTTTTTTTTTGGCCACCAAGCTGCGTGGCTTGCAGGATCTCAGTTTCCCAACCAGGGATGGAACCTGGGGCCACAGCAGTGAAAGTCTGGAATCCTAACTACTAGGCCACTTGTTGGTAGATTTTTTTGGCTGCATTGGGTCTTCGTTGCTGTGCAGGCTTTCTCTAGTTGTGGCGAGCGGGGGCTACTCTTCGTTGCAGTGTGCAGGCTTCTCATTGTGGTGGCTTCTCTTGTTGTGGAGCATGGGCTCTAGGCACGCGGGCTTCAATAGTTGTGGCTCACGGGCTCTAGAGCACAGGCTCAGTAGTTGTGGCACAGGGGTTTAGGTGCTCCGTGGCATGTGGGGTCTTCCTGGACCAGGGCTTGAACCCATGTCCCCTGCATTGGCAGGTGGATCCTTAACCACTGTACCACCAGGGAAGTCTGGTAGATTTTTTGATGATGGCCATTCTGACTCCTGTGAGATGATACATCATTGTAGTTTTGATTTGCGTTTCTCTAATAATTAACGATGTTGAGCATCTTTCGATATATACACACTACTATATATAAAACACGTAACTAATAAGGACCTACTGTATAGCACAGGGAACTCTACTCAATACTCTGTAATGAACTACATGGGGAGACAATCTAAAAAAGAGTGGCTACATGTATATGTATAACTGATTCAGTTTGCTGTACACCCAAAACTAACACAACATTGTAAATCAACTATATTCCAATAAAATTTTTTTTTAAATAGTAAAACTAAAAAAATTTGAAAATAAAAAAATTTAACCATGCTCATGGAAGAGACTACAGTCAGCCCTGTGTGATTTGACCCTTCTCAGCAGTGACCATTTTCTCTCCTAACCTGAGGAAGCCATCAGCCACGGTTATTGAGGAATTCGCCCACCATCTGTCTGCTCACAGAGGAAAAGTCCAGCTGGATCTGGTCCATGGAGACAGATGGGAAGGAGGGGAGGGGTGTTTGCTGAATCCAGATGCACCTGATGGGTAGAAACCTGGCTGTTTACCTGTCTGTCGTTCCCATCGGAACCGGCCTGGGTGCAGCCCTCACCTTCCTCCTTTCCAGGGTGAGCGCCAGACGAGAACTCTGCCCAGTGGACACACCCCCACCTTCAGGGGTCCTTGTGGCCTTTTCATATATAAGGAGAGAATCCCGTGGGGTAGCTGCTCTTCACAAGCATCCCAGGATCCCAGTGGGTCCACGGTAGCAGGAGAACCTGGACCCTGGTTCATCCTGACCTTTCCCTCCAGGCTCGGCGGAGGTGTGCTCGGCTTCCCAACGTCATCTCATCCGTTAAAGGTTAAAAACTACTCCTCAGAAAACATGACACCAACTCTGCGCACATCCAAAGGGTCTCTGACTTCATTGCCCCAGTCTTCCCACACATTCCTCAGCCAATGTTCACGGAGCACCTTCTAGGCACCAGAGGCACTGTGGGTGCAGCAGCGATGGAGACCGATATGTCTCTGCCCACCCTGGAATCTCCCATCTGGTGGGGATCATGGAGCGAGACAGAGAAAGTCCCAAACGAGTGAAAGGATGAGAGTTTGCAAGAAGGGCTGTGGAGGAAATACGCAGGGGCCTGAGGTGGAGAACGGTGGGGCTGGGACGGGCACGTGAGGAGGGATGGGCTGCCAGATGCGGTGGTGGCACTGAGTGATTCTGAAAGGCCTGCAGCGGAAGATACTGGGAGGAAAGGCCAGGAGGCTGCAGCCCTGGGGGCGGGGCAAGTAGAGTTCAGACCTGCCTGACCGGAGACAGGGCTGTGAGTGTGGCTTTTATTCCAATGACAGCGGAAAGCAATGCAGAGGGTTTATCAGATAGGCGGCCAGGCACGCTTCTCTTTGAGATGTTGCGGGCTCAGGAGTGGGGCCCTTTTTCTCCCGGGGGCTCACAGGTTCTCGGCCACATGGGGACGCTTTGAGCTGCTCAGTCTGGCTGTTCTCAACCTTGGACCTTAAGGTCTAAAAAGCCACAGATAGTTCTAAATACTTCATCATAAATATTAACAAGTTGTAAACTCAGGAGCCATTCTGAGCAAATTCATTCCAAGTATGACTGCCCATCCCATACATGTCAGACGCTGATCAGATTGTGTGAGGAACCTTATAAGTGCCACAAACCACACCCATGTCCACCTGCTGCATTTCCCACCTGTGCCTGGGCTGCAGCTTCACGAGCCCCCTACACGGGCTGTGCTCTGGCTACTTAAGGATGTGGAAAAAGGCTTCCTCCTGTGTGGCCCTGACCTTGAGCTCTTCCCATTCATCTCTCACAGACGGCAGGCTCTCTTCACGGCAACACTTCCAGGCAGCATCCGAAAGGGAAAACTAGTCTCTTTTCAAAGCCTTTCAAGTTTCCACTTTAAAAAAGGAAATTTCATTCCTTAAAGCGCTGCTCGTGTGTATGACCTGTGCATGACACCTCGAAAACTGGCGTTGCTTTGTGTGATGCCCAGAGAAATCCAGCTCTCACTCTGCTCCCAACCCCTCTCCCCCACAGGATCTCCCTCCCCAGTTTCAATCATGAGCCCCCGAGATGCCCACACCCTGCCCTCCCTCCCCACCCACTTTCTGCCACTTAACGCCTCATGGCTCCCTAAATTTTTTTCTCTAAAGGCTACTCCAAGGATGTTAGCCCCCAAGTTACACTTACTTCTCCTTCCTCCTCTGCATATGCAATAAGGTTGTATTTAAGACAACAACAGCAAAACCAAAACCTTTTCAGGATGAAAGTGTTCAAGGAGATGGTTCTTTACGGGTGGAATTAGGATGTCCCCAGAAGTCTTTTCAGGCATCCTTTCGGGACAGACTTAACCTGCGATCACTTCCTCAGCAAACATTTGATGAGTACCTCCTATGATGTGAGCATCCTGCCAGGAGCTGGGGACACAGAATTGACTAAGACATGGTCCCTGCCCTTAGGGAGCCCACAGCAGAATTGGGTAGAGTTGCTCTGATTCATCTCATTGACCAGTCATCTCAATCTGTTTTATAGGCACAGAAACGCCCATGTTGTTGGCGACTAGAGGAAAGAACGAGGTAAAATACATGAACACGTTCATGAAAAATTATTGAAAGACCCAAAATGCAGGTGCTGTCTATAAAGTCAGTGATTGGCCATCAAATCAGTACTAATGATTTAGCACATGTAGAATGTGCTATTAAAAGGCATTCCAGGCCAAACCTTCATACCCTCCACACCTAACACTTTCAGATCGTGTTCATCGTCTTCAGCTTAGTCTGTGGAGAACTGGTCGACCAGCAGCACTTAACCCTACATTCCATCAGCCATTTACCATCTGCGATGTGAACAGAGCTCACAGTATGCAGAGAACAAGTCTGAGTATTAGGATTTTTCCTGGCTTCCTCCCGGCTAAAACATAGGCACGGATTGGATCCATGCATCACTTTTTCTGATATAACAATTGTGAACACAGTTTCCAGGATGTTTTTCATGCTCCAAGTAAAAACAAAGGAATCACAGCCTTTCCTCTACAGACCTGGAAAAACTCTGGCCATCCTGCCCCGCCCTCTCTCATTCATATCCCTGAAGATAGCCAGAGAGAGGCAGTGTTTCCCAGCTGGAAACTCAAGACCCACAGAGGGAACCAGCCCTCTCACTCACACACCCATCCTTGAGCAAACTCCACGGAGTGCCTGTACTGGTAGAGGGAGGACACCACGAACCTGGTACAGCCCTCAAGACTGGAGTCTCCACACTGGGCAAAAGAGACACAGCTCTTGTCTTTGAGGAGCTTATATTCCAGAGGGGAGCCAGGCATTCATTTAATAAAGTCACACGTAGTGTAAACTTTTGGTCTGTCCCGTGCATATGGTGCAATGAAAGTACAAAAAGCATATAACAGGGGATCTTCTCTGGTCTGGAGAAGCAGCACTTGAGCTGAGATCTGAAGCATGAGAAGGGCTTAATCAGGAAGAGTCGGGGTGAAGGAAAGCCCTCCAGGTGGAGGTATTGCTTTGAGAAAGACTCACATTGGGTGAGGGGGGAAAGATATTCTGGAGGATCTAAAAGGGAGGTGAGGGGGACAGCATAGGGGCGGAGGGAAGGTGTGGGAGCCGGGGTCTTGTGGGTGGCAGGAGCTGGGCCATACAAGGCTATTGTGGTGGTGGAGATTTTGATTATCTTAAGAGCCATAGGACACTACCAAAAGATTATCATTTTTAAAAAATAGTTACTCTTGATTAAGAGTGGGGAACTGCAAGGGGATGTGTTAGGAGACCAGCTGGGTGAGAAATGATGGCAACTTGAACTAAGAAGGCAGCAGAGGAGCTGAAAAGATATAAGTAGGTTTGAGAAAATACAAGAGGAATAATGAACAGAACGATGGGACCCTGGGGAGAGGGGAGTATTAGGGACAACCCCCAGGCCTTTGGTTTGCAGAACCACCTGGACAGCTGGGTCATCCCCTGAGCCTGGCTGCCCTGGAGTAGAATCTAATCTAGGTGGTGGTGGGAAGGGAGAGATTAGTATGAGCTTGGTTTCAGACCAAACCACCGCATTTGCATGTTTGCCTTTGAGGTACGGTTGAGGACACTCAAAATTAACCATTTGAATATATAAGTTTGGAGCCCAGAGGACAGAACAGTAGATTCTATCAGCATAAAAGTGGGAACTGGAGCGGAGTTCACAGATGAAATTGTCCTTGAAGAAAGTAGAAGCGGAAAGAGAAGAAGGTGTAGGGCTGATCCTTGAGGTCCTGCTGAAAACACCCATAAGCCATTTGGTCCATGCCAAAAGGTACTTGAAATTCAGTTCAATCCAAAAGTTCACGAGCATATTTGGTCCATGCCGAGCGGTTTTGGATGGGACCAAATATCAAGGACTTTTGGCATGGACCAAATGTTTCCATGGATGTTTGAGACAGGACCAAATATGACCAAATATCAAGGGTCTTTTGGCTTGGACCAAATGGCTTATGGACCAAATGTCTAATGGACGTTTTGGACAGGATTAAACACCTGCTAACCGCTTGAGGAACTCCTTCATTTAATGGACACGCTGGAAAGGAGGAGCCTGCAAAGGAACTAGAGAAGATCTTAAGGGCCCCTTGCCTCCAGCACTCCACGGGATGATAGCTTCAGGGAACCTTCCCACAGACATGCACAAATACTGCTTCTAGAGCCCACAGGATTCCATGGAGATGCTGAGCAAGGAACCCATGGAAGAGCCATGAGGTGAGCACACAAAAGGACCCAACATTTATCCACCCCGTAAGCAGAGCACATTCTTCAAAGTTCCCACCACGGAGACCTGCTTGTTTTCAAGCACGCCAGCTCCCGGGAAGGCCAAACAAGAGAGGACCCATCTTCAAACAAGAGGATCCCTGGGTTTCACGCGGATAACCTCTTCTCCTCCCTCTGAATCTGGCCTATTTTGCTTTCTTTCTTGCATGTTGCACCGGTCTAGATTGCTCTGAATTTCTCTCCTAATTAGTTCTTTTTTACATTGTAGCTTTGCAACTTCTTTTGATTTCCACTGCCCATTTAAATGGCTTGTTTTCATTTTTGAAGCATTCTTTTAAACTCATGTCACCTCGTTGGTTTTTATTGTGATATCTGACAGGTAGCTCGCTTGAAAGAGTGAAATTTCCACAGTCTCCTTACAGATTTGCATTTTCACATCAACTGGAGAACAGACTGTTGAATCCTTTGAAATAGCTGGTGGGCAGAAAGGTGTACTGAATCAAACAATGGGCTTCTTTTGCAGTATGAGACTCAGGGAAGAAGACGTAAGGAATTAACCAGGGGCGAAGAAGTTGATCAATAGATAATATAAGATTTGATTCCTACGTTACTGCCTCTCACTCTACCCCATCTCTCTTAATTTATATTCACTATGCCTAGAATAGCCTGTTCTGGAAGGTAATCCAGAAGCAGGCTCCGCTGCAGTTCAATGAACTGTCCCAAATAGCTCCACTTTATTCGTTTTATTCACTTAAAGATGGCCTTCGTGTGTTATGAGTCATGCCTTTCTTTTCCAGGGCGACCACCCATCATTGCTCTTCACTGGCAGGACAGTTGTGCTTCAAGTTTCTGTAGCAAAATCCTTCAGCCACGTTTTAGAAAGAGCCCAATAGATGGTGATTTTTTCATTCACCCATTTACAGCACAGACACACAGGACACACACCCCTCCAAGATGCGCAGCCACCATTAATTCACGATTCTTTAGCTCACTTTCTCCTTACTGATCTTTGAATTGATTATAATAACCATTGCGTTACTCACTGATTTCAGTGAGAGTTAAAAATAGAAAACCATGCACAAACGTTAATATCCTACGGTTGCATTAACATCTCACCATTATCTTTAAATGACACACAGCTGAGGAGCAAGACGTGCTAACGCAGGAAGTGTCTCTGTCTGAACTTGGAGCGTGCACACCATCTTGGAGAGAGAAAAGCCTTTTCAGCCACATTAAACCTCCACATCTCTTTCCCTGCAGGAGAACAGTGATAACTACCTCACAGAATGTCATAGAATTATATGAGATTTCATGGAAAGTGCCCCATTCAAAGTGGCATCTCTGTAAATATTAGCTCCTCTCCCTTGAAATTGCTGGCCACCTGCAGAGAAAGAAACCTTCATTTTCCACCCTCCTCTCCCCTCAGATCCCCCCTCCATTTAACCAGCCTCTAAAGGAGGCATCCTAGACCCTCCCACCTTTCCCTCAGTCCCTCCTGTTCTCTTGTCCTTTACTTCTCCATACCAGAGTTTTCCACCCAATTACTGGGCTTCCAAGAACCTCCTGGGCCTCCTACCTACGTCTTATGCACACGACAGCCTTGTTCCTGGGCTGGTCCTCTAAGCAGGACCTTCTGCTCCCTGACTGCGAGGGTCTCCTGCCCCGCCCCACCTGCTTCCTCCTCCCCTCCCCCACACCGGCTTCCTCCTCCCCTCCCGCACACCTGCTTCCTCCTCCTCAGCAAAGGCACCTCCGCCTTTCCTTCACTCCCTGATTCTTCCCTGATGTACAGAGCACGTACCGGCCTCTGTGCGAGGCCCTTGCTCAGGGTTTGGAATCGGGATTTGAGGGACAACCCAGCCACGCTCCACACCTACGCTCTGGTGCAGGGCAGCCAGGCATTGGCCCCTCCTGGCCAACAGGGTTCAGATCCCCTTTGCTCCTTCACACAGGGCAACAGTTCTGAGGGAGGGCTCAGCTTCCGCAGGCTGGAGTCATCCAGGGCCGCCTGTGCTCAGAGACCCACCAGGTCCCTCCAACCTCCTTTCGCTTGCTCAGCTGCCCCCATCTGTTGACCTTGGAGGGGTGGGGGTCCCCTGTCCTGTCACTCAGGGCAGTGGCGGGCGAAGGCACAGGGGGCGGCCCTGGGGGCACGTGCTGCCTTTGGGGTGGGGCTGATTGGGACATAGTGCCCTAGGGCTGCAGCAGTGCTGGGGACCCTGCCCTTCTGAACTGTCCATGGTAACCGATGTGAGCAGAGGACCTGGGAGATCCACCGGGGCTCTGAGGGCTCTGACATGCCCAGATGCTGATGGCCTCGGGCTGTCTGCCGCACATGCACTGTGGGGCTGCCACCTCCTGTGGTTCCCAATCCTGCTGTTTGCTCAGCATACTGGACGGCACCGCTTCTCCAAGGCCTCACAGGTTCGTGATTAAGCATACGGACCCTGGGGGAAGCGGGGGAAGGAAAAATTGGGAGATTGGGATTGACTTATACACACTACTATATATAAGATAGGTAACCAACAAGGACCTACTGTGTAGTGTGGGAACTCTACCCAATACTCTGTAATGACCTATATGGGAAAAGAATCTAAAAAGGAATGATAAATATATATGTAATTGATTCACTTTGCTGTACACCTGAAACTAACACTACATTGTAAGTCAACTACACTCCAATAAATATTAATTAAAAAATAATAAAAGCATACGGACCCTGGAGCCAGAGAACCTGGAGTTAAGCCCTGGATCTACAGCTTGCCCGTGTTCTAGAGCCAGTTACTTAATCTCCTCTGCAAAAGGACATAATCATTTCCCTTCGTGACAGACCGGCTGGAGGAATGCAGTTAGCTGATAGCCTGCAGCTGCAGGTGACTCCAGGCTCTGCCTCAGCTTTCAAACCCAAAACCAGGAGCTCTGCAGGCAGGCAATCAGTTGCTGGGTCCGTGAGGCTCCCCTGTGAGCACCACTCCCACACCCCACTCCCCGGGGCCCCCAAGAATTTCTCCAAGCCGCACCGCAGTCTGGGGGTCTTCCTGCCCCCTCCTCCTTCCTTCTCCCCCTCCTTTCATAGACTGCAGACCCATATAGTGACCTGGGGGCCCTCTGCCCACTTCTGCTTAGTCTCCCCTTTCTCAGGACCATCCCTCCCCACACATCTCCTGGACATTCTTCCTGGAAGATGCTACTTGCTCACCACTGGCCCACGGAGAGAAGCTGGCGAGGGGACTCACACACCAATGCTCTTCCCTCATCAGTTGAGGGTGGCCCTGGGGTTTTTCAATCCCCAGACTTTCAGGGCTGGGCTGCCCTGCACACTGGCTGAGCAAGCTCTTATTGTACTGAAAAAAAAAAAATACTCTCAGGCAGAGAAGCAGAGAGAAGCAAGAACTTGTAGGCAGGAGTAGAGATTGTCCGCTGCATCTGTGGAAAACCCAGAAGTGGACCACAGGCATGCGGCTGGGCCTCAACATCATCTGTGATGAATGACATCAAAGCAGCAATTCTCAGACTTAGGGACTCGTGTTTCTGGGAGTGCATGGTGGTCATGGTGGTTTGTGAAGGCCCCACGGTCAGTGTGAGGCAAGTGCTTGCAGCACCCATTTTCTTGCAGGTTTTTGTAGGGAAGCACAGTTTTGTTATTTTTTTCGCAAATGGATACTATAGATTGGAATGCAGACCTCACATGCATTTTTAAACAACAACACGAGACTTCAAGCAAACGTCGTGCTTGACACTGGCGGCCTTATGGGGCCTCCTAGTTCCCCGTCATCCAAGTGGAAAGGCTGACAAGTGGAGCTGTGGGTCATTGAAGCCACTGAAGAGTTTTAGGTGAGAAAGTGCAGCGGGCAGATCCGTGGTTTGGAGGGTGAAGCTAACAGCGGAGAGAGGTCGGGTGCCCTAGGGATCACGGAGGGCCTGGTGTGTGCAAGACCAACCAAAGTTCTCATTCTGGGGCGAGGGGGGGACTCCAAAAAGTGATTCTACAACGAGTGTTGAATAAGCATTTTGAGGTCTGCTCTGGACCGTGGGCTGCGAGAGAACATATAGCAGGAGAATGAGGGATGCTGGGCACGGCGGTCACTGACCAATTCCTCAAGGTCAGAACACTGGACTTGCGCTCCAAAGGACCAGCAGGAATGAGTTAGGTAAAGGTTTAGAAGAAAACATCCCAGGGAAGAGCTTGTGCAAAAGCCAGGAAGAGGGGGAGCCTGGGATGTTGGAGGAACGGGCAGGTGTGAGCCCCAGTGTCACGTGGGATGTGCCTGGTGAGGCTCTTGGGAGTGGCCCCGCCAGGCCTCCAGGACACGTGCAGGGATCTGGTCAGAGCAAAAAGAGCCTGCTGGCAGGTTTTGCACAGGGGAGCAAAGAATTATATTTGTAACTTTGAAAAGATCAGTTTGACTGCAGTGTGGAGAATAAGATGGAGGAAGGGCAGGAACAGATGTGGGGAAGTTGCTTAGGAAGGGATGTGCTTGTCCAGGGGGGAGATGCTGGTAGCTTGGACTAGCGGAGTAGAAGTAAATCAATAGATGTGTGTATCAGTCAGGGTTCTCCAGAGAAACAGAACCCATGGGAGGTTCTGCCGTGTGTGTTGTGTGTGTGTGTATATATGGGGGGTTGGTTTGCAGGAAGAGAATCAGTATTGTCTTGCAAGACAGTTGCCTCAGGGGAGGCCATCACGGTTTCTCCATGCAAGGCAGGGTTAATCCCCTCAGATGGGGGTGAGGATGCCACTGCCTCTGGGGTGGCGAGTCCTCTCCCACCGGTAAAGATGACATTATCAGAATTCAGGAGATTAATGTCCCCAGCCTCATCACAATCTTCCCACGGGTCCCCATCCCAGCTCAAGATCCCGTCCTTCCCCAACCAATGCCCGCACTTTAACAGCAGACACCCTGGGAGGCTGGGAGTTCAACTTGCGTAGTAAGTCAGCCTTTGCGTAGTAAGTCAGCGGGAAGAGATCTGCATTTGACTTTCAGCCGTCTCAGCCCTGCAGCTCCGGGAGCTGAGGGTGTCATCAGGGCACACCCCGATACTCTCAGGTCCTATGGCACTGGAGCTGGGAATTCCAATCCCTGAGCTCGTCCTTTTCTTTTGCCACTTTGTCCAGTGACATTAGGAGCAGCCACCTAAGGTTATTATATGCATTTCCAAAAATGGTTTCCAAATCAAAAGTATATACACGGTCACCCAGCATCCTGCTTCCTCCTCAACTAGGGGTATCTTGGTCACCTTACTTCTTAATCGACTAGGAGTATCCAGTGAAGATATTTTGCACATCTCCATAAACAGTTCATGCCATGGCCTATCTGTGCTCTCTTTACTACTGGAAATAGAGTGATTAGCATTTTTAAATCTAATCAAATTAAGAACCAATTCCAGAAACCCCACAACCAATTCAGAAAACCCATCCTTCACATTCTGTTCCTTTACAACCACTGTCAGTACCCACATCTGTATTGGTCAGGGCTCTCCAGAGAAACAGAACCAACGAGAGAGTGTGTAGGTATGAATGCAGGTATGTATGTATGTGGGTATGTATGTAGGTATGTATGATGAGGAATTGGTTCATGTGATTGTGGAAGCTGACAAGTCCCATAATCTGCCATTTGCCGGTGGTGTAATTCAGTCTGAGTCCAATGTTTGGGAAACCAAGGGAGCCAGTGGTTTAGATCCCAGCCCCAGAGCAGGAGGGGATGATACAAGGTGTCCCAGCTCAGCAGTGAGGCAGGAAGAAGGGGTAAATTCCCCCCACCTCTGCCTTTTGCTCTATTCGGGCCCATCATGGAATGGAGGATGTCCACTCACATTGGGAAGGGCAGTCTACTTTACAGAGTCCAATAATTCACATGTTAATTTCATACCTAGAAACAATGCTTGATCTAGATACTCTGTGGCCAGCCAAGTGAACACACAAAATTAACCTTCACTATAAAAAGGAGTGGACAGCTTCAGGTGATATTTAAGAGTTAAACTTGGCAGGACCTAGTAAGGAATGAGAGAAGTGGACAGAGTAGGGTGAGAGATGTAAAGACTGACTCCCTCACTTGGGGCTTGGGCCACTGGATGACCGTGAAAAGTAGGGCAGTGGGCGTCTGGAGAGAAATGGATCGGGGGAAGACAGTTTTAGAGTTTTGATTGTGTGCTGCTGTTTTAAGATGCTACAGACTTAGTGCATTTAAATGCTGATGGGAAACATCAACCAAAGAGAAGCAGACAACGCCCAGCAGTGAAGGGATCATCAACAGACAATCCCAGAGAAAAGGGGAGGGTGGGAAGAGCAGCACAGTGGACAATCCCTCTCCGAGAGATGTT
Source organism: Monodon monoceros (assembly GCF_005190385.1). Taxonomy (NCBI): domain Eukaryota; kingdom Metazoa; phylum Chordata; class Mammalia; order Artiodactyla; family Monodontidae; genus Monodon; species Monodon monoceros. Next base: position 5,007,871 of record NW_021703784.1, on the reverse strand, counting down.
CACTCTTCCCGGGCTTTTCCCATCACCTCCTTCTCCCTTCCCTTCGCCCCTTTAAAATCCTGTTCATCCTTCATTGCCCAGATGAAGTTAGCACCCCTTTCTCTTCTTCCCCAACCCGACCTCCGTCCTCCTCGTCCCACTGAATGTCCAGGGGCTCTGTGGCACTCATCACTTACACCAAATGATGACCCATGTCCTCTGGATGTGCCGAACACCTACCGGCTAGCCTGTCCATCAAGGTAGCATTTCCTTTCTTTCATTGACTCCCTCAACACCAACCTCTGACCTAACATGAAAGATAAAGGGGATTTTTACTGCCAAAATGAACCCATACAGGAGTCAAGGTAAGGAGGAAACCTCACAGCTCCCCTATGCACATCAGGACTCCAGCCTTTAAGTGATGCTCAGAGACAGACGGATGTCCTGCTAACAAGGTCCTCATTTCTCAGGAGGATGGTAGGGCTGAGCTACTGGCAATGAAGAAGAAGTGCAAAACAAGAGAGCAGGATGGTGGACCTCGGAGAGCCTGGGGTGTTGACAGCATCCCTGGTTCTTGTCTGTGTTCTCCGGCCTCATCAAACGTGGCAAACTGAGATAGGAGCTAATCTCAGAAGCCATTAGAAGGTGCTAAGAATTGACGAGGTGAGAACACCATGGCGTGGGCGTGTCCACCGAGCACAGGCGTTAATCTGTTGCTCAGTGAAAACAGCAGGGAAGGAGCTTGGCAGGAGAGAGCGCGGTGACTAGCCCCAGGCAGCCAAGAGCCCTGCCCAGACAATGTCCCCTGCGGGCATCTCTCCCCTTCACATGACTGGTTTGTCACATCTGTCTTCGGAATTCTAGGGGCAGGTTAGGAAATTGAGTTAATGAAGAAAGTGAATCTATGTAAAGTGCTTAGAATAGGTATCAGTGTTAAATATTATAATGAAATAGCAACAGTAAAAACTATTAGTATCCTTGACAAGCAAGAGCTAAAGTCAGAGAAACCTGGATTTGAATAAGGCATCTTCTAGTTTCCCAGAGTTATCTACTATTAATAATAAGACATAGAGACTCAGATTTTTTTGTCTTCATTTGAAAAATGAAGTTATTCCGGCCTATGGTGCAGGACTACAGTGGGGACAACAGAAGATACTACTGTAAAGTCTAGCCGAGCCCTTCAGGATTTCCCAAGGGAGGGGTGGGCTCTCCAAGGCAAAGATGGTCTTGACAAATGCACACCCTTCGCACCAGGAATCTCCCCTGTAAGTCACTGCGATGGTGAATTTATGCGTCAACTTGGTTGGGCCAAGGTGCCCAGATACTGGGTCAAACATTATTCTGGAGGTTTCTGTGAGGGTGTTTGTGATGAAATTAACATTTAAACCAGTGGACTCTGAGTAAAGCAGATTGCCCCTTATAATGTGAGTGGGCCTCTCCAATCAGCTGAAGGCCTGAACAGGAGACTGACGACCCCCAAGCAAGAAGGAATTCTGCAGCAAACCTGAACTGGAACATCGGCTCCTTGCTGGGGCTCCAGCCTACTAACCTACTCTGCAGATTTTGAACTTGCCAGCCACATAATCTCATGAGCCACTTCCTTAAAATAAACCTAAATACTCATCGTATTGGTTCTGTTTCTCTAGAGAACTCTGTCTAAAACAGACACAAAACTCCCTCTGGTTTTCAGAATGATGCAGGTTGAGATCCCCTACCTCCCCAACGTTGCAGGACCAGCTAGAATGTCTGTCCTGATGGCTAAGGAGAAGAAAAGGAAAGGACTGCACCTCTAGTATCAGTGCTGTTTGTCTGCCTGATTCAGCCGAGCCCACACTGATGATCACAATGGCAGACCTTTCATTACTAGGACTCCAGGAAGAGAAGACCAAGAGAGGACTTATTTAGTCTTTGCAAAAGTATATGGTGCCCGTTATTGACCAGAGACTGTGCTAGAGATGGGATAATAACAACAATAATAATGAGTTTAATTGGATCTGAAACACAACCCATTGTAAGGCACACCATATTTTATGTTCCCAGAAGACAGAAAAAAAAACACCTTCAGATTTCAGAGATGTCAAAATGGGGAAGAAATGCATCTCAGAATGAATAAAATAGGATAATAATGATAATAATAAGATGTCTAGGACTTGCTATGCACAGGTACTGTTCTGAGCACTTTACGTGTATTAATTCTTTTAATACAGCAAACTTATGAGATAGAATCCATTATTGTCCCATTTTATGGATGAGGACACTGAGACTCAGACAGGCTAAGTGCCCTGCCCAGGTTCACTCAGCTCCTAAGCAGCAGAGCCAGGATTTGAACCCAGGCAGACTGGCTCCAGAGTCCGTGCTCTCAACAGCTCTATAAGAACCGCAGTTAGGAGGCAGCTCATTCCGAATCTGCCCCATTGTCCAAGGACCTGCTGAGCGGCCCACGGCCCATTCTAGAAAGTCCAGGGGCTGTCAATCTGCTTGACTGTAAGCGACCACTCTTAAATGTACCACTAGCTTTTTCGAGAAGTTCAAATAAAATATATCTACAGCAGTTCATGACTCTGTCATGAAGTCACTTTGTCAGATGGCAAATTTGGGGAGAGGACAGAACTCAAGGAGCCACGTGTGGTCATCTGGATTTACTGAGAGGACATCACATTACTCCATCTTATCATGGCCCTCACCCATGAATTCACTAAGTAAGAAATTATCACACCAACCAGGTTCAGGACAGCTGCTAAGGACCAAAGATCCAGATGCAATGGAGGAGAACGCCCGTTCCCCACGGCCTCCCTGAAGTGGAGGACGCAAAGCGAAAGACCTAACTCAGGAGAAGACGGAAGCAGAATATAAGGAAGGGCCCTGCAGGGTAATTTCTGAGATGGTTTATTCTTCTCTGATAGTTTTCTCCTGGGTATTCATGGCATCCTGGGGGCATCTCACCTCAGCGGAGAGATGACGCTGCCACTCCGGTTCCCATGGAAACCAAACTTGGACAGAAGGAACAGAAGGCTCTTCAAGGTCATCAGAGCACAGGAGAGAGGAGACAAGGACAGCAAGGAAAGGGAGCTCTTCCTCCCACTCATCACTGAAACACGTGGCTCCATCAGCAACACGACCTTGGGGCCCCAGGCGGGGAGTTCTGGGGGAGGAGCCTGTGCGCCTCCCCCTCGCCCGCCCCCGCCCCCCGCCGGAAGTGCAGGGGCGGCCCAGGACCAGGCTGGGGGTGCGGGCTGCTCCTCCGGCCTCCCGGCCCATCCCTGAGTCTGGTTTCCAGGAGACGTGCCCTGCAAGTTTTAGAGATGAGTGACTGTCCCCATGTGCCCTCCCCCCTCCTCAGAGCCGCTAGGCTTCCAGCGCCATCTTCGTTATCAGCTTCCGGAAGATGTCCTGGAGTCCAGGACTGCCTCTCGATCCTCTGATCAGAAAGCCGAGTGTGGGAGGGGCCCGCTCAGGGCCAGGGCCAGAGAGATGCTGCACCGGCGGCTTCATCTCGCTTTCTCGTTCTTGTCACCGCGCTTCCCCGCGTGTGTGGCTGTTTGCTGCAGACTCTCTCCTTTCAGCCCTTCCTTGTTTAACACCCCGGCCGTGAACTTCTTCCTTCCAAAAGCCTCAAGAAAAGACCTTTCTGCCTCCCAGCCGCCCAGGCTTCAGAGCAGGGCTGGCCGTTCCCTTGGAACTGTTTGTCAGGCCTGTGCATCCCCAGCTCTGTCCGGGCTCAGAGCTGTGGGGTGGGGGGACAGGTCACCAAACCTGAGGACCCTGCCACCAAGGCACGTGAGGCTGGGAGTCCAGGTATCGGACTCAGAGACTGAAAGACTTAATGGGGACAGAGTCTTCTGGCAGTGACTGGCAAAGACAAGTCCACGAGGTCACTTCTGGTTTTCATTAGGCTCCAGATTGTGCCAGGCACCTGCAGCATCACCATGGGGCTCTGGGTGTCCCAGCAGCCCAGGCCCTGCCTCCGGACCCCATTGCCTGAAGCCTGAGCATCTCTGAGCTCCCTGGGGAGATCCTGTCTGCTGAAATTGGCTTCTCCTCATTTGTCATTAGGGCCAGTACTTAAGAGGTTAAAAAAAGTGCAGGATACAAACAGAAGTGGTGGTGGTAGCACTGGGGTAATAACGATTATTAATATTGTTACGGTTGGTTTATTCCTTCTACAGTTTTCCTTGGATCACCGGGGGAGACGTCTATCCACCCAGAGTGATATTGCAGGGCTGGGCTATACTCACACATCTAGGCGATGCTTTTACAAACTCAAAAGCTTGGACTGGGTTTGGGGGAAGGGCGCGGGGTAGTGGGGCCCACAGCACAGTCAGCTACTAGCCTACTAGCCCTGTGACTTTAGGGACGGCAACAGCCCTCTGTTTCCACAAGTGTAACATGTGGGCTATAATGATTCTCTAAGGCCGCTTCCAGCTGTAAAATCTTATGATTCTCCGGAAAGAAATTATATTAATGATTAACATTCACTTCATCAGGGCCCAGGCTTAGGGCTGAAAGCTGCCTGACCGAAGCTGAACTCCCTGCACCATCTACCTGGAGACCACGTGCCAGCTGTCCAAATGGAGAGCTGTGGACTGAGCCTCTGGGAGCTGGAAGGGGCCGGGGGTGGGGGGGGGTAAGTTCAGGTGGAGGAGGAGGGGAAGGTGGGGAAGGAGATGAGGAAGGAGGAGGGGGGAGGGGGAAGAGGAGATGGAGGAGACGCAATGACAAGTTTTGTGCCCATTTCACAGGTAGGGAAAGTGAGGCTTAGAGAAGTGATAGGTGGGGCCCAGAGTCCCAGCTGGGAGGGTGGAGACATGATTTTGATGCCAACGGTCTGGCTTCAGAGTCCACACTAAGAGGGCCTGGCCCCGCGGAGTCCCAGCGGAAACAGATGGCACCTTCCAACACGACGACTGAGGGATCTGAGTGACAGGGGAGCCCGGGGACGGCACAGTCTCTGGAGCTGGGGTCAGGGCGAGGGCAAGGTTACCTGCCCCGGCAGGGCCGGAGCCCAGGCCTGTGTGCGGGACGCAGCCAGCCAACCCGAGCTCGCGCAGGACGCCCCGCTCCCGCCGCCGCGCGCCTCTCTGGGCCGGGCGGGAGCGCCCTCCGCTGGGGACAGTCCCCGGAAGCGGCCATTCTCGGGGTCGCCGCCGTACTGCTCCCCGCTGCCGGGACACGGCCCTGAGGAAAGGACTCCCGGCGAGGCCTTCGTGCCTGACACCGCGGCTAAAACTACGCCCGAGAGCCGGCGGGGCCCGGAGAGGAGCGAGGAGGTGGGCCCCGCGCGTGAGGCCGGGACGCGGCCCAGCCCCTCCGCCCTCCGCCCTCCCGCCGCCCTCTCCGCGCCTCCGGACCACGGCCCCCGGGCCTCCCGCGCCCCGGCCCGTGTCCTCCCCTCGGGGCGCGCGGCCCGTCCTCCCCGGGAAGAGCCTGGTGCGGAGCCGGCACCCCCGCGCCCCCCGGCCGAGGCGGCTCTGCCCGCGGGCGCTGAGCAAAGAGCCAGCCGACGGCGCCGGACAGAAGCGTCGGGGTGATGCGCGCTCCGGCCAGAGGCTGAGAGCAGCGGGGTCAGGCCCTGGGCTAAAGAGGACGGGCAGCGCCTCATCTCCCCCCGCCCCAGCCCCCAGCCCGAGTCGGACGAATCTGTCCTCTCAGCCGATTTGGTGAAGACCATGCTGAGTGCCTGCGTGGACCGGCTCCCAACATCCTTCCTGCCATCTGAGCAAGTTCTTTCCCAATGTGATCAAGGAACAAACAGACTCAGAGGGAGTTGCCCAGTGAGCCCAGTGAGTGCCCAGACTGGCCCACGTGATCTGAAGGACAGAGGAGCTGAGTTAGGGCCGCGCCTCCCTCCGTGCCTCCCAGCCTCTGGGAACCAGGTTCTCAGGAGTTCATGCCCATCGTCCGGCCTTCCTCCTGGCGTTTTGTCCCGCGTCAGCTGCAGGACAGTGACACGCTCTCCTCAGGGACCACCTCCACCTCTAGACCCAACTTAGGGGATTTGCTTTCCTGTCCTGAACTGTCTGGCTCTCTAAGAGTTCCTGCAACAACCCATCTTAATTTAGGAGGAAGATGGGTCAGAATACCTGGGTGGCTTTCCAGAAACGTGATGCCTCCATGCAATGAAAAGACAGCTGCTTCTTTTGAAGAACTGGGTGCTCCTACCTCCAGCTGGCTGCATGGCTGGTGTTTCCAACTCATACGTGGCTTAAAAATCAGTTTTCATGTCAAAACAAGCTTTATTCTCTTTCCATCTCCTGTTGGAAAAGCGAGGTAACTAAGAGCATTAGGGGTCCCAGCTGTGCTCGTGGGGGTTCAGACGGCACACGGCTCAGAGGCAGGGGGCTGCCCAAGTCGAGTTTCAAGGGTGACGCTTCCACTGGTCGCTGGAATTTATCACCGCCCTCTTCCCTCCCGGTTCTGGACCTGCCTAGAGAGTCCTCAGTAAGGTGCCCTGGGCAGCTACTCTCGAACATCTGGGGGCTAAATATGAGATGAAACCCATTTGCCACCCCTGGGCTGTTATCGCAATGAACCTCAGGGGCTCCTGGATGGGAACCCGCTCCTTGGAGGACTCAAGGGCTAAGTTTTGGTCAAGTCCCTGAGCTGGTGTTGGAGGGGAGAGGTGACCAGCCTCTCCTCTGTCCCCGCTCCCAGGGCAGGGAGGACAGGCGGCTTCGGGCTCCCTTCACTGACGTGGAATTAGCACACCCGTCTCAGGCAGAAGTGACCTTGGGGGCCCTGGCCCCGGACAGCAGGCCTCCTCAGGGGCACTGGCTGTGGCGGAAGGGCCTTTGGCCTGCACGGTTGTGGCACCAGCAGCATCAGAAGGTTCACCCACTATGAGTCAAAGCAAGAGAGGAGGGACGCGGGGGCAAAGAATCACCTCCAGTGAGGCCCCCGGATCACATGCTGGGGACTCATAAAACTCCTGGGAGGGATGGAAGGAACGGGGCTCGGGAGTGTAAGGGGGCAGAGCTAGGAGAGCGGAGTGGGGTGGACAGTGGGGGGATCGCCGCGGGGGAGGGCCGGCGTCGAGAGGAGTGAGGGTGACAAGAAGCAGCAGCTTTCTCTCGTCCACTTTGGCCCCAGGAGGTGGTGTTCCCTGCAACGGGACTCACTCTTGAGAAGATGAAGCCTCAGTGTCTGCAGTTCTCTCTCCTGATTGGCTCCTTAGAAAGTCCATCATCTTCTCTGTTTTCTGTGCCTTCACACTATGCCTTTCCGCTCCTTCCTCTGGCCAATTTCCATGGGTTTTCCAAGACAGAATAGAAAGTATTTCAAGGACGACTTTGCTAACCACTTGCCAACTGGGGTGAATGCCTCCCTCAGGGCCACCATGCCTTCTCAATTCCAAAAGGCCATTCACACTGTAGTCTAAGTAAGTGGATCGCTGGCGTGTGCAGTTATCAATCTCTTGAGTCTCAGCTCCAACTGCACCCTTCACTGCCTTACTCTGTGATAACAAAACGGGGCCCTGTAAATATTTCTTCTTCGCCAGCAGGCATGATGTTAAGCTTGCACAGGGCACTGGCGGGACATTGCAGAAGGAAGGGGCCCCTCTCCCGGGTCTGTGCTTCCTTCCTGCTTACCCAGGGCTGCCAGAGGTGTGGGAGCTGAACACGCCGTGGTGCTCACCTTCCAGCAAGTGGTGTTGCCAGTCCCCACCTGGGTCCCCGGCCTGCTGGCTCCCCAGGAGGGCTGGCCAGCCTTGGCCCGTGATCCCCAGCCCACCCTCCTTGGTCTCCTGCTAACCCAGGGGGGAGCTCACAGCTTGCCAGTCCCCATCTGCGTTTCCTCGCTCTCCAACCACAGTCTGCCACCTGTGGACCAGCTGTGGCCCAGAGCGTCCCAGTCAGCTTCTCACAGTCCAGCAGGCTTCAGCCTCACCCGCTCCAAAGAAAGCTGGAATTCTAGGCTCGGGGTGGCGAGGAGGCCCCCTCGCAGTCATCTGACTCACTCAGCCTTGGGATGGTTTCAGAGCTGCTTTATTCCTTCTTCGTAGCTAATCTCCTGTAAAGAGTTACTAGTATTTTATATCAAACTTTCCTGTACAAATTACACGTGGGGATGTAACCCACGCTAATACACCTGGAGTAGTTTTGCTCCAAAAATAGGGATGGGAGGAGGGGGTGCCGTTTACCTCGACTGTCACGTGACGAGACCCACGCCCCTGCCCAGAAGTTGCGTGAACAGGAGCCCTGCATCTCTCCCAGGCCTTCCGAGGCCCTGCCATGGCCCCGCTGCCACGCCACTTCTCACAGATCAGGTGGCCGGCCACTGTCTGTGTCCCCACAGACTGTGGGCACCTCTGCGTCTCACCGTGCGGGCCCCGGACCTGCAGCAGCAGTACCACCTGGGAACTGGTTGGAAATGCACGTTCTCGGGCCCCGTTTCCGATCTGCTGAATCAGAAACCCTGCGTTCTGTGCTCTCCCGAGCCCTTCAGGTGAATCTGATGTTAGCAAAGGTTTGAGAACCACTGGTATGAAGGAACCTGCAAATGGTAATGATTATATCTTCCTCACATAATGGTTGTGAGGATTTGATAAGATGGCACAAAGTAAGAGCGCAGTAATGGTGGCAAGAGTACAGACATAGAGGTAGAGAAATGATATAAGGCGCCCAACCTTCTTCACTGCCTGCTCGGCACCCCTCCTCTCCTTCCTAGAATTTGGAGGTCCTATGAAAGTGGTCTCCTGCACACTGTTCCCCAGTTGACTAGGGGTGCAGGGACAGAGGTCAATAGGCAACAGCCGGGTGAGCAGGGACAAGCCCAGCCAGGAGCTGGGAAGTCAGCCCGCGGCAGGGCCGGGTTTCCATGTGCAGGTGGTTCTCACGTGTGCCGGGGAAATCGGGGGTCGCTCCAGAAAGCTGATTTTCGCACTGCTCCATGTCTCTTCCTCAGCTTACAACAGGCCTCTCTCAAGGTCCATGAAGGCGCGTGAAGACCAGGCAGGGGGTGTCCACTCAGCCTCGGGAAATTGACCGCACTGTGTTCACCCTACAGAGCGGTTCCCGCCCACGCGGGCCGTCCTCAGAAGCTGCCACCCATCCCTGGCTTCACCGTGACCTCATCTCATCCTAATTACCAGGCCCGACCAAGAGATGCAACTCAGACCCCAGGTAAAACGAGGGACGGATGGGAGGATAGCAGGTGAAAGGGCAGCTTTCTCTGGGAACGGAGCTGGCCGTCGTGTGGATCCTAAGTTTGGACCAGCTTGAATATACTTTATCGTTACCCCGTGAAATGCTGGCTCCTATCTGGAAGGGAGACACATCTGATTCTGAATGAAGCACTACCCACTAAAGATATTATCACAGGCGGAATATTAATTTTTATCCCCCATACATGTTTCCGACCTTCAGACGTACAACTCCTTTTTCTACCTCCAAATTCTTGGAAAGATGCTTATATTTGGGAGCTCTCTATTCCCCGTCTTGAGGGGATTTCTCACTGACTGTGTTTCTATTACAGAGAAAGGAAAGCTGATGGGATGAATGCTCACTGGATAGAAATCCTGGGGCTCTTAATTAAACCGGATGAGACATCTTACCCTGAGAAACACCTCATTTGCTTCTTAAAAATTCATTTACATTCTCTGAGAGATGTAATTTGCATTTCCCTGTCTCATTCCTGAATCAAAAGTTATAATGTTGCAGAGAATGGTTTTTGCCTAAATATGTTTTCTCTCTAGTATCCTGAAGAGTCTGTGATAGCAAGGAGTGTGGGCCTCTGTCCACGAGGGGCTCCGCTTCCATCGCTTCTCCAGCAACCTGGGAGCCACAGGTGTCAGGGAGAGAACCTCTGCGCTCCACCCAGGCTTCCCGACCTCCCCTGACACCCTTCCAAAGCAAGGCAAGAGAAGTTCTACTTAGCTACGTTCCACTAGGGAGCCGTTACTGTGGCTTAACGATTGTAGCCATGTGTGGTACGTCTCTTATTAAACTTTGTGCTCCCAGGCAAGAAGCACACCTTTCTAAGGCTGTCCCCTCGGACAGACTTTGGCGACCGTCCCCGCTCTCAGATCGCTGCCGGGCACAGGCCGGCCAAGCTCACCAGTCGGGCGCGTGAATTGAGGGCGACTTTCTAGACTTGGACGCTGTTGATGGGCGAGGGGTCTGGCTTCCTTCCCTTCATCCTCTGCTCAGGAGTGTTCAGCGTTTCCATTTTTATAAGAGAACCACGAATGCAAGGTATTAGCATAGTCTGAGCTATTGGTAATATGGTACTTTTCTCACTTTGCCTATTACAGCTTGGACGTAGCGCTCCTCTTGTTAGATCTGCAAAGTGAGAATGAGTGAGCAGCAGGCCTCTAACTCAGGCCTAATGCCATCCTGGGCTTGACCTTGAATGCTGGGTTTTAGGACGTGAATGGGAGAATAGACATGGATGAGGTTAGGTGAGTACATGCCAGAAAGTAACACGCGCTCGTGCCATTCCGAGGGGTCGGGACTGTCCTGCAGCGTACTGCTTCTCAGAATGCGACCCAGAGACCACCCGTACAGAGCAGCCTGCCGTGTTTGCTAACAGTGTTATTCTTGAGCCCTGTTCCCAGGTCTACTGACTCAGAATCTTTGTGGTAGATCCAGGACCCCATGTAGTCACAAGATGCCTGGGTGATTCCCAAGCACACTTTACTTTGAAAACAATGGCACCCTTGATCGAGAGGTTCATTCAAGAACCTAAGCCAAGGGATGACGTAATCAGAGTGATCACTTTGGTTGCACTTTGTGGGACGTATTCTAAAAACTGGAGGCCAGACAAGTGATTATCGTAATTCTCCAGGTGAGGAATGATGAAGGTCTGAACTGAGCACCAGCAATGGGGCTGCAGCTACATGAGGAGGTCAGCTCTGGAGTTTCCCACTTCAGTGACTGAGTCAATAAAGGATAATTAGGGGGTTTCGAAGGATATGTAATTTGTGGAGGAAAATTCTTAGTTGCTTTCGATATGCTGAGTTTGAGGAGCCTGGGGTTACCCCGAGGGGAGCAGTCCAGGGGGAGGTTGGACGGAAGTTTGGACTCAGGAGGAAATTCTGAACAGAAGATACAGAGAGATGGGGAAGGAAATCCTTGGCGGGGATGTGATTTCTCAGGAAGAATGCGAGAGCAAAGAAAAAGCCTGAGGACAAAATGTTTGGGACTGGGGCTTCCCTGGTGGTCCAGTGGTAAAGAATCTGCCTTCCAATGAGGGGACACGGGTTCGATCCCTGGTTGGGGAACTAAGATCCCACATGCTGCGGGGCAACTATGCCCGTGTGCCACAACAAAAGAACCCACAACGAAGATCTGGCATGTCGCAACTAAGACCTGACACAGCGAAAAATAAATAAATAAAATTTAAAAATATTTTTAAAAATTAAAAAAAAAAAAGTTTAGGACTGTCAACATCAAATGGTGAGGCAGAAGAAAAGTTGCCTGATGGATGGGGCTTAGAATTAGGGAAAGTAACTTTTTTAATGTCCATTTTATTATTTTTTAATTTGAATACAGTGTTTTAATAAACAAGAATGTAACCACTGCTAAATTATCCATATAAATTATCAAGGCAAAAATGTTACCCTAATTAAAAGAACATAGACATGATAGTCCATGAAGCCAGTGGGATGAAGTTAAAAATAAGAGTTTAATGTCCATTTTAGATCAATTTAAATTTTAACAAGACGGCATGTTTGCGTAGGTAGTGATTAATAAATACAGTTCTATTTAAATATTTATCCCAGGCTATTTAAGAAATTTAATGAGCTGAATGCAAGCACCAGAGTTAAATGTTGCAGGTGGGGCAGGAGGAGAGAATTGAGTTGAGTGGGAGAACAGCCATATCACCAGTGAGAGTTCAGGTGATGCAGACATAAGTGAACCCTCTTCATTAAGGCTGCACACAAAGTAAAAATGCTTTCAGTAAAATTGCCTTCAGTAAGAAATGCCACCAGCCAGTTCTTTCAGGCATGAGTGTAAGAAAAATCAAAGAGATATTTTGGAAGGACGAAGTGGAAACTGCTTTTCTACACCTCACATGTGAGTGGAGGCAGGAAGGCTATTGGTTTAAACAAACGTCTCTTGGCTGGGAGCAAAATGGATTTTCCCCTTTCCTTCTTTATGTGTATGTTGTTGCTAATAATTCACAAAGTACTTTCCTATTTACACCTCAATTCCCCCAAGTAAATGTTTAACCATGATTACAGAAAAATAAGAACTTACCCTGAGAGTGTTACCATGCCCCAGAATTGGTTTTCAGTGCCTTCTTGATCTCAACTCATTCGTCTGCACAAGCATGTTATAAACTAGGTACACTCATCCTTATTTTACAGAAAAGTAAGCAGAGGGCTGGGGAGACTTAACCAGGGTCACCCAACTAAGACATCCACATAAAAATTCACACCCAGGCAGTCTATCTCCTGCGCCTGTTCCTTTGTCTATCATTTTATTCCACTTTTAGTTCATAGGTCCTAGTGACTATTAATACATGGAAGCTGCTTAGATTACCCAGTTACTCTTGATTTTCTCAGAGGAAGCCCAAGGTAGTCAGTAACTAGGAACTGCCATGAGAGTTTATGATAAATAATCAGTGAGGCAGAATAACTCATAAATGTTCTCTCTTGCTGTTAGGCTCTATAATATATGTACATTTCATTACATGACCCTATGCATATTTATTACGTTAGATGGTTTTCACCTCTCTGGTTTTAGCTAGATTATAAATTCTCTGAGGCAAAGTAGTACATATTCCTAATATTCAGAGCCTAGCACAGGAAAGCAGTGAAGATCCACTGATGCATCTTTAATGAATAAGTCAGGTAATGAAGGGGAGCTTGGAAGAGCTTCTTTTAGTCACACAAATATTTTTCAGTTATTTTCCAAATAGCCTGAGTTGGTAAATCTAAAATATGTTTCAGGGCTTGGTATTTATTTCTCTTTTAGAAGATATTTTAAATACATTTTTATAGCTTCAAGAGAAATGTATCCATATAGACATGATTCATTTTGAAAGGACCCTATGGAATCCATGGTATTAAGAACTTTTTTTTTTTTTTAAAGAAAAGAATGAAATTTCTTACTTGAGCCAATCTCTGAACCAAAGGGCTGTAGCTGAAGGTTGATTGTGGTTCAGAGTTACCCCAAACTCTTGAACCACCATACTGAATGCTCCTCTCTCTCTCTCTTTCCATCAAGTATATTCTCAAATACAACCCCTGCCTACTGGAAATGTCTGATACGAAATGTTAAAGAATAAATGCTGGTGGCCAGAGGCCCTGTGCTGAAAGCCCCAAGAGGACCTCTGCTTTCGGTAAGTGGAGATTCAGTAAGTCAGAACAAACCTCTGACTGAGGACAAATATAAGAAGTAGATAAAAATCTTTTAAAAACTGCTCTCAAAGGCACTGTTAGCTCTTGATAGTAAGCTAACACGATCATGATGAATTATTGGGAGAAGATCTAGGAGAGAGAGCAGAAGCCCAGAGAGGTAAGCCCAGTAGTTGGGACCACTTCCCCTTTCGGAGTATGGGTTGGTTCTAGAGGAGTTGGCTGAAGGGCACATTGCATATTGCATGTGGCACATTGCAGGCACATTGCACCTGAGTTGGAGTGTGGAGCTCACCAACATAAGGATGAGCTAATATATAGGGGAGTGACCTGATGAACCCAGTTCCTTTTGGGTTGAGAAAGTCTGCACCCTAGGAGCAAACTGAACAGAACCAGATTGTTCTCAAGGAGACTGCAATTCAGCTTCAAGCTCTCTCCGTGTCTGGTACTGGATTAGGTAGCTCCAAGTGTTGGCATCCGTAGATGTATAGCAGAAGCAAGCATAAATCCTTTCTGGAGGAAGGTGATATTATTCTAGTCCTCCAGTTATTTTAGCAAACAATTTTTCGAAAAGAATGTTCAGCACACGACAAGAAATAACTAGTGCACAAGAAGAAAAGAAAACAAGCTAAGAGGAAAAATAGACAATAGAAACAGACTTACAGGGACCACAGAAATAGCACTTATCAGACATAGACTTTAAAATATCTATGCATATGTGTTCAAGATGACAAAAGACAATATCGAGAATTTTGGCAGAGAAGTAGAACTATTAAAGGAGAAAAGGATATTCCAGAACTGAGAAATTTTTAATGTTGATTTTTAAAACTCGGTGATGTATTAAATAATAGATTACTCTGAAAAGCTAAAAATCTGAATTATGAACTGGTGAAAAGAAAATATCCAGCATAAAGCATGGAGAGACAAAACAATGGAAAACAGGAGAGTAGGAGACAGAGAAAATATAGCGAAACATTCTAACTTACACATACGTGGAATCCCAGGAGAGGAGAGCGAAAACAAGGCAGAAATGATATTTAGAGATATAATGGCTGAGAACTTTGCAAAAATGCTGAAAAATATTAAGCCATAGATTTTCAAAGTTCTATACCCCTAAGCAAATTACATTAAAAAATATATTACATGTATTTGTATAAATACACACACACACACACATCATCTCCATATCTAAGCACACTATTGTAAAAATACTAAAAAAAAAAAGATAAAGAGAAGATCCTTTTCTTTTTTTTTTTGAGAAGATCTTAAATGCAGACTGAGGGGTGAAAAAACAATACCTTCAAAGGAGTAACAATTAGACTTACAGCTGACTTCTTCATAAAAATAATGGAAATCAGCAGACAATGGAAAGAAAATAATAGTCAGTCTATATCCATGAAAATGTCCTTCAAGAATGAAGGTGAAATAGAAACATTTTCAAATAAACAAAAACTAAGAAGTAATTAACATCAGACCCACACTAAAGGAAATAGTAAATGTTATTCAGGCAGAAAGACATGATCTCACATAGAAGCTCAAAGATACAGTAAGGTATGAGCAATGGAAATGATATGAGTGAATCTAAATGAATATACAAACATTTGATTTATAAAAATTATGGCATTGGTGAGCTTTGGGAAAAGGAAATATTTTTCAATAATTGGTGTTAGACAATTATATCCATATAGAAAAAATAAATACTAAGCTGACCCCATCTCACATTATATGGAAAAATCAGTTCTAGCTAGATTTGAGTCACAGGATAAAAGGTAAAACAATAAAATTTCTCAATTTGTGACCTCATGGTAGGGAATGACTTTTTAATAGGACATAAAATTCACTGACCCTAAATGAAAAAATTGATATATCTGACTAGATGAAAATTAAGACTTTGTTCTTTAAAAATTAGGTGGTCAATACCAGAAGACTGGGACTTCCCTGGCAGTCCAGTGGTTAAGACTTTGAGCTTCCATTGCAGGGGGTGTGGGTTCAATCCCTGGTTGGCAAACTAAGATCCCACATACCTCGTGGTGCAGCCAAAAATTTTTTTTTAATAAAAAAAAAAAATACCAGAGACACACCTACAAGAATTGAAGAAGTTTGCTCTGGGCAGTAGAAATTGGAAAGTGAGTGGGAGCTGATGTTTTATTATAAGGTTTGTGATCCTGTCTGACTTTCAAGACTAATTACGTGAATGATTTTCATTACAGTAAGTCCCCTACACACAAACCTTCAAATTGCGAACTTCCAAAGATGCAAATGTGCGTTCGTGTGTCTAATCACTTAAGTTAGTTCAAGTATCTGGCCTACATTGTCACATGTGTGCATCATCTGAAAGTGGTTGCACTTTTGTGTACTTTACTATACAGTACTGTATAGAGTACAGTATCTTTATTTCAAGCCCAGGGTGTCCTGAAGCAAGCGTAAACAGCAACAGTGATATAGCTGGTACTGTTAAGAAGCACCAGGAATTGGAGGCCCAGAGGAAGGACGAAGAGAGACAAGAGGAAGAAGTAACTAAAGAACCGAAGAGATTCACAATATGGGAAATGGCAAGGGGTTTTTCTTTATTTGAGGGGGCACTGTTAGTTCTTGAGGCACAGGACCCGAACGGTACATGAAGGTTGCAGCAGCCGTTCAGAATGCAGTCCAGTGCTACCGTGTCATCTATGATGAGAAAAAAGAACTACTTTTTCCCCAGACATCACCGGATCATTTTTTCAAGAGGGTAGATAGAATTGAATCCAGCAAGGAACCAGAACGTGTGCCATCACTGTCAGGCGTGAGTGGAATCGCAGCTTGCCCTCTGTCTCCTATTGCTGACGATCCTGCAGCTCTGCTGTCTCCCACCTCCTCTCCCTCCTCCAGTCAGTAACTCTTCTTGCCTGTTCACTCGATGCCAGACCCTGGATGCCAGCTGTTGGACTGCACTACTGTACTTTTCAAGGTATGTACTGTGAGATTAAAAACGTTTTCTTTATGTTTTTGTGTTTGTTTTTTATGTGTTATTTGTGTGAAAAGTATTATAAACCTATTACAGTATAGTACTATATAGCCTATTGTGTTAGTTGGGTACCTAGGCTAACTTTGTTGGACTTACAAACAAATTGGACTTACGAATGCGCTCTCGGAACGGAACTTGTTCGTATGTAGGGGACTTACTGTGCAGAAAAGTTGTTACAGATGACAGCTAATTATGATAATGGTTATAAATTTATATGCCAGCCTGAAAACATTCCACTCTTTGGAGCTATTGGACTAAGGCTCACGTTCTGCTAGACGCACAACCGCCTCTTACTTATTTGGTACATCACCCTCTTCCGAGCACTTTCTCAGATAATGAGGGGCTTCATTAGTCCCTCACTGCTTCTGAGGTTGTCCTGACTGTGATCACTCTCCCCATTTTACAGACAAGGCAATGGTGGCTTCAAGAGATGGAGTAACTTAGCAAAGTCCCATGGCCTGTTCCCTCAAATGTGGTGTGAAATCAGGTGGGGATAAATAAGGTGGTCACATTATTATTAATAAAGCAGCTGCGGCCAAAACCAAAAATTCCTGACACCCAGTCCAGACCATATTCAACCAGACATGTTTCCTAAAAAGTGTTCAGAAGAAATATTCTGTGAACAAACGCTCTACAATCCAACACCAAATACTCCTTCTGAGAGGTTTTCATGTACACGTGCCATGTGGATCTCCAAGAAATTCTGCAGTCAGAAAACCAAACAAACCTATTTAATCCATTATTTTCCAAACTTTGGGACCATGTAGTCTTTGTGGGCTGGGGAGACTCCCATTTACAGTGACGACCGTGAAACATAACTTGTGACACTGCACTGGTGCTAGGTGAGCCCTGGCCAAGCAGGGGAGTGGTGGGCAGAGCCGCCTGGTTCCAGAACAGAGCCTGGGGGAGGCGACGGCTCTGCTCTGGGAACGATGGCATCTAAATCACGGATGACACGGATTCTTCTGAGGAGTTCCTTTTAAAAATACAAGTTCTGTGGATATATGTATTATATACATATAGCTGATTCACTTTGCTGTATACCTGAAACTGACACAACATTGTAAATCAACTATACTCCAATAAGAATTTTTTCATCCACATCAGAGTTTGGAAACTCTGCTGGGGCTCAGAAGCCCTGTCTGGACTTAGTCTCTAAATGTTTATGCCATTTCCTAAAAATAGCAATAAACAGTATTCGAGAATTGAAAACCATCCTTAGAAATCACGGAGTATCCTAATGAAAGCAACCCCTCACTAGCGTTCTTGGGCGGATGGCGTTTTTATCCCAGTGCTGTGTGTCACAGCTCCAATCTTACCCTCCTGCTTTCAGTACTGGCTCCTCACATCAGCTCCGAACCTCTGCGGCCGGGTCCGTGCCCTTGAAGTGCCTGGAGCTGTGGTAGTGGATGAGAAGAGAGGAGGGAGAAAGCAGCCTACAGAGCATCTGGGGGCCCCCAGCCGCCCTGGTCCACACACAGGACGCTTGCGAGGAACGAGCGTGTCACTAGCGCCATCTGGCGGCTTCTTCAAAACCCCGCTCTCCAGGCAGCAGGAAGATCAGGTTTTGGCATCTGGAGACGCCCCTGGTTACAAAGGCAGCCCTTCCGCGCAGGGCTGAGCATGGGCAAAATAAGTTTCCTAAAGTTCTTCTTTCCATGACCCCTTTCTTTCTTAAAATGATTTATTTATTCATTCGTTCATTCAACAAACCTGTTTGCATATGCACCGTGTGTCCCCCGCTCGTAGGGCTTACAAACTAGTTAAGAGATGCAGACAATTAGTAGACAATAAATACAAACCATTTCTGAATAATAAGTGCTATTTAGAGAATTAAGAGGGTGAGATGATCAAGTGGCCTTGAACTGGGTCATCAAGGAAGGCTCTCTGATGGAGTGAGAATGCGGTGAAGAGAAGTGGCCTCCCGTGAGAAGGGCATTCCTGGCGGAGCTGGGATGTAGGAATAAGAAAAAGGCAGGTTCTGACTGTGATGGGAAGTGGGGAGGGAGAGAGGCGTCAGGGAGCCGGATCATATCGACCAGGCTGAAGAGCTGGGATTTAAGGTCAAGTGCTCTTGGAGCTCTTTGGAGGGGCAGTGGCCCGCAGCGGGAGAGGGAGAAGGGTTCTCCAGGTGCAGAGAACAGGGCATCACTGGGTGGCAGAGCAGGTGGCTCCCGAAGGACCTCCAGGTGGCATCGGCCACCAATCATCAAGATTTCAGGAACACCGCACACCCTCAGGGCTCGGAGGGTCTTCAAAGCCCTGTTCTAATTGCCCATGCAACATTTCCATCCCTCTTACAGCATCCTTGCTCATGGCTCTCATTTCTGATTGCCTCTGCCATTTAAGGCCAATCAGAACAAGCCTACATCCTTCTCTCCAGAGAACCCTGTGTGTACGTGGGCTGTGACTCTCATGCTCACCTCCTCCCTCCCAAGCCTCCCCTCTTTCACTGGGATGTGGTGACAGGTGAGAGGAACTCGTTGCTGAAGAACTGAGGAGAAGCCGGCACAGATGATCAGGAACCTCCCGGGATGATAAGGAGGTCTTTGGACAAGCACCCCATTCTCTAAGACAGGGGACAAAAGGTGCCCATCTCTGTGAGGTGTAATCACACCAGAAAACCAAGGAAATTACCTTAAAGTAGGAAAGTGATGGTATTAGCAGGACCTGTGGGGCCTTCCCGAGCACAAAAGCCTTCCTGCATCCCCTGTTTCTTGTTTGTAGGAAAAAGGTTTTCAGCCTCCTAGACCTTCCTTGAGTTCCAAAGGGCTGATTCAAACAGTTACTAATTAGAGTGAGGGGATGCAGAAACAAAGGAAAGGCAGTGAAGAAACAACAGCGCAGAGATGGGGCAGGGTCCTGGTTCCTCCTCAAGGGATATACAGAACAATATATAACAATCTCTGAGTGCTTCTACAGTAATGAAGGCCTCCACCCAGGTGGAGAATGGTAACTTCAGACTGAGCGGACTGGTTGCAACCAGAAGGCTGATGATTGAGATTCCTGGATCACCACCCTGTGACCTCCCCACCAACCAATCAGAGGGAGGTCATACACCCTGCAGAGCTCCCCACAAATTTTGCCCATAAAAACTCTTCCCTGAAAACTTGAGCTTTCTGAGCATGAGCCACCCTTTCTCCTTGCCTGCTCCTGCAAAAAACCTTTCTCTGCTCCAAACTGATGTTTCGGTTTGTTTGGCCTCACTGTGCACCAGGCACACGAATTTGGGTTTGACAACATTCATACACTATCCTGGAATACTCATATTAGGGTAGCAAAAATTTTTTCAAGTCCAACATTGGCTGCTTTTGACTAGAAGCTATTCCTACGTGTTCTAGGTTTATTTAAGAGTTAAGATAGCCTTTGGCACCCTAACCATCATAAACTCTGGGAGGAAGAGAACCATTTCCCCCCATTAATCAGTATAAAACACTTGCTAAGTGGCATGGAGAGGAGCACCAAGAAAAAGGGTGGTTCCTACATCAGGAGGGGCCAGGCAACAGTGAAATCCAGAGCCAGGGCAGCTCCTTTCAGAGAGTTCCGGGGGGCCAGCGACTTTAACCTGTAGGGTCCAAGTAACATCAGTGAGATGGTTTCCTATACTTTCTATCCCCTTTAAGCTCCTGTAACTTAGAGAAGTGGGTCACTCAGGGGCTCACCTATTTATGTTTCTGGAGGCTCTCATCCCTTGGTACATAGGTTACCCTGTATGTTTGTTGAAAACGATTCAAACCTTGATTTTTCCTTCTTTTCCAAAGTTGCCGTGGCCTTGAGGAAAAGGGTTCGTTACATCTTCTCAGGCCCACACTCTAAAATGCTTTGTAGGGTGGATGTGAAAGTGGGAGGGAAGTCTCTCCTGCACACTTAGAACATCTCCATTCCTCTCTTCCAAGTAACTCCCCTTCACTACCTTGCAAGCAATTTTCAAATCTGACCTCCTTTAAAAGAGATTTTCTGACGAATGCTGGTAGCATCTAGTGACTCTGGCAGTTGAAGTTGAAATAACTTAAGCTAACTTGCTTTCCTTTGGGGGCCATCAAGCAACACTACTAGTCCAAACGTGCTTGTAACACATGAAAGCAAAGCAAACGAGGTTGGGTCCATTCTTGCCGCTGAGGACAGCTAACCGGTTATATTCCACTGTCCAGACTAAGGCTTCTGAGCTCACATGTTGCATTGCATTACCGTGGAGGACAGGCACCCATCGGTCCTTCGTTCAATAGGCATCGAGGCACATATTCTGCTACAGCACTGTTTACGGCGCGAGAATATCATAGTGAACAAAGTCCTTGTCCTCTCGGAGTGCACGTTCTAGAGGAGACACGGATGTACATCTATAGCATAGGAAAGCGGAGGAAGTGGACTGACAGCAGTAAGAGATGCTATTTGAGATGGGGGGGGTCAAGGAGAGTCTTTTCTAAGGTGGTGACACTTGGGCAAAGATTTAAAGTGAGGGAGCAAGACAGGTGAATACTGGGACCTGAGCGTGCAGGGGAGGGACGTGCGTGCGAAGGTGAGACGAGGGGACACGGCCCGTGTACGGAGGAACAGGAGCTGCGTGAGGCCACAGTGATGGAGCGGGTGAGGGGTGGGCAGAGGGCTGTTTGACCCTAACAGCCTTCACAGAGCACCTCCGCACAGCAAGCCTTCCTCCGTTTGTCGAGACTGAGCGAGGTACACCGGCTCCTTACCTCCAGAGGCTTTTCTCCAACCAGTGACCGGAACCTTGTGGGTGCAGGGCCAGCTTCTTGCCGCCGTCGCAGGTGGGCTGAGAGCCGAGCGGTGTGCAGAGTGCCGAGCTGCCCGCTGCTCTGGGATGGCCTCCTTCCAGACGCGCGGCAGCCTCGCGGGGCCTGGGCGCGGGCGGGGCCTGGAGACCAGCTCTGGTCCAGCCGTGCGCGGGAGCCCCTGCCTCCCCTCGGGGCCGCTTTCCAACTCCTCGCCCAGGACCCTCCAGCCGCCGCCCCAGGAACACACGTCTCAGACGAGGCGGCTCAAGGGGGGCAGCCGGCCGCCGCATAGAAGGCTGTTCCCGGGAGAGTCACCCGACCTGCAGCAGACTTGGCTTGAGCAGAAAGTACACCGTTTTTGTGTGAAGGTACTGAGGTGTGGGTGACGTCACCACAGCGTGAGCCTAGCCGAGTCCGAGGCGGGGGTGACTTCCCTGCAAGTTCACAGCCCGGTGTCTCCGCCGGTCCAGGGTTAGGGTGTTCGTGACCTCTGAAGACCCCCTTTGGGCGGGCAGCATAGAAGTGATAAAAGTGCAGCCTCCGAGTCAGAGAGCTGGGCCCTGAATCCCCCAAACCTCAGAGGAATGAGCTCGGGCACATCACTGAAACTTTCTGGGCCTCAGTCTCTTTATCTGTCAAGTGGTATACAAGTAAAAAAAGCTACTTCACATAACTGTTGGAAGGCCGAGATAGTATTAATACATGTAAACACCTAGAAGAGCCTGGTATATGGTAATCGACCAATAAATTGTTAGCACGACAGTTACCATCACTTCAGTCACTACACTCTCTCCTCTGAATAAGCATTTCCTTCCACGGATCTTGAATCAAGAAAAATGGTCGTGTGTTTAAGAATAATGGAAAGACCCTTATAACTGACCCTAAGTTTTCCTTTTCAAAAATGGAGAGACAAAGTCATCTCGCTTTAGCCACTCTTGCGTAGAGCAAGCTGTCTGTCTCCCCCTGTGATTTTTCTGCGGCAAGTCTGAGCGCGGCTCCTGTTCCCGCCACCGTGTGCTTTAACCAGCCCGCGAGCCGCTGGGGCCACACAATGAAGCGAGGCCTGCTGACAGCTGCTCCGTTAGTAGAGAAGGCACCACTCCCTGGGGTCATAAGACCACTTCCCTGAGCTGCAGTTATGAGTCAATGGAATGGGACGGAGAGAACCCTGCTCTAGCACAGGACGGACGTAGCGTCGTCAGTGGTCGTAACCGGGGCGGTCTACATAAAGGTGTCCGCAAAACAACTGCCAAGGATCTTCAGAAAGCAAGGGCTTTCTCCACTGCCAGTCCCACTCCAAGTCTCACTCTGAAGTTTCCTTTTAACCACTAAATTACATCTTGCGTCTCTACTGGTCAAGATTCTCTTCCTGCAAGATATATGTCAACTACGCGAAACCTTCCAGTTTTTCAGAAAAGTTGACCCAACTGATTAAATTCTTAATGATACAATTGTAGAAGCATAACATAACTTTCCCTTAACTGCTGTGTGGTCTTGCACCATCTCACAATACAAAGCCTGGATAACTTTTATTGGGTACTTGCTCTTTTGTTAAGCCCTTTAGGAACATGTATTACCTAATTTAGTCCTCAGAGCAACCCCAAGGGGTAGGTAATAGGTAATATTATTATTATTCCCATTTTAGAGATGAGGAAGCCACGGCTTAGTATGAGTTTTAGAAACAGTTTTAGAAGGACTCAGTAGTTCAGTTAAGGATTTTAGAACTAGTAGCAGTTGGGATTCAATTACCCAACCTTAAAGGCTGCTTTTATTAGAGCATAAACTCGTGTCAGGAGAGCCTGGGTCTGGATCTCAGCTCCTTCACTCTTTACCAGCTGTACGACAGTGGGTGAAGAGTTGAACCTCTGTGTGCCTTGGCTTCATCTATAAACCGATGAGGAACAAATGAGTTAACAGATGTACAAGGCTTACAGCACTGACTAGCACTGTAGATAGTAAGCAGTGTCACCATTGGCTGTTAAAAACATTTCCATACCATTGCCCACAACTGACGAAATACATGAAACTAGAAAGTCAAATAAGCTAATTATGTGCTGGTAGTTCTTGTAAAAGTTTTGGTGCGAAAGCAGATCACTTGGTTCTAAGAGTTATTTGTTTCCCCTGAATATAGTATTTGAGTTGGCTGTCTGAATAGCAATATGCGTGAACTACACTTCCTGACCAGCCTGAATGGCTCACACCCAAGACTTGACTATGTAAGTATATAATGGGAGTTAATGACGCTCACGAGCATCTTACCAGCTTTAGAAAATGTTAAATTGTTTTCTATATTGCTTGTCAGCCCAATTACACCTAATTTCTATGTGTCATTGCTATAAATAATTGAACCTGGGCTTAGTATGTAATCACCGGGGACAGAGAAATTAATGATAAACTTCTGTTCTAGCCATCAGTAAAGTGACGGGGAGCCAAGGTGCAAATGCGAAAAAGTGGCAAAGCTCTATAAACTGGAGCCGGTATTCCCTCTGCGAGAAGCCTATTACAGCTGCTGTCTAGTTATTTCTCAACCACCTGTACCAGAATCACACAGTGGTTGCTAAAATTGTAGATTCCTGAGTCCAGTCCCAGACCTACTGAGTCAGACTGTCCGGCGGTTGCTCAAGGAATCTTACGTTTAGTTGGCTATCCAGGTGCTGTACGTGGATTCTAAAGTTTGAGAACTTCTTGCCCAGTTTGAAACATGAACAAGTGGCTGAGAATTCTCAGGGTGTTTTGCAAAATGTTTTTAGGAGATTTAAAGAAAAAGGGCACTAATTGAATGACTTGATGACAGCTGAAGCTGTATGTGCCTGGCACTCCTTTCTCTCTTCCCACTGGAGTTCATGGTGGAGCTGAATGTCTTCTGTGGGCCAGCATTCCTCTATGGGGAGTTATTCACACGGAAAATGCCAGTCTGTCTAATCATGTAGCTTTCTCACAAAATGTCAAATGCAGGGAGAACTCTTAAAGAGTTTTTGTTTTATTCTCCCTTCTAAGCATCTCATATAATCATCTCACCTTCTGAAACTCGGCTATCCAAGCACCTTGTTAGGAGAAAAGAATCAGAGGCTCCAAGTAATGAAAAACAGATGACACGAAGTCCCAATCTTTCAGGGCCCCAGTTCAGAATTTGTTTTGCTCACCAGTTTGACAAGCTTATTTATTTTGAATGGTTACTTAGAGGAAGTTTTACAGGTACCACGTAGACAGCAGCAGGCAGTGACAGCAGAAAGAAAAGGAGGATATAGGAAATTAAAAAAAAAAACAACTGCAAGAACATAATAGGACAGTGGTGGTAGAGCATTTGGTATAGAAGCGAACACTTTTTATCTCAGTGTGTCCCAACAGTATCACTATCTTGTGGTATAGTGATCCATAGATGTAAATGGTGAATCATTAGGTATACTGACAGCAAAGTTTGTGGTTTGAAATATATTCTGGAAATACTTTAATTAAAATATTTAAAATAAAAATTAAACCTCACAATTTTCTTTTTAAGAGGTACACTCTCAATTATGTGAGAAACATAGCAACTAAAATTTCTTATTTCAGGTGGATGCAGGTGCCCCAAGTTTTAATGTAACAGGGAGTCAGTATCACTTTAAAGTGTGCCTTTTCCCACAGGACCATGAATGACTAAAATCCCAAACACCACCAATGTATTCTTCACTGATTCCTCAGTGACAAATAAATATACATTTTTAAGAGGTAGGTACTGTATTTTCATCAGTATGAAGGAAATTTGGTAATGAAATACTTGGTATTGAGAATTTCAGAAAATTAAGTAGAAGACCCAGTGGCGATGTCATACATGTCTTTAATCCCATCTGAGCAGTTTCCGTGGGAACACATGTTCAGGCTGGGAGTGTTTATTGAAAGCAGATGTTATATCTTGCTTCCGGTCTGGAGTGTGGTACACAGATATATAAAAGATGGCTGGCACGCCAGGGTCATCTGTACTAAACGGGCAACTTCCCTTTTACTGGCAAAAAGGGACAGGCCCTAATATTTTAGGATGAAGAATAATTTGTAATTTACCATTCCTAGTAGGAAAACTAGGATTCCAATAGCTTAATATTGAAGTGTTTTGTTTTTTTTCCTTCACAAAGTCCTGGTTGATATGCAGTATTTCTTTTGAGAAGAACGTTGGCACAGGAAGGCGTCTGGACCCCCATCAGGCAGGTGGGTTACTGGCAGCAGCTGTCACATCTGAATGCTTTATCTTTATCCACAAACCACCTGGCCACAGGTGACTGCGTGTAGGAGTTGATTCTTTTCTGGTCATTTCACTCTGCAAAGTACACAGGATGTCCAAGATGCTGTGTGGGAATCTTTAGAAATATGGTTGTTATTCAGAGCCCCCTTCTGGGGAACCCTAAGAAGCCAATTCAGCCTCCTGGAAACCGCAAGCTTGGGAGCCAGGCGGCAGCCCAGTGCACAGATGCCTGAGGGCAGCCCTACGTGCAGCAAGCCTGCCCAGACCCTCCAGTGCAGGACGAGGTTTCTGCAGTTCTGAAGGTACCATCTTACCTGGTGAAAATTCGGCCAGGCAACATACTGTGACAGATAAAAACAGGAGACATTAAATCGCTTCCCTCAAATAAAATAATATTCCTTTTGGTATAATAGTCTGTGTCATACAAATGCTAATCTTTTGGTCTGAACACCCCCAATTACCCCATCTATTTTGTTATAATTCATATTAGGTTAAAAAGGAAACACATACACAAGGAAGTCTGTTTTAACCTGAAATAATTTTGTTGATATCTGAATTGCTTTCAGTGGGACATCTGCTTTAAACCACAAGGTATCTCCATCTGGGTTATCAGAGTACAAAATCCCTTCTCTCCCCCCACCCCCATCCAAAACAAACAAAGAAACAAACAAATAAAGCCCCAAACCCACAACTCAGCTTCAAATAACTTTTGAAGAAATGAGACTCTAAATATTTACATATGGGTCAAGAAATAAATCACAAACTATTTACAAAAATACACAAGCTTATATGCATTAACAATTTACACCAGTTCACAAAAATATTAAAACATAAAAAAACACTATATAAATTAAAGTTAAGAACTCAGAAGTATGATCTAAGACTTCCTAGGATGCTTCTCTCATGCAGGTGATGGTTGAAAAATCAGATTTTGCTACCTTGGAATCTAAACTGTAAAACAACCATTTTTATTCTTTGAACACTAACAGCACTAATCGAAAAAGGAAAAAAGACCCTCTGTGCACACTGACATTAGCTTGCACACAGTTAAAATATACCATTCCTGACATTTCCGTCACACACAGTACTACAAATCACATGCCTCTAACCATTTGGAATTAACTTTCTGACATCCTTTTGCTTTCATTATTACTTCTTACACACACTGCTCAGACGATACTTTGCCAACATATTGAATGGGTGACTGACAGGGCTGGGAACAGATATATGGACTTTGCAGGCTCCTTTTTTAAACTAAAGGGCAAATTTCCAATTTACACCGTATGTGTCTACTGCTGCTTCAGATGTGGTGATAGCCTATTCTTCTATCCCCACTCACATTAATGGTCCCTCTTCTTTACAGGATTAGTCCTAGAATATTTCAACCTGACCCTTTTAGAAAAGGCTTTGCCATTATAAAAATGTGCAGGCCCTATCCTGAGACCATCCCCAGGGACTTGCATGTTTGGAAGGAAACTGACTACAGGAAGCGATAAGGCTCAGATGAAATTTACTGAAAGAAGATGGCATCTCCGGGGCTGTTAGCAAAGTCTCTGGCCAGACATCCAGGGAATATTTATTTCAATCAAACAAAGCTGTGGTATCAGAATTTTGCCAAAAAGTATAAAATCTGGAGACATGGCTGTGAAAATACCAACAGAATTAAATTCTGGGTTTAATGCATACGGCAGGTCCATATTCTCATCGTAATATATGCTCCGTGTCAACACAGTTACTCAGTCTGTGCAGTCACACACGAGGTGAATTATACTGAGGTAACCGGATCACAGTGACCTGCCGTCTACCCACAATATGAGAAAGGGAAGGATACTGGCAAAGTCCTTCAAATAACTGAACCCAGAGTTAAGGCTGTACCTACACCAAGTGCAGCAACTGTAGATTTTACCTAAAGTTTGTGTTTCACACTTATACCAGGAATTTGAGTCGTTATTCTGTATTCAAAATATTAACCTGACATTTCTAAACCCATAGCACTTTAATAAAGTAACCCCCTTCAAGAATTAACCTTAGTATTTATAAAATAGACCTTCGTTTCAGGAGTAAATAATGTGTGTGACAAACCCACAAATGTTAAAACTGGACACCTTCAGCCACATCCTTCTAGGCTCTCAGTTCCTAAAGCCATCTGTATCCCCGGGTCACACCAGCTCCGCTTCCTAGTCTCCCTGCTGTTGGTGAGAGCTTACAGGGCTTGTATTATCTCAAGGGGACAATGGATTGCCTACTGACAAAAAGATGGCTGTGGCTGAAAAAATATTAGTGCCGCATATTCACCGAAGAGCCAATACCTGCACAGAGCTCTTGATGTGTGTGTGTGCTAAGTGGAAGTATCCTATCAGGTTCCCTAACACTGTGACTATATACCAGGTGGGTCTGCACTTTTCATCTAGAGGTCTGAATTTCTGCAGACCCTTTCCATAATTTTAGGATTTCTACCATGATCTTCGTTGAATCTCTCTGATCAATTCTGGGGGAACGAAAGAAAACCTTACAGCATATTTCCACATATAGATAAATGTGTTGCTCTTAAAACTTTATTTTTTTTCTAAATATAAACCCTTAAAATGCAATCACATGATATTTCAGATTAAAAAAAACTGGCATGAATCCTAATCTTTATACAATTTCACAGCAATAATAGCAGCATGAATTTAGCCTCTTAAAAGATTTTTCTTTGCTCTAAATAAAAGTTAATTCCAAGTTTTAAAAAGCCAGAGCAGCAACCATCCAGTAAATGGAATGAAATTCTCCTAGTATCTTCTACAAACTGAGCATTTAAAACATGTGAATGTATAAAAATCAAGTATTATAAAGAGCTATGGAATGACATGACAATCTCAACTCGTTTTATAAATACAGGACTGCCTTCTAGTCTGGCATACGTGGTGAGGTGGGTTGAGAAAATGGAATGCAACTTTCAAAAGAAAGCCCTGGGTATGAACATGTTTAACATGTCTCCAGCGTTGTAAGGACTATACCTGAAATGCTGGTATGGATGGCAATTACAGTAAGACTGTGATCGCACGAGGACAGAGGGAAGAAACAGTACGTTCATTCCTCAGGGTGTAAACGGTCACTGCCCAGAATTCCAGCAGGTGAAACGGGCTGTGCTAAGTGGTTATTGCAGGAACGCTCAGTTTACTAACAGATAACCTGTAGCTACTTTAAGAATTCCCAGGACACCTGGTTTAAAAAACAAATTAACATGTAAATTTGTAATCATGATAAATTATGTGTTTATCCAGTCAAACCATGCATTTTTTTTTAAATGAAAAACAAAAGTTGCTTTAGGAAAACAAATGGTGTGAAATATTTCACTAGGATCACAATTTACCAAATATTACTGAGAATAAAAAAAAAGAACTGAAGGCAGGCAGCAGCAGCTTAGAACCACTGATGTCGTTTTCTGGTACTAACAAAGGTCACTGACTTCCAGCTAAGAAGGTTCTTTAATTCTAGCTTACAAATCCCTCTGCAGTGAGAGGCGTCTGCCCGCTGCGCTGCGAGGAGCAGCTATGGAAGGGTGTGACAAGCACAGTTCAGCCTGGATCTAAGTGGTCTGACATTTTGTGATGGTTATTAAATACTTAAAGTCTTAATTCCTTTTTTTTGTTATAATTTTCTAAATGTCCAATAGACTTATGTGAAGGATCAAGGAGAAGTTTTTCTCCACTCTAATATAACACACAGCCCCTTCTAAGACAGGGGGAATGAAGTTAGAAAAACGGGTATCCCTCTAGGCAAGACATGGCTACTGGGAAAGCAAGTGGGAACAGACAGGACACACAAAGACCTTCAGGGAAGTGGGCATCAGGCTCTGAAGGACACAGAATATGCTAGGAAGGACGAAGTCAAACTCAAATTCAGTTAAAGGCAGTCCTCAGGCTCTTACAAATCAGCCCTTATATATGGCAAGTATGGTCTGTAACAAATTTCTTTATGAGATTTTCAACACAGTGCTGTACAATCTTTCAGATCTTTAAATGACAAAAATGACAGTTTGTAGATGGAAGAGGTGGTGATGAAGCAGGGAAGGGGGAAAAAGATGGTGATTTATTTTTCTTCTTAATTTTTAAATGTGGTCGGGGGTTCTGTAGCTTTTTTTTTTTTTTTTTTTTTGGTTACTGAAAAAAATAGAACAGTCCACTGTCCAGCAGAGGCTGCTTCAACTCTATTGCTCCCGGGGCTCATTCCGCATGGACCTGTGTCTCAGAATGCTGCAAGGACAGCTCTGTGGGCAGGAAGGCGCCCTGCCCCAGAGCTGTAGCATATGTTCTGTTCTGTGGGTGGGGAAAGCTGGGGGGCACATACGTGCCCATCGCCGCTGCTCCGAAGCCTCCTCGCTGGTGCTGGGGCGGGGAGTGGTAGCCCTCCAGGTTATCGTACTGGGGCCCGACAGTCCCACTGCCCTGGCGCCTGCCATGTGTTTGGTACTGGTACAGCACGCCGGGGTCCCTCTCCACGTTCTGGGTATGGTGGAGCTTCAGGCTGTGACTCCTCTCTGGCTTAGGGGGTGGGACTGCTGACTGCGCGAGGAGTTCCCCCTCCTTGCAGCAGTCTCTGGAGTGTTTCTCTGGGGCTGCAATCTGCCTAGCCCGAGGCCTCTCCAGCTCCTTGGGGAGCCTCACCTCTTTGTGGTTCAGTCTTAGAGACTCCTGCCCTGATGGAATATATTTCCCTCCAGAGTTATGGTAGCTGACTGTCTCAGAAGTGTCCGGAATCCCTTTGGGCCCATAATCTAACTGGCCGGCTCCCTGTAGGTAAGGTGGCCCGTTTTTTGATTCACACAATTGCCTATGGCTTGCTTCCTGATGTGCCCTGTGCTCAGGGAGACTACAACCCATGTCATGCAGCTTCCTGTTCCTGAGGCTACTTTGCTTCTGAGGGAGGGTCGGCTTCTCTGACTGCCCACTGCCGTGTCCTCCATGGTGGTGGGCTCTGTCGAACTCCGGCTCCAGATGCTTCCTATAGAGGCGGTCATCTCCCTCGGGACTGAGGGCCTTGGCTGGGTGCCGCCCCTCCTTTCCTTCTGCCACCGAGAGAAGTCCAGTTTTCCCAGGATCTGATTTACTCCGCAGGTGGATGACATAGATCCCACCCAAGTCATCTTGCACCACGGGGGTCATGTTGTCATACTGGGACATAACAGGCCCTTTCACCTTCTGCCGCGCACGACTCTCCCTCCGGATGGACTGCAGGCGGTATTTTTCCATGTCCTCAAAATCCCATGAGGTGTAAGTGTGCTTTACCTCGGCGACTGGAGGCATGTTGACTACACTGTGGTCATTAGCAGAGAACGAGCCAGTCACATTGGCCCGGGGACGTGAAGGCAAAGCAGCGTAGCCGTACACGTTCTTTCCTTGCAGCCTAGGATTGTAGAAAGCAAAGTCGCGGTTGGGCAGGCGGTGAAGGGGCCTCAGCTGCACTGTGCTGTAGGCATCCACGTCACACAGGGCCCCGTCTGGGCTGTAGTAGGGACCAGAACTGGAATAGGGGCTGTAGCGGTAGTGCACCCGGCCATTCTCAAAGTAAGGCTGGAGTTGAGTCACGTGATAATCTGAGCGGGCCTGGGAGGACTGATATGGCTTATACTGGTACAGGGGTCTTGGGCAGTAGGCTGGTTCATCATCTGGGGGCACCTCTGTCCTCGAAATGGGGACAGAGCGAATCATGGACGACGGAGGGGTGTGGAGAGACTGCACCCTGCGGATGGTGGGGTACAGGGGCATTTCTTCGGAGTAACAACTGCCCCTAACGGAGGAGCTCAGAGAGGACACGTATTCGGCCCGGCCGCATGGCTTCGGGTGGTGTCCAGACACGTTTCTTCCTGGGGCCACGTACGTGTTGTAACGAGGACCCATGGAGGCTGGCGGCTCTGATCTGGAGCCGTACGCTTGGTGCTGCTCCACTTTGCCGTGATGAGGGGGGACGCTCTGGGGGCGGTGCTGGCAGCTTGGAGTCATACTGAAATGCAAACAGTTTTCTGGACCAAAGGGATCAGTGGTGACATCAGGCCTAGCAAAGGTGGAATACGCAGTTTTCTGAGAGGCATGCTTGGCTTGTGGGACAGGGACTGGTAAAGGCAAAACGTCCTCCACGGAGGCTGAGGAAGTCGTGACAAAGGTGTGGTGCCCAGAGCTGCTGGACGTGTCTGGGCAGCTGGAGTGGATGGCAGCGGCGATTTTATTCTCCATGGTCCTGGTGGGGGGCCCCGGGGTAGGGAAGCCACAGGAGGAGTGCACGGGGACGGGCTCACCGCGCAGGTGCAGTGGGGGGGCCCTGGCACCTTCCCGCACCTTTTCGGGAAGGCTGGGCTGGGGAGCGGGTGCAGAGGCGGGACACTGCGCGGCGGCCCCACCGTCGCCGGCCAGGACAGGCGTGGGGTCACCCAGGGCTCTGGGTTCAGGCGGCCTCTCTGGAGCCAGAACTACTCCTTGAACCTATTGAAAGATGATAACAGTGTGAGTTTGTCTTTTCTGCTCCCCTCTATGGAATCAAACGCTATTAAACTCACAAGTTGAGGCCATTGGGGCAGCAGCTTGAAATTTCCCAAGCTGTGCGGATACACTGCACAGGACAGAGACTGACCTGTCCCCACTGCCACGGAAAGAAGGCCTGTGTGGCCATCTGGTGTAGCAGCCATCCCATCTTTGGAGAGCTGTTCTCATTTACGATAGGTTTTCAACGTGAGATGAGGTGGCCCATGACACTGTCTTACTGTGCAGACCAAACAGAAGTTTAGCCAAATAACCACCAGGCTTAAAAACATACACCCTGTCTATCTATGCAGCTCAGTCTCAACACCAAGAACATTCTGTTAAACAAGAAGCATTGGTTCTATCTGGAGAGGTTTTTAAAGTGACTCACGGCTGCCCAGTGGACAGTTTTTAGCCCCCAGTCCAGGGAAGGACAGAAAGGGACTCGTCTAGGTGGCATCCAACAGTCCCTGTCTCTCCCTCCCTCCTTGTGCTCCAGCCGGTCTGTGGCAGCAGAAGCCAAACGTGGTCCTCACTGCAGGGCTGCAAACATGCTCCCCTTGAGAAGCAGCCACTAGAAAGAGCATCCCGCACAGAAGACTAGATATGAAGTCCTTTTAGTTCAAGGTGACCACAAAAACCCTTATCATTCTGCGTGTAACATTCTCTCATCAAAACAGGTGCTTAACTATAGAACAATCTGCTGGTTAATGCTGAGAAAATAACAAGTCCTAAGACACTGTCATCTCTGATATTGCTAAAAAGTCTGTAAGGCAGAAAGTCTTTCAAGTGTCCTGAGAATACAGCGCTTTGGTAGTGCAGATGTGAGTAACTGGCAGAGGTGGTTGGACGACTTGCCCAGAGCCACAATGAATCAGTGATGGAGCCGGGAAAACCCTGCAACCCTGACACCTAAGGCCCAGCTTGACTCGTTTGTTCACAATCTCTTCGTATCTCTACGAAGAAACTACCTACATGCTTAGGAACTAGAGGGAGCAGGTATCGTTAAACTAGAGCCATCGAGTAACCACTCCTTTTTCAGAGGAAAACCAGCATCACAATAAAGGCAGATCCCAACCTCAACCGGGAAATGTTTCATGGAAACCTGCCACAGGACTTAAAGGCAGATGTCAGATCTCACTCAAGGTAACAACACACCCTGCTGGAGAGTGACATACCTTCGGAAAAATACACATTTCATCTCACTGACTTCCCCCCTTCTTACCTTGTGGGCGTTGTTTAGTCCTATACTGGCTGCGGCTTGTACCTGCCCCAGGACTGGGAGCTGCTCTGAGGGTCTCTGGGAAGGAGGCGGGGGGAGGGGACGATTAGTTCTGTGACCGCGCTGGAGGGTGGCAGCGGTGAACCCGGCTGTGCTGGGCTGTTCGACCACATCCCAGTTGGCTTCCCTGGCGCTCAAGTCAGCTGCTGCTGGAGCAGTGGTCATGTAGGCCACGGGGACTGTGCTGGTATTCTCTTCAGGGGACCCAGGAGGAGGGTAGATTTTGTCCCTAGGCAAATTAGAAGGTGCGGGAGCTCTGTCTGCAAGTTCTGAAGGGTGAAGGGGCTTATCCACACTTGCACCAAGATAAGAAGGAGGCTGGTCTCCACTGTAGAAACGAAGCTGATCCTGGCCCACAAAGGAGACAGTCGGCATACTGGTCTTCACAGACTGGTCTTCAGGGAAACTTATGTGAACATCAGACTCAGAATCTATTAAGGGAACTGAAGTGACTCTGGCCTTTTCTGGGTCCCCAGATAAATAGATTCGAGGCGGCTGATCGCCTGGTATGTCTGCTGGGTGTCGCTGCTCCCCAGATTCAGTGGCGCTGGAATGGGTATAAACCCCAGTAGCTGCCGTATCCGGTGCTGGCTGGTCACAGTTTCCGGAGGCCTTGGTCTGGAGGTGGAACTGCTCAGCTGGCCTATCGATTTGGAAATAGGCTTTATCTAAGGTAGCACTAGAGTAGGCAGTAGGCAGTTTCTCTTCAGTCGCAGCCACTGCTGTGTCTCCATAATGTGTACAAGCAGCCTGGGAAGCGCCCGGTCTCTTCAATGACTGGGTCGAGGCTTGCTGTGCAGACTCAGCTAAGGCCAGCGCCAACAGGCGGGCAGCATTTTTCGGAGGCGGTGGTGGTGGGATAAGAGAGACTGAACTTACAGGAACGGAATCCTGAGGGGGGTCATGGGTATCTGCTCCTGGTGGGAAATTGGGAAAAAAAATGAAAGTGAAAAGGTAGCTTGTGTTATCCTATACGGAAAGCCAAACACTCCCCATTTCATCACTAAAAAAATGGGTGCCTTCCATATTTCAAAATGGCAATCCACGATCTTCTATCCCACATGCAAATTCTGCAGAAAACACATCTGGTTCAGAAGGAAAACTAAAACAAAAGAGTGTTTAAGATTGCAATCTCCTCTTGGATTGCTACAGAGATGGGGGTGAAGCAGGTCCCTCACCTGGCTCAGAAAAGATTGCTTAAAAAACAAGCTTCAAGTGCTTGCAGATTGTCATTAAGAATAGTTTTTATATTTGACGGTGTAGGCTGGCTGGTTAACTTGTAAGGCTATAATTTAGGTATTTTATCAGAAGAGAAAACAGAATCAAGAGCTACGAAGCTGTGCAAAAATTATCCAGGAATTCTGACTGTCCAAGGAGATAAGGGGACTTTATGAAGGTTTGAAGCAGGACCACTGGCCCTTTGGGGGATTTTCTGTTTGACTGATTTTAATTTAGGGCTTTGAGCCATCAGCACCACCTAGAAAAACATTCTGTTTGATTAAAGGCTAGCTGTGGAGTAAATTTCTCTTAAAAGGCACAGTTGGCACACGGGATTGAAGATCCCTCTTAGCTTAAAGAAAGAATGGAGGAAAACAAATGGTACCTGTCTGAGTCTGTCCAGAAGGTACAGCCTTACTCTGACTGCTTGAGGCAGGCTCCTCCTTCCCTGGCGGGTCTGCGTCTGCAGCAGCCACCTGGTCCAGGGGCTGGACTTCAGACTCACACCCTTCCTGGGCCTCTCTCTCGTTTGCTTTTATCTTTACTACCTGGGTGGGGGATCTATTTATGACATCACTTTCTTCGCCACTTTTGTTCCAAGCTGGAGAAGGTGCGTTCTGGGCTGCTGTGTTTGCGACGGTACCGATGACTTCCGACACCCGAGCGGGAAGGGTCACTGAAATTGGCTCAGATATGTTCAGAGAGGGGGATTTGCTTAATTTCCGTCCAATCTTTGGAGAGAAAGCATAGACGACCTTTTCAGTGAACGAGGCTGGCTTAGATGGTTTCTCTTCAGTTGGGCTCAAGTCCAGGGTAAAGAATGGACTCAGTTTCTCCTGAAGAGGTGAGACAGGTTCAGAACTTGCAGTGCTTCCTGGAGTCTGAGACTGGCTACCACCTGCTTCTGTGTCCTTTCTATTGGTACCCTGTTTATCCTTGGAGTATCCCAATGAGTCTAAAAAGGAAGCCCCGCTCTCCAGACATTCTGATTCGGCCTTAGGAGGACTGCACTGAAATGACATCGGATCAAAATCCAGGCTGGCTACCCCGATGTCTGGTGGGCTCAGATCAACATCCTCAGCTGAATGAGGAGACACGAGAGCCGGAATGTGCAGCAGCCCTACTTCCTCCTCACTTCCATTGTTGTGAGGCAGATTATCGTAGGAATTACAGCGGTTCCCCAGCATCTCTCCATTAAAAGAGGCACTCAGGGCATCGCTGCTAGATCTGGGTCTTCTGGGTCGGAACAGCTTGGAATCACCTGGTAAAAATGGATACAATATCAGAGTATGAATGTCATAGGATACACGGTGCCGTGAGAAATCATCTACTCAGTACAGCAGAAACATACCATGTAGAGTAAGAAAACATAATTGTCTCTTGGGGCACACAGATGGAACTCCCAAAGCAAATGCTAAGTAACAAACACATCTGATACAATCAGAGGAAGAATGCATTTGATGGTTTCAATAGGAAAAAGGACTCAAAACTCTTAGATTCTATTACTAGCCCAACACTGACTCTTGTGACTTTGCCCAAGTTTTTCATTTCTTTTTGTCTGATTTTATCACTGACCTCACACATGATTTGTGAGGTAGAACTAACCATTTTAAATGGTACTTTGGATATACAATAGCAAAAAGGGTTTTCTGTTTGTTTTTCTGAGGAAAAATCCTCATACCCAAATTACTACAAAATTGAACTTCTCAAAAAAAAAAAAAAAGTGTTTACATATATTTAGTAAAGGATTCCTTTCAAATACTTAAAAATAGTATTTTTTTTCTTTAACAAGAACAGGCTTTAAGTTTCTCAAGGAGAGGCCTTAAGAGTGGTAGAGTATTACCTGATTTTATGATACTGCTAAACGTCTAACTGGTAAAAGAAGTCCTCTATCTCGTTATTCTATTACAATGATTAGGATTGCCATAGTGAAAATGTACTATAAAGAGGCACTGTCTTAACACAAACACATCCGCTAATGTGCTGACCACTTATAAAATTAATCCCTACTCAAATACTATTTGCTGCTTAAATCAAGCACCTACCCAGCCCACTGCAATGTTTTTGTGAACCATTCTCTTGACTTCAGTGAAATGGAAAATCTTGGAAAACCAGTAAGATGTCAGACACCCAACTGAAGTGAAATGCGAGGATTTGTTGAATCGCAAGCAGAGCCATTGGTCAATGAGGACCTGGCAGTTAGAAGTTATAAATGAGGATGAGAAAGTTGACCAGAAGGAAGACACCCCAGGAAACTTCAAAAGAGCACAATTTCAATACCAATGGATTAAGAAAAGTCCGTGGGAAATCAATGCAGCTCTTGATTATTTTTGCAACAAGTGCCTTTTTTTTTTATCATACTGCTGCACAAGCCAAACACGACGTGGAGGATGTCCTATTTGCTAAACTACATGGCTTTGTCAAAAAAGTTCTACCTCCCTCCAAGTCAACATGGAAGTAATCTTTGTTCATTCTAAAAATTAGTACAGAGTTGTAACTATAACCCGATTTATCCTTAACGGAAGCGAAGAAGTTATTTTCAAAAGTTTTACGTTTTGTTCTTCAAGTTGCAATCAAATCTTTTTGTACTATTTGCCATAAAATTTTGGTCCCCATTTTAAGCAGATTCACTTTAAGCTGCCTTCTCCTGGTGCTAACCATCCTCAGATAGTGAGGGCTGCCTCTAGCCAAAGTGATGTATGAGATTTAACCTCAGGTTAAACTTGCAAGACAAAAGACTACTGGTCTAAACATCAAAACTGCTTAATTTTGCACTTTGTAACAAACATTGTGCTCTCATTGTGAAATTTAAAGAAATACTATTAACACCATTTTCCACTGGGCCTTAATAAATATAAATGGTTAACTTAAAACACTCACCTATTTTTATGTAAATTGAATAGCAATCATGTCAAAAGTGACGAAATTAAAGACTGTTACCATATTAAAACATCAATGGACAATGCTAAATATCAACAGATACTAGTATCTTTAGGAAATCATAGTCTATAGCCTATTTACTAAGCATGTACTTATAAAATATACTTAATTGTGTGTCCTTTTATGAAATACATTCTGGAAGAAAACCACTGATGCTTTAGTCTTACCGTCGGCGGCGTGAAGAGAAGACAGAGACTCCTCACTCTTAGCTGAGCGCAAGGTCCCTTCTGCCCTGCCGCCTGGGGAGTCGAAACCAAACAGCGTCAGGCTTTACTCACCGCTACATACGTACTGGAAGGGAGCAGTGCTTTCTGTGCATATATTTAACTTCCGAGAGTAATTCTATTTTTGCAACCATATTCAGTTTTGCATTGTATTTTATAATGTGTTGTACCGTTCTCAAGTGGTTTCCTATGTGAAAAATCTTTTCTGAAGGATTATGAACTTGAGAATAGAGATGAGTTTTAAAACTTGCTTTTATATTTCCTAAAGATCAGTATGTCTTGAGATGATCTCATACTGTTGCAGTGAAAATAGAAATG
Organism: Monodon monoceros; assembly: GCF_005190385.1. Classification (NCBI taxonomy): domain Eukaryota; kingdom Metazoa; phylum Chordata; class Mammalia; order Artiodactyla; family Monodontidae; genus Monodon; species Monodon monoceros. The sequence continues at coordinate 4,970,160 of NW_021703784.1, read as the reverse complement.
AGACTTTTCTGATAAACAAGAGAAATAAGCAACAATGAACAGGCTGGGGAAACAGCATAAACAGCCCTGAAAGAGTTAAGCAATCCTGGTTATTCTTTAGCTGTTACTACTAACAAATACTTGTAGCTAGACATGTCCTTCACAAAGCTAATTTACTCTCTGATTCCATATGAACTGCATACCCTGCACCTGGCATTTACTCTCTGCTGCGTTCTCTTGTAGCAAATCACCCCTTGTAGCTGTTTACATTTCAGAAAGAAGGTCGCAGGCTGATAACCCAGAGACGAACGGACCCAATTAACAGGCTGCCTGACGCCAGCAGTGACTGGTTTAAGATACTGGAAGAAGAAGAAGAATGCAAGACCTTCACCACTTTGATCCTATCACTTATCCTTGGGAGTTCCACCTATAAGAACCCCTGTAATTCCCCAGGACAGGGGGGCACAGCTCTTGAGGCACTAGCCTGCTGTGTCTTCCCTTCTGCCTGGCAGAAAAATAAAGCCATCTCTCTCTTCCTCCAAAATCTCTGTCTCCATATTTCTGTTCGGCATCGGTGCACAGGGAAGCCGATATTTCAGCAACAAAGCTGGATTTAGGGTGAGCCCTAAATCCAATGACTGGTATCCTTTTAAGAAGAAAAGATGCAGAGAGACAGAGCAAAAGCCACGTGAAGATGGAGGCAGGACTGGAGTGGAACCACCGCAAGCCAAGGAATACCAGGTGTCCCCAGAAGCTGGAAGAGGCCAGGAAGGATTCTTTGGATCCTTCAGAGGGAACACGGCCCTGCTGACACCCTGATTTCAGTTTTTAGCCTCCAGAACTGTGAGGAAACAAATTCCTGTTGTTTTTATCCACTCAATATGTGGCAATTTGTTAGGGCAGCCCTAGGAAATTAACACAGGTCATTTAATTAATTACACATGTTGAATCTTATTTGTTAAACATCCTCATCCTCTTTCAGCCTCTTGGCAGTGCTCAAGGCTGCTGACACTTCCTTGTAAGCCCTTCCTCCCTGACTTCCGCTGCTGGCGCCCAGCTCTTGTTCCCTGCCTAGGCACCGTTTGTTCTCACTCTCCTTTCATGACAGCTCTGCCTTCTCCACCCTCTAAACACTGCTTTTCTCCAGGACTCGCTTCCCAACTCAACTCGCTTCCCAACTCAACAGGCCCCAACTCGCTTCCCTCACTCAACGGGCTCTCCTTTGGCCATAGAATACATCCCTAGGGTTTTCACCCTTGGTTTGCTGATGACTTTCAAATCTGCATTTCTAGTTAGATTAAACCCCTTTATTGAATGCCAGATCTATACTATTAATCACCTCTTGGGCAGGTCCAACTCACTATGTCCAAAATTAACACATTATTTTTCTTCCCCAACCTACTGTTCCCTACAGGCATAATGGCACCACCAACTCCCTTACCGTTTAATCAAAACCTGAAAATTATCCTCCTCGTTTTTCACCACCATTTGGTCACCCACCCTGTAGATTCAGCTTCCTGAACACTTCTCCGATCTATTTCCCACTCCCATGGCCACTGCTTATTCCAGACACTCATCGTTTCTTGCCTGCACAATTTGAAGTGTCTCCTGATTTACTGTCCCGTCTCCAGGTCTTGTCCTCTTCCCATATATTCCCTATGCTGTTGCCAAAGTCATCTTTCTTAAACCCAAACCCGATCATGTTATATACTGAAGGTGTAACAGGGAAGAGACAAACCGGGACTACATGTTGGATCTGTTTCTTTCACTTTAACCTTTGCTCTCCGCTACTTTGGTTCACTAAAAGGATACTGTCTATACATAATGGCCTGCCTCGGGGAACCCTGCTCCTCTGCCTGAAGGTTAAACCAAAGTGCCTTTGTTCAGGGAAACATCCGGACCCTGTCCAGCTGGGGATGGCTGCAAGAAAGAAGAAATTAACACGTCCCCTCCCCGAGGTTGGCCATTCCAGGTGATACATGCAAAACTTACGGCCTTTTTACTTTACTTCCTCATCTCCTCCCCCTCTCTGTGCTATACATAAAAGAAGCTGGCATCCAAACCCCCGATGAGATGGTTATTTTGAGACTTTAGTCTGCCATCTTCTCGGTCTGCGGCCGTATTCCTTGCCTCAATACCTCGTCTCTGATTTACTGGCCCGCTGTCGCGCAGCAAGCAGAGCGAGCTTGGACTCCGTAACAAAGCCATTCAATGACCCCCCGCCACAAGGAATGCAGGACAAAACCAAAACTCCAGCAAGCTTCCCGGGCCCCTAAGAACTGGAACCTCTTTGTGTACCATCCCACCAGCCACGTTTGTCATGGCTCCCTGTTCCACACACCAGCACACACTCTGCTCCCACTTCCTGAAATACCTTTCTCAGTCCCTTGTTGATCAGGTGAATCCCTACTTATCCTTCAGAACCCAAGTCAAGGTTCTCTTTCCTCTCCCCACATGAACTGACAATTCTTGCCATAAATACCTCACATAAGCCTCTATTTCAATAGCTATGATTCTGCATGAAATTTATTTTCTTACACATATGATGTCCCACATAAGACATGGAAGGCAGGGGTGGTGTCTTAATTTTCTTTCTATCCGCAGAAGCTGCTATCAAAATATCTAGCACTTGCTTAGTACATGATTGCAAACTGAATGAATGATGAATTAAATGAACTGAATGTTGTATTTCTAACATTACCCAAGAAGTAAGCACTACTTTCCTTCCTAGATTCAGAACCTGTTAACATCAGTAGATTTAAATGATTTTTAAAAGGGCTGTACTTTCAACAACACAGTAATAGATTTATCTATCCCATAAGATACTCTCATCAATGAATCATCTGGTAAAAAGATACCTTCTTTGGTTATAAGACTTATAAACCCTTAGAGGCATGTTGAAATATGATTTTGTCATTTTTAAAATCTATAAATATGTAGACTAGTAAGTTTAAATACCACAGCAGTTATTTTTTATTCCCAACAATATACAAACTACATTACAAATATATTGTGAATTTTTAAACACATTTACACTACATATTATCTATATAGTTTCCAAAGGAATTGGGAACTTCTACACACTTACATATAATATGTATTTGGGGATAAAACACTGGTAAAAGAAGACAATTCACGTGTAACAACACAACTAGGACGCCTCCTGTTGAGGCCTGTTATAACGATGTGGTGAGTCTGCGTCTGAGTGAGAGAAGAGCCGCCTGACAGGCTGGGAAGCATGGCCCTGCAGGCAAGCTGCTCCCACAGCGCAGAGAGAAGGGAGGGCGTGGCGCACTGACCTCTCAGAGCCATGGCTTTCATCTCTGAAGGCTCACTCTCATTGCGCTGCAACTTTCGTTTAGAAACAGATGATGATTTCCCCAGGTTGAAAAAGGAACGCCAGCTGCCCACAGGAGACTTTTTCATTTTATTTTGAGGCCTCCTCCTATGAGAGAAAATAATCTGTATAAAGATACCCAAGGGGCGGCTACCTTTACTTATGGACAATGAGTAAATGATGGAAAGAACCAAGCAGCCTGGATGAGGCCCAGCTGACACAGTAAACCTCCACCTTCCACAGAGCTCACTCTACTCAGTGCGGCTGAGCTGTGCAGCTAAATAAAGCAGGAAATGAAAATTAAATCTATGAATTTTAATAGTAGTAACTAGTTTCACAAAGATAACTTTTATACAGATTTTCATATTTGGATCTAACCTCACAATCCATGAAATAAGTGAGAATAAGACATATTTGGGAATAGAAAATATTAAAACTCCAAAAATAAAATAGAGTTGAAGAAAATGCTTTTAGCTGTGAGGAAAGAGAATTAAGCCAAAAATGAAAAGTATTAAGAAAAATAACTAACATATATTGAATGCCAGGCACTATGCTAACTGTATATGTAGTATCTCATTTAAGTTATATAAAACCGTATGAGGTATTACTATTCTCATTTTACAACTGAGGAAATTATGACACTAAGAAGTTGAAGTGACTTCCTTAATGTTGTAAAACTAGTAAATAATGCAGTCAGAGTTGGAACCCAGGTCTATCTGTATCCCAACATCGACACTCTTGATTACTATTCTATAAAGGGGTTTTTGAGAAAATTACAGAGGTATCATGTAAATTCAAGAAACTGAAGATAAACTTAGAATGACAAAGATGTTCTAACTTACTATTGTCAAGGGAAATGAAAGGAATTTAGAGAAGTATACTAACATGCAGAAATAAGTTCTCAACTTTCATTAGTACTATCCAAATCCACGGAGTTGAAGTTTTCACATTCCTATGTAATAGCCAAAGCAGTAACCCGAGGTCAAAATTAACTCACATACATTAGTCTTCCCACAGTAACTTAGTAAAGAAGATATAAAAACCGTGTTATTACCATTTCTTTAGAGAAACAGAGAATAGGAGCTGGAAAGGACACTGAGAGAGTGAACAGCAGTGGTTCTCAAACTTTGTCACACATCAGAACCACCTGGAAGGTCTGATAAAAGACTGACTGCGGGACCCCAGCCCAGAGTTCTGGTGCAGTGGGTCTGGGGTTGGGGCTGGCCAAGAATGACCCGCCAGTCGGGAGATGCGCTGCGAGGAGCACTGGTCTAGTGTGAACTCAGTGGGAACCCATGCCACGCCATCAGCCATTCACTGTTTTTTGAATAAGCTGTCGCAACGTTTATTTCTAAACAAATTTCTCAACAACATATTTCAGAGAGAAAATGACACCCTACGTAGAGGAAATGTATCATTTTCCTAACAATATTCCCTGTACAGCAGACTTTCCTCTCCTTTCCAACAATGACATGATGTTGTAATGCTTTTCGAGAATCATTCACATCAGCCCCTATGAGGTAACATCCGGAGTCGAAGGAACAGGTCTTTCTGGGACTGGCACAGAATCAATATAGTAATACTAAAATGCAAAAGTAAAAGAAAAGAAAATTACAAATAGCCACGAAATGCACATTTTTGAGGAGGACTAAATGAATTTTACCTTTCAGGTGGGAACTCAATTATGGTGTGAAATTTTCCCTGAAGTGCAGCAGGTCCTTCTCCTACTTCGATATATTTGTTTTCAGTCACAATTGGAGAATTGACCTGAGCCTGTGTTCGTGCCTGGGCCTCCTCCAGTGTCAGCAGTTTGGTGGATGGAGATGAAACCAGCAGGGACTTGGGTCTTGATAGAGAAGCTTTGGAAAGAAAAAAAAGCAATGAAGAGAGTCAAACTTCATGACACGGGGGGGAAAAGATATAAATATCTCTGGGTGTATATAACAATCTGCTTATCTGTCCATCCATCTATCTCCCTTTCTGTGTTGTTTTATATTTTCTTCATTAAGTTTTTTAAATGGTAAAAGTAATACAGCCTTATACTAAGTGAGGAATAGAAGATTACATACCAGGTTATTAACAGTGATAGATATAAATATAAAATTCCTTAAGTAATTTAACTATTTTCTTTTCTTAAAAGATTCTAGGCAAGGCCTAGTATCATTCATGTATTTTTAGTTTTGGAAGGAATTTTACTTCTGCTGCTCTACATTACACCTTTATATACATCAATAATAGGTGACATGATACATTTTTTATGGGCCCTGAACTTAGATCGTGATAGGTCTAATACTTAGTAATCACTAAAAACATACAAAATAACTGTTATATTGTGCATTTTGGGGAACAGATATAAATTAGCTGCTTTCTACTAAGACAGATTTATTAAATTGAGATAAGAAATGCAGTTTCCCAATCTGGTAGAGGTTTTAATACATGTTCCTGGTAGTGAACAACATCTGTTAGAGCCATACCTGCCCCTTCCTGAATGACCGCGCTGATCTTCCCACTGAAAAGGACGTCAACATGATTGAGGATGAACTCAACAACGACAGACTGAATTCTCACTTCCATGAAAGCTGCTGTCCCACTGAAGCAGGCCGATTCTATCTGTTTTGATCTGTGGGGTAAACAACATTACCATCACAGGGTCCCCAAAACAGCAGTCTTAAAGAGCATTACTTTTCGCTTTATGTGTAAATCACAGACAAACCAGAGGAAGAAAGCATACTTTTACAGTGCCTTGGCTAAACCCCGATTGCCTGTTTTAGGAAGATGCTCATAAAAACAACATATTAGTTTTACTTTTAAAAATTATCCTTGGACTTCCTTGGTGGCACAGTGGGTAAGAATCCGCCTGGCAATGTAGGGGACACGGGTTCAAGCCCTGGTCCAGGAAGATTCCACATGCCGCGGAGCAACAAAGCCCACGTGCCACAACTACTGAGCCTGCACTCTAAAGCCCTCGAGCCACAACTACTGAGCCCACACGCCTAGAGCCCGTGCTCCACAACAAGAGAAGCCACCGCAATGAGAAGCCTGCGCACTGCAACCAAGAGTAGCCCCCCCGCTGGCCGCAACTAGAGAAAGCTCGCGCGCAGCAACAAAGACCCAACGCAGCCAAAAATAAATAAATAAATAAATAAATTAATTAAAAAAAATTATCCTTAAGGAACACTGATGAATTACTTTTATTTAAAGTCACTCTGCTTCTACTTCAGGTCATAAGTCAAATGCAACTTACCTTAGCAGGTTTGGAGCCCAAACAATTGCTAGGTTTTTTGCATGCATATTTGTGATGGAACAATAGTCAGCTAGAAGAGACAAGTGTCTCATTAGGAACTCCAGCGTTCTGGAAAATGAAATACAACATATTAACAAAAAGAAACACCAGGTATCAGTATACAGCATAAAAGCTCCACTAATTAACTTGTAAGTTTTCAGTGGCAAAATGGAAAAAGAAACCATAAAAACCCCAGCAAATTTTTTTGCTGCCTATTACGTTCGAATATTATTACTACTACAGAGCTGTCAGAATATTATGGACTCTACATTTTATATATGATAATTACATCTACAGAATACTAAGACAAAAAGTCTAAGGCAGATGCAGTAAGAAATGAAAGCTTCTGAGAGAACTGGCTCAGAAAACGAAACAGCCTTAGTTTTAAAGAAATCTTTAGGAATATTTGCTCCTGCCTGTTAGAAATTTAGTTTCAGGGACACCAGTGAAGTGAATCCTCCACAAAATTTAGTTTCTAGACAAATACTATCAAGAAGTTATGCTATTCTACTTGCAGCAGACATGTGCTAACAGGAAGGAATTTAAACTTTTCTTCTGTAAAAGAAAACATTTCACAAGTCTAAAAAGAGTTAAAAGAAAAATTCCAGTAGGTACCCAAGAGGGAAAATATTTGAACAAATAACATGCTCTTGGGATAGAAAGCCTACTTCAAATCCTAATATCCTGGTTTATCTTATACATTCTAAGTGTGATTTATTTAAATAATTTTTTATATATAGAGAGATTAAACAGTAGGGCAGAGTATTTTGGGAAATAAAGCATGATCAGCTTAAATGTAAGTCAAGTCAGATAAACACAGAGGTATTAAAGACAACGAACAGGAGACAGAAGTTTAAGACTATTATTTGAAATTAAATTGTGGTCAACATATAAGGCTTCAAGATTCAGATGAGCCTGACATGAATTTGAGAAAAGGAAGATAACAGCTCAAGGCACTGTTCAAGAAGCCTCTACAGGGAATCTCACCAGATTCTCACAACAGACCCCACAAGCACAGTGTTACCATCCCCCATTTTACGGGTGAGAGAGCCAATGTTGGCCCAGGTTACAGAGACAAGCGGTGCTGGAATCAAATCCAGGTCAGCTTGGCTCCAAAGTCTGTGCTCATCAATAGCATTGAGTATCTACTCTAGCTGGCAAAAAAAAAGGGGTAATTTTTGATCCCTCTTCTGTACAAGTTAAATAAGGAAAGACACAGAGACAGAAGTGAGGCTGGCCTGGAGACAATGTAGAGACAGGAAGCTTGAGAAATGTATTTAGAACACAACGTAAAATTTTATTATTTGGAGTCGGAGGAGTAGAAGAAGGAAGGTAAAGATTAAAGCACTTCAGAAATGTATTTTAAAAGAAATGCAAATTAAAACAAAAGACACCATTTTATTCACACACCTAATTGTAAAGATTTACATCTAAGTGTAAATCTTTACATCTAATTGTAAAGATTTTTTAAAACCTAAGGGGGAATTTTAGTCAGAGTGCCATGAAGTGAGCATTTCATGTTTAGCAGAGTATACACTGCATATACCTTATAGATACAAGTTGAAAACTGCTTTATGTTGGGAAGAAACTTTTAAGATCTTTTGATTTCCAAGAATTCCTAGATTTTTATCCAAAAAAATAACCTTGATTCCCCAAAAGATTCAGGTAAATGGATGGTCCTCATAGCAGTGTTCAAAATTGGAGAAAAACTCCCACCATACAAACAGATTAAATAGGCAAATTAGGGGAAAGGTTTATATAACATATGGCTCATTCACATGAAAGAACACTATTAAGAATCACGTTTTTCAAGAACAATTAAGGAATTAGAAAATGTGAATGTTAAAATCTTAGAAAGTCTGAATCAAAAGAGATATATGAAGTACAAGATACACAACTTACATAGAAGAAACTAGAATATAAAAACACATTACATAGGAGATAGATGCCAAGGAGGAAATATGTATACAGTGAGTAATATGTGTGAAACAGGTGGGCATCATGGTAGGTAAATAATGCACATCAGAAGAAAAGAGGATATTAGGATATACGTATTCCATATACATAGACATATATCAGCAATCTATAAAATATATAGTGTACAAAATATGTAAAATGCATATGCAATATATAACTGCACATTTACTATGTGCAAGGTTTCTATTCTGAGAATACAGTGATAAGACAGGATTCGTGACCTCAGGGAGCTTAAACTTTAGAGGGGTTATATCTAGAATAGGCAATACAGTAAATATAAAAAACATACAGAAGGATATTTGTACAATAGATAATATATAGCAGGAAAGGTACATAATGTTCAAGAGGGAAGATTAAATAGACAGCAAGGGAGCTATACATGTAATTTCCTGGGGAAATACCTACATATTATTAAGAAATATCTATATAATAAAGAAGAATATATACTTTGGTAGAAGAAATATAAATAATAGTAGAGTAGATAAGCATAATATAGTAAAAAAGTTATATGTATCAATATAGTAGGAAATATATATGTATGTGTGTGAGCATATTTTTATATATATATATATTCACACACACATTTGTTTCTGTGTACGTGTGTTTGTAGAGATAAAATACACAACAAAGTAAAAACATAAAGATACACAGCAGACAATAACAATGATAATAATAATGGTTATTAACTCATATAAATAGTGATTATTTAACAGGCCTTGTTCTGAGTGCTTTCCTTTTAATATTCGTAACAATCCTATGAGAAAAGTACTATTATCTCTCTCTTACAAACAGGGAAACTGAGCCCAGAGAGGCAAAGGAACTTGCCCAAGGTCACAAGGTCAGACAGCTAACACAGGCCATTGGCTCCAGAAGCCCTACACTATAATTTCTATAATATATAGAAATTATATATAATAGGTGATATAAATGTACTACACTGCAGGGGATAAATATATAAGGAATATAAATAAAACAAATTGTACTTCACTAAATGAGAAATATATACATATATATGTATATAATATACACATGTATGTATACATGATATATACATACATACTCTTTCTCTCTCTCTATACACACACATACACTCTCTCTCTGTATGATATATGATAGGTTTCTTCCTACTCTTCTTACTGATGTTCTCTTAACTCACCCACAAGATTAACCAATAACACTCTCAATTCCCTCTGTAAAACGTACCGATGATTAACGTCCAAGGCACAGTAAGTTTCTCTGGCTAACATACTGAACACTTCGACTAATATCATTTGAATTATAAGCTTACCTAAAGCCAATGTTAAGTATTTCTATGACTGTTTATGCAAGGTTATTTTAATTCATAGTTAAGTTAAATGCCATCAACATTTATAAAACAAAATTTTAGAAAGATTTCTATGAAACCTCAGTGGAATGCTCTGCAAAGTCTTGATAAAGATGAGCCGCCAAATGAGGAAGAAACAAGTACCGTGATGAGCAGAGAACAATTTAAAACAAAACAAACCCTGTAATTATCAATAATATTCTCACAGAGGGAAGAGATATATCCATGAAATAAGAACAGAAGAGGATGCTATAAAGGAGAAACATTCAGAGAAACAAGAATGAGGGAGGAAGGGAAGGCAGGCAGTTAGTTCTCAGAAGTAATTTTTTTTTTTAATCATGAGATGGACTGGAGGAAACCCATATGTGGAAACTGACAAAGAGAAGGTGAGAAACTAAAAGAGTTAGTTCAAGAGTTAAAACAATTCCAGAAAGAGAATAAAGAAAAGGGATGAGGTTTACATTGCAATGAGAACCATCAAGGAAATAATATAAGAAAATGTCTCAGAAGTTTCCAAAAAAGCCCAATGAGTGCCCAGAGCAAAGAATGAAAAAGAACCCACTCCAAGATGAGTCACTAAGGAAATGGACCACTAGGTATGTTCTAAATTTAGAAACACCCAGAAAGGATATACACAATACAAAACAGATCATATAGAAAGTAGCACTCTCGTATCAGACTTTGCTGCAGCATCCCTGCTTGGACGTCCATAGTGTAAAATACCATCAAAGTATGGGAACACACTGTTTGCAGACTAAAATTCTATAGCCAACTATCAGTCAAATATTGAGGAGAATAAGAGCATTTTCATATCAAAGTCTCAAAACATTTACCTCCCATACACCTTTTCTCACAGAGCTACTGAAGATGTGCACTAGGAAAGCAGGGAGTAAAACATGGAAGGTGACAGCCAGAGATCCAGAAGAGAAGGGACCTAACTCGTGAAGAAAGTGATGGAGGGAATTCCCAGGAGGAAGGTGAAGGGCTGGAGCTGCGTGGAGATCCAGGGAGCAATCAACCCGGACAGAGCAGTGGGACGGAAGGCACCAGGAGGGGTGTTTTCATGGGGAAAAACTTCTTTTAAAAGGTTGCTTGATATGTTTAAATACAACTAAGAGAACATCCACAGTTCTGTGAGAGAGACAGGGGACAGACTAGCAATAAACAGATACTCAGCAAACCAAAAACAGGCCATCACTCCAAGAAAACACACAGTTATCCCAAAAGGGAAATAAAATCCTAGTATACTATTAGACGCAGCTGTGAATAACAGTTAAGCAGTTACAACAACGTAGAAAATAAACTCTGGCTTCACACCAAATGCTGATACAACCAGACTAGGAAGAGGAGAGAAGGGGCCGTGTGTTTGTGTGCTGTTGGGGATGGGGAGTTATAGCTACACCCTCATTTACCACAAAATGAAGGCAAATAATTATACCTAAAAATGAAAAATTAGGAAATAAAAACATAAGCATGCTATTTAGAAACAGGGGAGTAAACTCTAGAAGTAAGAGTTGAGAATGATAACTTCTGGGTAAGAGAAATTAGAACGGGGAGAGGAGACTGCCACTTATTTACTTATTTATTTATTTATTTTATTTATTTTTGGCTGCACTGGGTCTTCGTTGCTGTGCATGGGCTTTCTCTAGTTGCGGCGAGCGGGAGCTACTCTTTGTCGCAGTGCGCGGGCTCCTCATTGCAGTGGCTTCTCTTGTTGTGGAGCACGGGCTCTACGTGTGCAGGCTTCAGTAGTCGTGGCATGAGGGCTCAGTAGTTGTAGCTTGCGGGCTCTAGAGCGCAGGCTCAGTAGTTGTGCTGCACGGGCTTAGTTGCTCCGTGGCATGTGGGATCTTCCCAGACCAGGGCTCGAACCCGTGTCCCCTGCATTGGCAGGTGGATTCTTAACCACTGCGCCATCAGGAAAGCCCCAGGACTGCTGGTTTTTTGCTGCCAGCTTTGCATAAGCGTTTGACTTTTTAAAACTATGTACATAAGTTATATTGACCATTTTAATTTAGAGAGAAAAGATATTCACGTAATACCTCATGTAAAACTATAAAGAAGCCTCGGCTTAAATCTAATCATCTGTCTTTCTACGCTTTATACTAAAGAAAATATTAAAGGCCAGACTCATTCACACATTTAATCTCATTACATTAAAAGGCATCCTCTTCAGAAGGCATTGTTAGTATTGTTAGTATTTTCACATATATGGAGATTGATGCTTGGAGAGGCCACACAGCTAGTAAGTGATGAAGCTGGAAATTCAAACTTGGGTCTATCTACGAAAGCCAATATTCTCAACCTATTGCGCTAGGTTTCTTTTTCCGGTAAGTTAAAGAAATTCCTGGTCCCCCTTAAAACTATTTTTTAATAACTGTGTGTTGATCAGATTTGTCTTCTCAACCTTCTTTTAAAGGGCTAAACACCTAAATTTCTTAAGCTTGCTTCACAACAGTTCTTTTGAGGTTTCTTTTCACTCTTCAGTGGGTCCTTAAGACCCCCTCAAAGTTCTCACATTCCTCCTAAGACAGCCCACAGTAACAGGACAAGGCAATGCTGAGTTACCTCCTGACTCGACCGCCAGGCATTTACAGCTACAGAGTTGACTAAAAAAGGTGTTGATTTTTAATGTTGATTGAAAATTTTCGTGTTGATTTAGTGCCAAATTAAAAAATATATATATGAACAATGTCATTTTGAAAAGATCAGCACTAAATTACTTAATCTGTGAATTAAAAAAAATCTACTGAATTTAATTTCTTGTCAATTACTGAAATTTTAAAATTTTATCTTTTTGCTTCTTTGTACACTATAATCAATCCATAATTTATGCCATTTTCTTTCTCTCACTAAGCGGCAGTTATCCTCCATTTTATTCTGTCTTCTCAGACATAGCAAAAGTATTTCTGAGAGTCGAAGCTAACATACAAATTAAATTGGGTTTTAAAAAGCAGCAACAAAAGAGAGGGTTCAAAATGGTGGTGCAGGAAGATCCTGAGCTTACCTCCTCACACGGACACACCAAAGCTATAACTAGATACCCATAGGATGACTCTCTCCACAAAAGGCCTAAAAGGCTGGCAGAGCAGCTCTTCTACAGAAAGGACAAAAAAGCGGGGTGGGAAAGCCCCACTGGGATGGAGCGGAGGGGAAAGATGCAGTCGTGCCAGTTACCCCCACCCATGGCAGGTGGCCCACAAGTGGGAGGGATATGACAAACATGGAGCTCCCTCCTCCCTGAGCTCTGACCCCACCTCTGCCAGATCTGGAAGGTGTGAGCAACCCCCTGAATGCTTTGCGTTTCTGAGCCCCAGAGCACTGAAATAATCGGACAGACAGATGTTGTCAGGCTATCACCCCCAGGGCACTGCAGAGACAACAGACCCCCCCCCCCCCCCGCCCCATCAATCTCTCAGCAGCCACTCCTTCAAAACTGGAGGAGACAGCTGTTTCAACTAATACGTAGAAACAAACACAGAGGGTCAGGCAAAACGAAGGGAAAAAGGATTATATTCCAAATGAAAGAGTAAGACAAAACCTCAGAAAAAGACGCTAATGAAACAGAGATAAACAGTTCAAAGTAATGGTCATAAAGATGCTCATTAAACTTGAGAAAAGAATGGATGAACAGAGAGATCTTCAACAAAGAGAAAAATACAAGAAAGTTCCAAACAGAAGTTACAGAGCTGAAAAATAAAATAATCTAACTAAAAAATATACTAGAGGGATTCAAGAGCAGACTGGATGAAGCAGAAGGATGGATTAGCGAGCTAGAAGACAAAGCGATGGAAATCACCCATATAAAACAGCAAAAAGAAAAAAGGAATTTAAAAAAGTGAAGATTCCTTAAGGGTCATCTTCTGGGTAAACAAGTAAACAGGCACCCAGCACTGTGTCAATATTTTGGATTTAAGCAAAGCAATTCACAATGTATTCACACCTGTGGTCATACACCCACTACCTTCAGCAATTTCTCAGTGTCTCAAAAAACAAACGAACAAACAGGCCCAGTCAACCATCCATTTGTTCATTCATTCATACAACATTTGTTAAGTGCCTACTGGATGCCAAGCACTGTGCCAGACCCTGAGAATACAAAGACAAATAAATACAAATGTATGGAAAAACAGAAGTTTAAATAGTTAGAACTCCAAGTAAATTTAAACAGAAGCCCCAGAACCCACTTTTACACAACTGACTTCTACTTTTGGCTGGTATTTTATATGTGGTTTACCTGTAGTGTGGAGGGGGGAGCTGCTGGATGACATCATGAATTTTTATCAGCCTTTCTTCATCTGTTGCTGCTGAAACAGCATCCTAGAACAGCCATAATGCAAAATAAACTATTAGGCTTTGTTGGTAAAAATGAAAGTTTTTCATTTACAGTTCAGTTTCACTTTGAGATTAATTGACTTTACTCTTTGATGCTGAACTATGAGGAAAAACAATGCAGTATTCAAGGAAGTCAACTTTGTTTCCACACTATATGGACACTGAAATCTATTAAAAGATAATATTTTTAAAACTTTATGATAACCAGTATCGAGGGTTATAAGATTAGTGGCTCAAAGTCAGAAACAGAAAGAGTGAAAACGTGAAAACAGTGAAGACTGTGGACCAGCTAGCAGTACAGTGTTTTTATTTTCGTTAAAGGACCCCTCTTCCTCATACAACTATCTCATAAGACCAAACCAATCTTCACACATTTTGAACAAAACCACAGCAAAACTCCAAACAGAACTTGACCTAAAAGTTACTTGTACTCACAGAAAACTTCTCATACAGCTGGTAGGTGAGCAAAGGGTTTGGGAGCTCTCGGAAATACAGCTTACACAGGGAGCCCACGGAATGGATGTCCTGAACGTAGGGTTCTTTTGTCAGGTCGGGAACATGTTCAGAGTCAAATTCATGGCTAAAGAGATAGAAGAGAGACAACAAAACTATTTTTTTGAAAGAAAAGCAAATATGACTTTAAAACAGAAAGGAAAGGTCCAAAGTATTAACCTCTACCTCAGTGAGTTAATATTTTCTTCAAATGACTATATTTCATAGAAGTTATATTTGGACTTCAGTAGTAATCAAATGTCTGATCATGAAACAAGTGTTTTTCTAAATGGAAATTAAGGGAATAGCTTTAATATTAAAATGGACAGAAATCTCTGAAATGTGTGTGAAAGAGCAGCTCTTACCACAGAGATCTAAAAACAGGACTTCTAATTCCTAATGGTTTAAATACCCAATGTTTTGGCAATTCTGAAAACTAGAGTTGAATGGCAGCTGGTCCATGTATGACTATGTGCAGAAATTCCTCAGGTACAAGAAGTACAGTTCAGGAATGCTTTATGGATGAGGGATAAGGAAGCCAGAAACAATATAAAGCAATTCCCAGACAACCCCAAATTTTAAAAGAAAGCAAAATCTGCAGCATTAAAGTGAATGAAATAAAAATTGTGCTCAGAACACTAAGGCAGATGAAGCTCACTCTGAGGAGGTTAACTAATATTAATCTACAGACATGAGACCACTTATGAACCTAGAGGATTAATGTATGTGGACAATCTGAATATGAGATCTGCTGCGTCCGAAACTAAAGACTGAAACCTTTTTCAGTAAAACAATCAATTTGAGGAGGCGGAGTCAAGATGGCAGTGTGGGAAGACACAGAGTTAGCATCTCCCCACAACTAGGGCACCTGCCGGCTGCTGGTGGGGGGCTCTGACCCCAAGGAGACAGGAGGAACCCCCAAGTGAACGAGTAGGACGCAGGGGGACTGAGGTGGGAGGAGAAGTAGAGGCCAGACAGGATCGGTGTCCCTGAGGGCGGGGAGGCGGGGAGATCAGGAAAGGCAGGCGGGGAGGGAGCCTCCCAGACCGGAAGAGCAGGAGAGGAGAGGAGCGCAACTGCCTCACCCACTAACGGCCCCGCCCCCACAGCCCCCAGGGCCTTTTCCAGCCCTCTGGGTCCTAAACATAGGCCCCGCCCACCACCCAAACCTTGCCCTTCCTTAGGCCCTGTCCTCCACAGCCAAGGCCTTTTCTCCCGTTTAAACAAATTTTTTTCCTTTTCCCTCCTCCTCTTTTTTCACTATTGTGGTACTGAGGTATCTTCTGGATGTTGATTCATCTATATTTTTTTTATATCCTTTCTAACATATCTGTTAGTTTCCTAATTTTATTTTTTACTTTGTTATTCTTTTTGTTTTTGCCGCCCCACGTGTCTTGTGGGATCTTGGTTCACGAGCCGGGGGTTGGGCCAAAGTTCCTATGGTGGGAGCTCTGAGTCTGAACCACTGGACTAACACAGAACCTCAGACCCCAGGGAATATTCATCGGAGTGAGGTTTCATGGAGTTCCTCACCTCAGCACCAAGACCCAGCTCTACCCAACAGCCTACAAACTGCAGCTCTACCCAACAGCCTACAAACTACCATGTTGGAAGCCTCAGGCCAAACAACGAGTAAGGCAGAAATACAAGCCCACTCATAAAAAAATTTTTTTTAAAAAATGAGAAAGCAAAAAAATACATCACAGATGAAGGAGCAAGGTAAAAACCTATAAGACCAAATAAATGAAGAGGTAATAGGCAATCCACCTGAAAAAGAATTCAGAATAATGATAGTAAAGATGATCCAGAATCTTGGAAATAGAATGGAGGCACGGATTGAGAAAATACAAGAAATGTTTAACAAAGATCTAGAAGAACTAAAGAACAAACAAACAGATGAACAGCACAATAACAAATGAAAAATACACTAGAAGGAATCAATAACAGAGTAACTGAGGCAGAAGAACGAATAAGTGAGCTGGAAGACAAAACAGTGGAAATAACTGCCAAGGAGCAGAATAAAGAAAAAAGAATGAAAAGAACTGAAGACAATCTCAGAGACCTCTGGGACAACACTAAACGCACCAACATTCGAATTATAGGGGTCCCAGAAGAAAAAGAGAAAAACAAAGGGTCTGAGAAAATATTTGAAGAGATTATAGTTGAAAACTTCCCTAACATGGGAAAGGAAATAGTCACCCAAGTCCAGGAAGCACAGAGAGTCCCATACAGGATAAACCCTAGGAAAAACACACCAAGACACATCTTAATCAAACTAACAAAAATTAAATTCAAAGAAAAAATATTAAAAGCAGCAAAGGAAAAACAAAAAATAACATACGAGGGAACCCCCGTAAGGTTATCAGCTGATTTTTCAGCAGAAACCCTTTAAGCCAGAAGGGAGTGGCAGGATATACTTAAAGTGATGAAAGAGAAAAACCTACAACCAAGATTACTCTACCCAGCAAGGATCTCATTCAGATTCGATGGAGAAGTCAAAAGCTTTTCAAACGGGCAAAAGCTAAGAGAATTCACACCACCAAACCAGCTTTACAACAAATGCCAAAGGAACTTCTCTAGGCGGGAAACACAAGAGAAGAAAAAGACCCACAAAACAAACCCAAAAACAATTAAGAAAATGGTAACAGGAACATACATATTGAAAATAACCTTGAATGTAAATAGGTTAAATGCCCCAACCCAAAGACACAGACTGGCTGAATGGATACAAAAACAAGACTCATACATATGCTGTCTACAAGAGACCCACTTCAGACCTAGGGACACATACAGACTTGAGATAGAGGGGATGGAAAAAGATATTCCATGCAAATGGAAATCAAAAGAAAGCTGGAGTAGCAATTCTCATCTCAGACAAAATAGACTTTAAAATAAAGAATGTTACAAGATATAAGGAAGGACAATACATAATGATCAAAGGATCAATCCAAGAAGAAGATATAACAATTATAAATGTTTATGCACCCGACATAGGAGCACCTCAATACATAAGGCAAATGCTAACAAGCATGAAAGGAGAAATCGACAGTAACACAATAATAGTAGGGGACTTTAACACACCACTTACACCAATAGACAGATCATCCAAACAGAAAATAAATAAGGAAACACAAGCTTTAAATGACACACTAGATCAGAGAGATTTAACTGATATTTATAGAACATTCCATCCAAAAGTGGCAGAATACACTTTCTTCTCCAGTGCACACAGAACATTCTCCAGGATAGATCACATCTTGGGTCACAAATGAAGCCTCGGAGAATTTAAGAAAACTGAAATCATATCAAGCATCTTTTCTGACCACAGCGCTATGAGATCGGAAATCAATACAGGAAAGAAACTGTAAAACACACAAATACACGGAGGCTAAACACTGTGCTACTAAATAACCAAGAGATCACTGAAGAAATCAAAGAAGAAATTAAAAAATACATAGAAACAAATGACAACGAAAACATGCCAACCCAAAACCTATGGGACACAGCGAAAGCAGTTCTAAGAGGGAAGTTTATAGCAATTCAATCTCACCTCAAGAAACAAGAAAAATCTCAAATAAACAATCTAACCCTGCACTTAAAACAACTAGAGAAACAAGAACAAGAAAACCCAAAGTCAGTAGAAGGAAAGAAATCAACAAGATCAGAGCAGAAATAAATGAAAGAGAAATGAAAAAACAACAGCAAAAATCAATAAAACTAAAAGCTGAGGGCTTCACTGGTGGCGCAGTGGTTGAGAGTCCGCCTGCCGACGCAGGGGACACGGGTTCGTGCCCCGGTCTGGGAAGATCCCACATGCCGTGGAGCGGCTGGGCCCGTGAGCCATGGCTGCTGAGCCCGCGCATCCGGAGCCTGTGCTCCGCAGTGGGAGAGGCCACAACAGTGAGAGGCCTGTGTACCACAAAAAAAAAACAAAAAAAACCAAAAACTAAAAGCTGGTTCTTTAAGAAGATAAACAAAATTGATAAACCCTTAGCCTGACTCACCATTAAAAACGGAAGAGGAGGCAAAACAATAAAATTAGAAATGAAAAAGGAGAAATCACAACTGACACAGCAGAAATACAAAGGATTATAAGAGAATACTACAAACAACTGCATGCCAATAAAATGGACAACCACAAAGAAATGGACAAATTCTTGGAAAGGTACAATTTTCGAAGACTGAACCAGGAAGATTTAGAATATATAAACAGACCTATCAAAAATAATGAAATTGAAAGCATAATTAAAAATCTTCCAACAAACAGAAGTCCAGGAGCAGATGGCTTCACAGGCAAATTCTATCAAACATTTAGAGAAGAGCTAACACCGATCCTTCTCAAGCTTTTCCCAAGAACTGCAGAGGGAGAAACACTCCCAAATTCATTCTATGAGGTCACCAACACCCTGATACCAAAAGCAGAAAAAGATATCACAGAGAAAGAAAATTATAGACCAATATCTCTGATGAACATAGATGCAAAAATCCTCAACAAAATAATAGCAAACAGAATCCAACAGCACATTAAAAGGATCATATACCATGATCAAGTGGGATTTATCCCAGGGATGCAAGGATTCTTCAATATACGCAAATCAATGTGAAACACCACATCAACAAATTAAGGAATAAAAACCATGTGATCATCTCAATAGATGCAGAAAAAGCTTCTGACAAAATTCAACACCCATTTATGATAAAAAGTCTCCAGAAAATGGGCATAGAGGGAACCTACCTCAACATAACAAAGGCCATACATATATGACAAACCCACAGCAAGCATCATACTCAATGGTGAAAAACTGAAAGCATTTCCACTAAGATCAGGAAGAAGACAAGGATGTCCACTTTCACCATGCTTATTCAACATAGTTTTGGAAGTCCTAGTCACAGCAATCAGAGAAGAAAAAGAAATAAAAGGAGTACAAATTGGAAAAGAAGAAGTAAAACTGTCAGTTTGCAATGACATGATACTATACATAGAAAATCCTAAAGATGCCACCAGAAAACTACTAGAACTAATCAATGAATTTGGTAAGGTTGCAGGATACAAAATTAATGCACAGAAATCTCTGGCATTCCTATGCACCAACAACGAAAAATCAGAAAGAGAAATGAAGGAAACACACCCATCTACCATTGCAACATAAAGAATAAAATACCTAGGAATAAACCTGCCTAAGGAGGCAAAAGACTTCTACTCAGAAAACTATAAAACACTGATGAAAGAAATCAAAGATGACATAAACAGGTGGAGAAATATACCATGTTCTTGGATTGGAAGGATCAATATTTGTGAAAATGACTATACTACCCAAAGCAATCTACAGATTCAATGCAATCCCTATCAAACTACCAATGGCATCTTTCACAGAACTAGAACAAAAAATTTTACAATTTGTATGGAAACACAAAAGACCCCAAATAGCTAAAGCAATCTTGAGAAAGAAAAACAGAGTTGGAGGAATCAGGCTCCCTGACTTCAAACTATACCACAAAGCTACAGTAATCAAGACAGTATGGTACTGGCACAAAACCAGAAATATAGATCAATGGTACAGGATAGAAAGCCCAGAGATAAACGCATGCACGTATGGTCACCTAATTTATGACAAAGGAGGCAAGAACATACAATGGAGAAAAGACAGCCTCTTCAATAAGTGGTGCTGGGAAAACTGGACAGCTACATGTAAAAGAATAAAATTAGAACACTACCTAATACCACACACAAAAATAAACTCAAAATGGATTAAATACTTAAATGTAAGACCAAACACTATAAACCTCTTAGAGGAAAACACTCTTTGACATAAACTACAGCAAGATCTTTTTTGACCCACCTCCTAGAGTAATGGAAATAAAAACAAAAATAAACAAATGGGACCTAATGAAACTTAAAAGCTTTTGCACAGCAAAGGAAACCGTAAACAAGACAAAAAGACAACCCTCAGAATTGGAGAAAATATTTGCAAATGAAACAACAAAGGATTAATCTCCAAAATATACAAACAGCTCATGGAGCTCAATATCAATAAAACAAACAATCCAGTTAAAAAACATGTGGAAGATCTAGGTATACATTTCACCAAGGAGGACATATGGATGGCTGGGAGGCACATGAAAAGATGCTCAACATCACTAATTGTTAGAGAAATGCATATCAAAACTACAATGAGGTATCACCTCACACTGGTCAGAATGGCCATTATCAAAAAATCTAGAAACAGCTTAATGCTGGAAAGGGTGTGGTAAAAAGGGAACCCTTCTGCACTGTTGGCAGGAATGTAAATTGATACAACCACTATGGGAAACAGTATGGAGGGTCCTTAAAAAACTAAAAATAGGACTTCCCTCGTGGTGCAGGGGTTAAGAATCCGCCTGCCAATGCAGGGGACACAGGTTCGAGCCCTGGTCCAGGAAGATCCAACATGTCATGGAGCAACTAAGCCTGTGCACCACAACTACTGAGCCTGCACTCTGGAGCCCATGAGGCAGAATGATTAAGCCCGTGTGCCACAACTACTGAAGCCTGCATGCCTAGAGCCCATGCTCTGCAACAAGAGAAGCCACTGCAATGAGAAGCCCACACACCACAACAGAGCAGTCCCTGCTTGTCGCAACTAGAGAAAGCCCACGTGCAGCAATGAAGCCCCAACACAGCCATAAGTATATAAATAAATAAATAAATTTACTAAAAAAAAAAATAAACTAAAAATAGAACTACCATATGACCCAGCAATCCCACTACTGGGCACATACCCTGAGAAAACCGTAATTCAAAAAGAGACATGTACCACAATGTTTACTGCAGCACTATTTACAATATCCAGGACATGGAATCAACCTAAATGTCCAATGACAGATGAATGGATAAAGAAGATGTGGCACATATATACAATGGAATATTATTCAGCCATAAAAAGGAACAAAATTGGGTCATTTGCAGAGATGCGGATGGACCTAGAGTCTGTCATACAGAGTGAAGTAGGTCAGAAAGAGAAAAACAAATACCATATGCTAACTCGTATATATGGAATCTTAAAAAAAAAGGTACTGATGAACCTAGTTGCAGGGCAGGAATAAAGAGGTAGACATAGAGAATGGGCCTGAGGACATGGGGTGGGAGGGGGAAGCTGGGGCAAAGTGAGAGTAGCATCAACATATATACACTACCAAATGTAAAACCGTTGGCTGGTGGGAAGCAGCAGCATAGCACAGGGAGATCGGCTTGGTGCTCTGTGATGACCTAGAGGGCTGGGATAGGGAGGATGGGAGGGAGGCTCAAGAGGGAGGGGATATTGGGACCTGTGTATGCATATGGCTGATTCGCTTTGTTGTGCAACAGAAACTAACATGGTATTGTGAAGCAATTATATTCCAATAAAGATCTATTAAAAAAAAGAAAATAATCAATTTCAGTTATTTTCCAAACATGTATTCCTGAAAATAGAGATGAACTCTGTGGTCAAATCAGAACATTAAAATGCTGTAGAATAACGGCAATTATCATGCACCACAGTGAAAAATAAAGGATAATAACATGTTAAGAATAGACTAGAATCTAAGAGATTAAGCAAAAATTAAAAATTCTATTGCTGGTGTAAAGGATACCACTATTCTTGTCTCTGAGACTATAATGGGAGAGGATGTGCAAAATGTAATAAATGCACACTTGAACATATACTACAAAGCCCAGGTGAAAGGAGATTAGAAAGTTCGCTCTCATCAATTGTAATTAACTAAAGAATAATTCTATTATAATGTAAATTATCATCTCTCATGGTTATCATAGGTTCAAATTCAATTTTTAAAAATCTTCAAATATTGCAAAGAGAAAATACAAGTATTGAAGAGATTAAGGGACGTGGTTTTCTGATACTACAAACGAAGAGATGGCATTTAGGAAAATATACACAGAGAACAATATGGATATTATTTCCTACTTTATCTAAACTATCTTATGGAAAATTACGGTTATCAATATAAGTGACTTAATTTTGAAACAGCTTCATTTTAATGAATTACAGTAGGAATGAAAAAGAAAATGCCATATGAGGTTTTACCGTAGTCTCTGGATATTGGAGGCAACGCCAGAGAGACGATATATTCCATCCACGATGCCATATCTCTCAATGAACGCCGTACAGCTTTGAAGAACCTGGGGCACTAGAGAGAATTTTTGAAGACATGGATTAAGTTGAGAGTATTCAGTGGAAACAAAGTCACAAAAAATGAGAATGTCTTAGCAAAATGAAATTGGCAAATTAAAGTTTTAAGGGGTGGAGATTAATCTACTACAAAAACTGACAAGGGCATATTTAATTAATTTCACATCTATGCTAGATAAGTGGTCACATATGGTCACCTAATTTATGACAAAGGAGGCAAGAAAATACAATGGAGAAAAGACAGCCTCTTCAATATGTGGAGCCGGGAAAACTGGACAGCTACATGTAAAAGAATGAAATTAGAACACTCCCTAACACCATACACAAAAATAAACTCAACATGGATTAAAGACCTAAATGTAAGGCCAGACACTATCAAACTCTTAGAGGAAAACATAGGAAGAATTCTTTGACATAAATCAAAACAAGATCTTTTTTGACCCACCTCCTAGAGTAATGAAAATAAAAACAAAAATAAACAAATGGGACCCAACTAAACTTAAAAGCTTTTGCACAGCAAAGGAAACCATAAACAGGATGAAAAGACAACCCTCAGAATGGGAGAAAATATTTGCAAATCAAGCAACGAACAATGGATTAATCTCCAAAATACACAAACGGCTCACGGAGCTCAATACCAAAAAAACAAACAAACCAATTAAAAAATGGGCAGAAGACCTAAACAGACATTTCACCAAAGAAGACATACAGATGGCCAAGAGGCACATGAAAAGATGCTCAACATCACTAATTATCAGACAAATGCAAATCAAAACTACTATGAGGTATCACCTCACATCGGTCAGAACGGCCATCATCAAAAATCTACAAACAATAAATACGGGAGAGGGTGTGGAGAAAAGGCAACCCTTTTGCACTGTTGGTGGGAATGTAAATTGATATAGCCACTAGGGAGAACAGTATGGAGGTTCCTTAAAAAATTAAAAATAGAATTACCATATGACCCAGCAATACCACTACTGGGCATATACCCTGAGAAAACCATAATTCAAAAGGGCACATGTACCCCAATGTTCACTGCAGCACTATTTACAATAGCCAGGACATGGAAACAACCTAAATGTCCAACGACAGATGAATGGATAAAGAAGATGTGGTACGTGTATACAAGGGAATATTACTCAGCCATAAAAAGGAACAAAATTGGGTCATTTGTAGAGATGTGGATGGACCTAGAGTCTGTCATACAGAGTGAAGTAAGTCAGAAAGAGAAAAACAAATATCGTATATTAATGCATATATGTAGAATCTAGAAAAATGGTACAAATGGACCTATTTTCAGGGCAGGAATAGAGACACAAATGTAGAGAATGGACATGTGGACAGAGAGAGGGAAGAGGAGGGTAGGACAAATTGGGAGATTAGATTTGACATAAATACACTACCATGTGTAAAATAGATAGCTAGTGGGAACCTGCTGTATAGCACAGGGAGCTCAGCTCAGTGCTCTTTGATGACCTAGATGGGTGGGATGGGGTGGGTGGGAAGGAGGTCCAAGAGGGAGGGGATATAGGTATACATATAGCTGATTCACTTCACTGTACAGCACAACATTGTAAAGCAATTATACTCCAAAAAAACAAAAAGAAAAAAACCTGAAAGAAAATAACGTACCATCTGTCAAAAAGTATAGGTAACCTCCCTGGGATTCTTACAACCATGTGATATTATATTCATACTTGCTTATGTTCTCCCAAACAAGTAGGGAAACTTGAAAATATGGGGAATTAGCGGTCTTTCCCTGATTATACAGCTAAGCCTCTACAGACATCATACTTCATGGAAAACATCTGAACTGTTTCTTTACACTTTATGTTCCCTAAGTAAAAGGACTGAATGTCCAAAAAACAATCACATCATAGAACTTCATAAATAAAACTATATAACTGAACATTGCTATTACTTAGGATTTTAAGAGAGACTAATGAGACATATAATTAAAATTAGTAGCAAAATGAAAGAGAAGAGCATAAACTTTCATTTTGAAAAACAGAGAGTAGAAACTGAAGAACAGTATAGGAAGATAAAAAGAGAAAAGATCTGAATTCTTTTTTTCACTAACATAAGAAAGTAATATGAGAACCCAATATATTATTAGAAGAAATCCTAGTACAAAAAGGCATTTTATTAACTACCTTTTCCCCTCAAATCATCTAACCAACCAGCCAAGTGCACATTAAATAATAACCCAGTCAAAACATAACATTAGAAACCTCCAAAATGGTTCTTCCAAAAGGTGATATAACTTTTTTTTTTTTTTTTTTTTTTTCAGTACACGGGCCTCTCACTGTTGTGGCCTCTCCCGTTGCGGAGCACAGGCTCCGGACGCGCAGGCCCAGTGGCCATGGCTCACGGGCCCAGCCGCTCCGCAGCATGTGGGATCTTCCCGGACCAGGACACGAACCCATGTCCCCTGCATCGGCAGGCGGACTCTCAACTGCTGCGCCACCAGGGAAGCCCAAAGGATATAACTTTAAGAATTATTCCCACATTCTCCAAATAATACACTTCTAAACCACTCATTTAATATTTTTAGTACTTTTTAATCATCAAATGACAATACAATAGGAAGTAAATGTTTAAATTAAACTGATGACCCTTAAGATTAGAATCATGGCTAAAAGTATAAGTAAGTATGACAAAAATTGGTCCTTTACTTTTCTTGACAGTTTCAGTTTCATTTCTGTTCTTTTCTCTTCATTTATTCAGTCAGTCATTCCCTTTACACATTCAGCCATCATTCAAAGATCCCTTTTATATGCCAGGCATCATGCAAGCACTGTGTAACACAGACAAAACAGTCAAGTTCCATTCTCAAGGCAGTGGCTTCCAGGCCAGGAGTACACGGTACAGTGTTACACATTAGAATGTGCATCATGATTTTTGGTTAGAAAAATACGATTACTTAAAGGATTAATTTCAGGGGTTATTTGGGCCTTGCTTGTTTCTAGTGTGCTCTGATTATAAACTCCCCGTATATTTACAACAGTTTAAGAAAGCCTCTTGTTGAAAGGGCCAAATAACCTCAAACAGAAATACATTCGGGCAACAGAATTTACTCACCTTGAGTTTTAAAATATTTTTTACATTTTGTACCTAATGTAGTTTTACCTAGTTTTCTACAAAGTTCTCACTTTTTAAAAAAGCTATCTCACTTTAAGGATATTTGGCTTCAAATATGTGCAGCAAATAAAACAAGTCCTATGAAAAAATCAATGACACCTACAAACCCTTTGTTCCACTAGAATAGATTTTATCATAGTTAGGGAATATATAACCATTACAGTTATTAAACCTGTTATTTTTTCATAAAGAAATAATATATTGGCATCTGTCCTCTCTACCACACTTACTAAGAATGGAAATACAACCAAAACTTCTAAGCACAACTAAACTTGCTGAATTGATATTTGAAAGCTAATAACAAACTGGAAAACACTCCCTCATAATGATCACATCCATCCATTCATCTAAGCACTGAATTCTTGAATAAGAATTTAATTTACAGAAAAAGGAATTGAAATTTCTAGTTATAAAAGCTGGGAGGCTGGTCTTGGTAATTACAGTCTCAAAACTATGACTTTTTTTTCAAAAGAGAAATAAACATTTTAGAATAAACTGTGAGAAGGAAAACTGGCTGAGGAAGCTATCTGGACAGATATGAAAATAATGTAAACTAGCATAGCTACTATACCCCCTGTGTGAATGTTTTCCTCTTCCTGAACAGATCACAAGCATCCTAGACCCCTCTTGATTCTTGGCTGCCCCAGAACTCAGGTGAGTACCTGAGAACGTTCAATACGTGCTGCTGAACTTACCTGGGATAGGTACTGCTTGCCTGATCTACTAATCTACTTTAACTGATTATAGGAAATCAACAGGGAGAGGTCAGAAACTAAAATTATGAGTTTATAAATTTTATTTTTACCTTCAAAACCAGAATTCAGAAGGTGCTCCCCCAGGTCACAACCAAATACCCTTTCTTTCAAGATCCCACGCTGCTTCAACTTCTGTTTTGTTGGACGAGACTTCATGAATGTCCGTAAGAAAGTAATGAGCTTGCCGTGCTTTTTAGATACTAAAAAATAATAATAAAGAGAAAATACCTTAGTTGGGGTAAGAGGTCACGTTTTTACTTAGTGTGAAAAGAAATGCAGCTCTCAATAGCTGACTACAAAATAATCTATTACAAGTATACTTTATATTCTGTAGGAAATTTTCAGCAGAAGTTGAAGAAACAGTTGCTTTACAAATAATATCAGGGTTTTGCATGTTCTTCTCACCAGCCTGTGATCTTATTTGATGGGATTGTGAGCAAACTGAAGTATTATAATTTGTGACTTCTTTAAATCAAGCATGGTAAACTAGCCATCTTCCCAATGCTACCCAAGCGTGCTACAGGATAACTGGGACCTGAGTTTTATATTGCTTTGGAGATCTTCATGGTAAGTAAGACTTAAAATGGTGTAAATTTAAAAACTGCATTTCTAGTTAATTTCTAAAATATTTTACTTAGTGGTTAGAAATTTTCATGACATTTACAATCTGGAAAGTAAAACTGAAAAAATAAACAACTCCCTCGGGGCTTCCCTGGTGGCGCAGTGGTTGGGAGTCCGCCTGCCGATGCAGGGGGCGCGGGTTCGTGCCCCGGTCCGGGAAGATCCCACGTGCCGCAGAGCAGCTGGGCCCGTGAGCCATGGCCGCTGGGCCTGTGCATCTGGAGCCTGTGCTCCACAACGGGAGAGGCTCACGTACCGCCAAAAACAAACAAACAAACAAAAAAAAACCTCCCTCTTTCTCATTGCATTATGATATAGATCACACTTGTCAAACTAACGGCTATGTAAGTACAAGACACACACACACATAAAAAAGCATTAGATTTTCTATTAACATTCATCTGTAGTCTACCAAATATGTCACCTTAAATCCTTTGTAGATCCAGGCAAGAGGTAAGTAAATTACATATAGTAAGATATTTCCACTGACTTATATGTTAGAAAGATAACAGCGAAAGATCTGAAAGCAAACAAATCCTTAGAAAACTGACTTTTGCTGAGAAGTGCAGCCTGCAGGGAAAATTACTCTAGAAGTCAACATACAACAAATTACCATAAGATCAGAGATTAGCTGCAGGACAGAACACTAAGCCACATGGCCTCAATCCTCCTACTCAGTTTGTGTATGATCACAGGAGTCTTACTGAAGCCTGCTATAGTTTCTTGAGGGGACCCAAATCATAATCCCTTGAACTGATGAATCCTCCTGTAGAAATTCTGCGTACTGAGATTAACTTGTGGCCTAAATGGACCACCAGATGGGTTACTCTGACCAGATTAAACACTCTCTTTACATTTTGGGGGAAACTCTATTTACAGACTTAAGCATCTTTTCTATGAACTGTACAAAGGTGATCAACTGTAACTGGCCCATAACTGAGAGGTTTCGTGGGACATGAGCCTTTCAGTGCTAAAACCAGGAAAGTCCTGAACAAACTGGGACAAGGCAGTCATCCTAGACTGTACACAGATTAAAGAGGAAATTTATTTTTTCTATACCAATTAGTTAAAGTTTACTTAGAATCGTCAGTATAATTTTGATGCTATCTCTAACATGCTGTGACACTCTGGGTAAATTACAACCTCACTTGTATCTGAGATCCTTGCTACAAAGTTAAATGACATGGTCTCTCAACTGCTGAGACATTTATAGCACATTGGGGTAACTTCAGAAGTATGTCACACTTGTAATATTAGTATATTAAAAGTCACTGAACTTGTATGAGTTTTATTCTCCCCTAGTCGCTAGCAGACTGTGTGTTATGAATCTTTGTTGTTAAAGTGTGGCCATCAAACCATTTTTGTTCATTTTTGAACATTCTCTAACAAACTTTAAAATAATTTTGAGAAGATTAATGAATAAAAACAAATGAGTTTGCTTTATGGTAATTTAATATTATATTTATATATTTGGAAGAATTTTAATTTCTATAATATTCAATATTTCTACCTGGAAACAGGGTGTGTCATCAGTTTTCTAAAGCTATTATATCTCGCAGTAAAGTTTTCTAATTTTATGAAAAGACACATTCCACATATTTCTTGCTAGGGATACTGCTAAGTATTTTACCTTTTTTTTTTTTTTTTGCTGCTTTTGTAGAATAATAGTTTTCTTCAATTACAGTCTTAACTGGTAGTTACTGGTATACTGGAAAATTATTTCTTTATGTATGGCTCAAATCTGATCATTTTCTAAACTCCCAACAATTTTAGGAGAATTTTAGTTGATCCTTTCGGATTTCATGGATATGTAACTGTGTTAAAGCAAATATGGTAATTCCATCCTGTTTCTGATAAGAATAATTTCTGATTTCTTTTTCAGATTTTAATAATTAACCAGAACTTCCAAGGCACGTGCTAAAAAGTAGGCATTTGTACTTTGATGCTGAATTTGATGAAAATATCTGTTGGATTTGGCAACTGCATATGATGTACATGAGAAAGCATTCTTTTAGTCAGATTTACAGGAATGTTTCAAAGGGATGGGAACTGAATTTTAGCTACTATTCATTTAGCAACAAACATGTAAGTGCCTCCTGTACCTCAGGAACTGAGAGTACAGTGGGCAACAAGTGAGACAAGCTCTTGCTGTCAGAGCTTACTGAGGAGAGAAGGAATGAACAAATAATAATACCCATAGAGCCGGCATTTATTTTATGCTTAGTTACGTGCCAACAACTGCATAAGTGTTTATATTTATTAACCATTCATTTCTCATAGGATCCTATAAGGAAAATACTATTATGACCCCCTTTTTAGAGGAAGAAACTCAGGCACAGAGTGCTAAGTAACATGTCTAAGGTCATGGAACCAGGATTAAAAGTCAGATGGTCTAGCTCAAAACCCAAGTTCTTAGCCACTGTATGATATAGCCTGAATTAAGACAGCAAGGTAATTTCAGATTGCTTTTAACTGCTAGTAGGAAATAAACAGAGTGCAGTAATAGTGATGAGAAAAAGAAACTACTGGGTGGGCCAAAAAGTTCCTTTGGTTTTTAAGTAAAAATAAAAGACACATTTTTCACTTTCACTTTGTTGAAAAACTTTGTTGAAAAACATATTCACCGTTTTGTTCCACTACCTTCTGCCATTTTTCAGGCAACTTCATAATTCCGTCTTCCCAAAATCTTTTATCTTTTTGAGCAAAGAACTGTTCCAGGTACCTTTTATAGTCTTCCAGGGAACTGAAATTTTTCCCATTAAGAGAATTTTGTAAAGACCGAAATAAATGGAAATCCAAAGGAGCAATGTCTAGTGAATAGAGCAGATGAATCAGAACTTCCCAGCCAAGCTGTAACGGTTTTTGCATGGTCATCAAAGAGACATGTGGTCTTGCATTACCCTGATGGGAGATTATGCATTTTCTGTTGACTAATTCCGGACGCTCTTTGTCGAGTGCTACTTTCAGTTGGTCTAATCGGGAGCAGTACTAATTAGACCTGTTGGAATGAATAGTTTCGTTTTCTGGAAGGAGCTCATAATAGAGGACTCCCTTCCAATCCCACCATATACATAACATCACCTTCTTTGGATGAAGACTGGCCTTTGGTGTGGTTGGTGGTGGTTCATTTCACTTGCCCCACGATCTCTTCCGTTCCACATTATGGTACAGTATCCACTTTTCATGGCCCATCACAATTTGTTTTAAAAATGGAACATTTTCATTATGTTTAAGTAGAGAATCACATGCAGAAATACGGTCAAGGTTTTTATTCGCTTAACTTATGTGGAACCCAAAACATCAAAGCAATTAACATAACGAAGCTAATACAAATGATTTTCAGCACTTGATTTGAATATTTTGACTATGTCAGGTACTTCCCGAGTGGTATAACATTGATTGTTCTCAATTAATGTCTCGATTTGATTTAATGTCTCCATTTGATCGCTATCAACTTCAACTGGTCTACCCGACTGCGGAGCATTGTCCAGAGAGAAATCTCCAGCATAAAACTTCGCAAACCACTTTTGACACGTTCGATCAGTCACAGCACCTTCTCCATACACTGCACAAATCTTTTTTTGCGTTTCGGTTGCGTTTTTACCTTTCTTGAAATAATAAAGCATAATATGCCGAAAGTGTCACTTTTTTTCTTCCATCTTCAATATTAAAGTGGCTACACAAAACTTCACCAATTTTGATAAGTTTTTTTTTAAATGCACGCTGATATGACAGCTGTCACAATACAATCTAACAAAATTGTCTCGAATGAAGTTAAAGACAACTAAGCGCTACTAAAGCCATCTTATGGAAAAAACCGAACAAACCTTTTGGCCAACCCAATACCTTGATAAGGTGAGGGAAGGTCTGAGGAAGTCATATATGAACTGGAAGATGCGAGTGTAGTGAACAAGGAAGACTGTGTGAAATGAGGCTGAAGAGGTAGGTAAAGGCCAGCACTAGAGGCCATAATACAGAGCCTGGGTTTTATGCAATGAAAACACACTGAAGAGTTTAAACACTTTAGAAAGGTTACTTTAAAAATAACCCGATAAGTGTATTAGAAACCTAAATGTGCGTTAACAGCAAACTGATTGAATATTAATGGATACATCTGCGCAGAGGACTGCTGTTTGGCTTTTGTTTTTTTTTTAAAGAGGATCTCTACCTATTGATGTGAAGCAATCCCCAGAATATATTAAGTCAAAAAGGAAGGTAGAGAACAGTATATTTAGCATAAGAAAGGATATGGAATAACTACGTCACACACACATAAATTCATAATACATAATAAACACATGTATGTGTGTACATAAGAGCTTAGTTTTACAAAGAGAAACACTGGAAGGATAAACCAGAAATTAACAATAATGGGTAAAAAAAGTGGGTGGGGAAAGGGTGGGGATAAAAAATGAGACTTCTGAATATACCTTTTTATGTAGTTTGACTTCTGAATTATGTTAATGTTCTTTCTACACGTTCAAATATAAATTTAGAAAGTTAAAAAAGCAAATCCTAAGACTGGAAATAACCTAAGAAATGTATCTAATAATATATCAAATTGGTAACACTGTCAACAGAGAGGAAATATTTTAAATGCCTTGTCAACAATAAACTAACTGCACATGATTACCGGGATATATTCTAGGGACAAAACAACTACCAAGTACTATTTAACTTCTTTCAACTGTGTGAGAGAAAGGAGATACAATAATAAAATAAAGGAATTTAAGAAAACATATCCCTAATGTTAGCTATGAGTTGGAAATGTGAACATGAACTCAAAATTAAAATATATACACATTTTCCCTAAGCCCTAGCTACTGAAAAGGCTTAGAAACAATGACATTCCAGTTGTATGAACGCCTTTGGTCTCAGATCTGGATTTCTAAATATCATTCCCTAACAAAATAAACCAGGACTCCTTGGAGAAATGCCTGTTTCCAAGTTGATAGCAAGCAAGCACAAGGTGAGACTGCGATATTTTTTTGAGACAGAAAGCAGGGGAAGCACCCACACCCATCAGGAGCCATGTCAAAAGAACTGAGTTGAATGGACTCCCACTGGCCAGCTTTGGGACGTCATAAAGATCTGAATATCATGAAGAACGACTATGACTTCGTAAAATACTCCCCAGAAGAAAAGAAGGAAGGGAGTGACGATTTTCAGCATAAATGGAGTGAGAGCATTAGAAAAACCTGCCATGATAGTTTGCCATATTGAACTGGGCTCCCTGCAAGTAGAGAGCAATAGGTTTATTTCTTTCACACCAGTTGGCAGTATCGTATCTCGAATTACTGATTGAAATTAATTATATATTAACCAGGAAATACGTTCACAATTCAGCGATACCTGTAAGGAAATAGATTTGTATTCATGCTCCTCCGACCAAACTCTCATACACAATAAAATTACATTAGTCAGAGGGCAACCTGGGTAGAACTGGACTTTCCAGGACACCTGGTAGCTTTGACTGTCTTTGGTGTCCTAAGTTTGGCTCAAGAAGAAGGAAAGCTGGCTATCTTTTCCTGTAGGGTAAAGACCATTCATATTTATTTTTCCTAAATAATGACATAAGAATCAAGTAGGAGCTTGCAGTATGACACAAAATTAAGACCAGTGGAGAGTGTCATTAGCAACTCTGTGCCCCCATCTGGCACTTGTGGGTTCTGGGAAATTGTGCTGATACGCGCGTAACCTGGCTTCTACTCAGTGTGGCTATGCTGCTTCTGTCACCTTTCTAAAAACACTACTAAATAAATTGGGAACTTTAAACCTAAACTTGTAATGGGAATGAGGGGTGGGTGTGGTCTCTTCCTGCCAACCTATATCCCAATGTGAGATACCAAAATAATATATTCATATTATTCATAATGGTGACTAGACATACAATCTTAAATAATTTCTAAGTCTTCAAAGAAAGATTGAACTATGTTCTACACAGTTTTAGTGTTCCTGTTATTGTTATTACAATTGGCATTCCAATTTAGAGATAGTTATGGTGAAAAACTCTGGCATCCATAATTAAATAATCAATTACCTATTGAGATAGACAAATTTCATTGCACTGGAAATTTAAACTAATAAAAATACTCAATTTAGTTACAAACTTGAAGATCTAACAACACTTCCAAATATAAATGTCTCTTCATATTAATTTTTTCTTCACTTTATATTTTCTTCCCATTTCTTAGACAATAAAATGGCTTTTGGACACTACACTGCCCCCACCCATTTTCTTATAACAAACTAGTAAACTTCTTAGTAAAACTACCTTTCGAGGAACAGAGTACGGAATACTGTCAATGAAATCAGGAGACTTCTCCTGAGGAAGGGAGAGTGGGGGACTGGCTTTAGACAGGTAAGTGCCTATAAACCCACTTCAGCAAAGGAACCTTGGAATACAGTGGAAAGTGTGTTAGGGTTAAGGTCCACCAAATATGGTGGATCAGAGAAATGAAAATGATAACAGACATTTCCACAGATAAAAAATACAACACAAAACAGTACTTAGACAAAAGCAAATCATACCACTGTGTATTCAAATTCCCTACTCTAGGGTTCAAATGCAACATGTACCACAAAGCTACTTTCTTCCATATCATTTAGACAAGATTTCATGCTTGCAATTGCTTCAAACTTGACACAAACGCAACCAGGCCAGTTCTTCCAGTAGTTAAAAGCTTTAGCAGTATGACACACAACTTAGTATCTCCAAGGTAAATCTTTATGATACCAACAACCAGTTTATAGGGGCACAGTGAACCTTGACATCGAGAGGCAGGGCACCAGGAGTTTCTAACTACACAAGTATTTCTCCAGCAAATCCTAAGAATTCTCCTTTTCTCATAATACTTCAATTAAATCAGAGTTCTCTAAATTGGGTCTTAGAAATCTTCTAGACTGACGTGAGAGAAGTCTGGGCTTGAAGTAATTTCTCAGTAAATTAAATTAAAGGAAGATGATTTGTGTCAGATAAGAGCCTTGGCATTAGTTTTATTTCGTTATATGCATCAAGTTCTAAGATCTGTAATGAATTCATATGGCCAAGCAGACAGAGTGAGAGGGTAGAGGTGGGATGCATAATACCTGAGGAGATTATCTTGGTTAACCTAAAGTATAATAAAGTATGAGTGTGAGGTTTACATGTCCAATGGATTTTCACAATTGTACACAATGTCCTGCCTTTTGCTCAAATTTTTACAAACATAGATTAGATGACCATTTGATGGAAATTTAAGAGACTGGAATAGATACACAGGCAACTGGACTCTGGGATACTTAAGGGTCTTTATAACCTCTCAAATTCTGTCTCTGTTGCATACTTTGAAATATTTTATGTTAAATAAATATGAAAAGATTCAAATTTTAATACAAAATTCCATAAACTTGCTTTCATTTAACGCACAACAACATATATATTCATACCCATAGATATGGAGAAAGGACTTTTCTCTAAGCAATGTCAAATTGATTTTTCCCTTACTTTGTTATTATATCCACAGACCAGTTTTCTAAAAAAAATTCTGCTCTTCAAGATCAGCCAAGATGGTGTAGAAAGACTCTGAGCTTGCCTCCTCTCACGGGCTCCCCAGAATTACAACTATTTGCAGAGCGATCATCGATGAAAAAGATCAGAACCTACCAGAAAAGATCTTCTACAACTAAAGATATAAAAAAAGAACCACAACGAGACAGGTAGGAGGGGTGGAGTTGCAATACAGTCAAACCTTCAGGGTGGATGAACCACAGCAGAAGACTAGTAATAACTACGGAGCTTCTACCAAAGAAGTGAGGGGTCCAAGCCCAATGCTGGGCTCCCCAGCTCAGGAGTCCTGCACCAGGAAAACAAGCCCCCAGAGCATTTGGCTTTGAAGGTCACCAGAGCTTACTTTTGGGAGTCCCGGAGGGTTGGGGGAAATAGAGACTCCACTCTTAAAGGGCACACAGAATCTCACACACTGCGGGACCCAGGGCAGAAGCAGTGATTTGAAAGGAGCCTGGGTCAGACCAGCCTGTTGATCTTGGAGAGTCTCTCCAAGGCAGCGAGCAACTGCAGCTCCCCTGGGGACACAGACACAGGTGGTAGCCATTTTTGAGGAGTCCGGTCTACCATGTGGACACTGGTCCTGGCAAGCACCATTCTGGAATCCTCCCTCTAGCTTATCGGCCTCAGGACCCAGCCCAGCCCCCAACCCATCAGCCTATAGGCGCCAGTGCCGGGGCGCATCAGGCCAAGAACTAACTGGGTGTAGAAACAGCCTCACTCACCAACAGACAGGCTGCTTAAGACTCCCAAAGCCCACAGCCGCCCCTAGACACAGCCAGGCCCACCAGAGGACCCAGTACCCGGTCTCACACAACACTGCACAGACAATAAACCTGGGACCCCCAGGGACCTCCAGAAAGAGACCCTGGGACCCAGCTCCAACCACCAGAAGGCAGGCAGCAGGCCCAGCATCCTCTGGGCCTTGGCCCCATCCTCCAGCCGGCTAACACAAGCTCTGGGACATCCCAGCCTCCACAGCCAAGGGTGCCAGGAAGCAGCGCTACTCACCAGCCATCTGATACCAGCCCTAGGACCCCTGGGCTCTGCAGCCAGAACCCTGGACCCAGCCCTGCCCTACAGGAGGCCAGCACTTGTCCCAAGACCTGGCTTCACTCACCAGTGGGCAGGCAACAGCCCCGGGCTCTCCTGAACCCTGACTCTGCCCCCAGTGAGCCAGCACTAGCCCCAGGCCCCCACAGGGTTCCACAGTCAGCCACTTGTGACCCAAGCCCAGCACAAAGCTCTGGTGATGAGAGGGGAGTTCGCTGCTGGGACACCAAGGACACCTCCTACAAAAGGCCACTTCTCCAAGGCAGGGAAATGCAACCAACCTACCAGATACATATAAACAAAAACAACAAATATTTTCTCCCATTCTGTAGGTTGTCTTTTGATTTTGCTTATGGTTTCCTTTGCTGTGCAAAAGCTTTTCAGTTTAATCAGGTCCCATTTGTTTTTGTTTTTATTTCTGTTACTTTAGGTGATGGATCCAAAAAGATATTGCTGCGATTTATGTCATCATTTCCATGCATGTTTTTATACTTTAGCTGTACATGTATACAGCCATAAGCAATATATATTATTCTGCATGTTTTTAAAATTTTTAGAAATGGAATCATACTATACCAAACCTTCCTCAAAGTTATCTATTTTGAGAATATTATAATTGTGGCTCAGTATATCCCTTTTAATTGCATTATAGTATTCCCCTGTAAGTATATACTACAGCTGTACTCCCATTCTGTTGACTGTCATTCAGAGAGTTCTGAAGTTTTTGTTATTACAATCAGTACTGCATTGAGCAATCTGGTGTCTCCTGGCACAGTTGAGAGAATTTCTCTGGCACTCATGCTGAAGACTAGGACAACTGGGCTGCAGAGTATGTACTTTTCGATCATATTTCAACTCTGCTAGAATATTCTCTAAAATGATTTACCAACATAACATTCCCATAGGGTGTACTTCAGGAGTCCACTCTTCATTTCTTTGTCCTATTCAGTTCTGTCAGACTTTTTCATTTCTATCAATCTGATCAGTATGAAACTTTATTCCACTTTAAAGTGCACTTCTGTGCTTGCTAATGAGATTAGGCGTTGTTTCATGTTCATTGGTCATTCAGTCTTCCTCTTCAGTGAAATAACTGTTCACATCCTTGGCCCATTTTACTATTTGGTTGTCTTTTTCTTACTGATGGGCAAGAATCTTTATATAATTGGGAAACGAGTCCCCTGTCAGTTACTTATGTTACAAACATGTTCTTCCAGTCTTTGGCTTATCTTGTCTAAATTTCTAATCACGTCTTTGTGTACAGTTTCCATGCTTTAAGATATCTTTCCCTACCCAAGGTCATAAACATACTGTCTTATTTCTTTTAAACCTTTTATTTCCTACACCTTTTTCACTTTAAGGTTTTTAATTGACTTTGAACTTTTTTGTATGTTTAGGATGAGGCAGAGATGTAATCACACTACTTTTTTCTTTATGCACAACCAATTATTTCATCACCTTTTACTGGATAATTCTTTCTCCATTGATTTGTAAGGTTAATTCTTATATGAAAAATGTGTATAGTATGTGAGGGGTCTGTTTCTGTGTTCTCTCAATCCTACCAGTCTCTCTTCATCAATCCTCACTTTCTTAATTTCTAGCATTTTATAGGTCTTAATACCTGGAAAAATGAGTCCCTCCACTTATTCTTCAAAACTGCCTTTACATTTTTTGTTTTGTTTTGTTTTGCAGTACACGGGCCTCTCACTGTTGTGGCCTCTCCTGTTGCGGAGCACAGGCTCCGGACGCTCAGGCTCAGCGGCCGTGGCTCACAGGCCCAGCCGCTCCGCGGCATGTGGGATCTTCCCGGACTGGGGCATGAACCCGTGTCCCCTGCATCGGCAGGCGGACTCTCAACCACTGCGCCACCAGGGA
>NW_021703784.1:4793114-4932264 GCF_005190385.1 Monodon monoceros | reverse complement strand
GTCCCCTGCATCGGCAGGCGGACTCTCAACCACTGCGCCACCAGGGAAGCCCTAGATGCACTTTTAAAGTCTTGCTTTTATACTCATGTGGTAAATCTCCTTTACTCCTACTTGCCCTGTATCCACTGCAGGGATGTAAATGAGTACGAAAGACTGGAGAAGGCAAGTGGCAACTTAAAAAACTAAAGCCTTAAGCCAAGGGAAGAGTCCCTCTTAGAAATTGTAAAAAACACAGGGATTCTGCAAACATATTAGAAGTGTCTTTCAATAAAAGAACACAAACATAAAATTCTATAGGGTACAAGTATAGACAAAGAATTCTAAAAACAGGAAAACTGTAATAGGTTGCTGATGCCTTAAATAGCAGCAAAGAAATATGACATAGATTTATATTTACATTCTTAATCAAAGAGCTGAAGTGAACTGTGTCACTCAGCATTTTCAAATTTATTAAAAGGGATATTGGGAAGAGATGCCAAAATTAACTTATTTTTAGCATGTCCTGAAAGGATCTGTCAGCAACTCAGAAACGTAGCTTTTGAACCAGTTTAGTCAGCACTCATGCTGGGAAAAATATGATATAATATTTACTTAGTTTATAGCTTTGAGTATATCAGTTAAATTAGTTTGAAACTAAACCAACAAAGCTTTTATTTGAAAATAAACGGACTTAGAAATTAAACTGATTCACTAGAGTAGTAATTTGACAAACTTTTAAAGAAAAATTTCTATATGAGCAAGATTATATGTTACTCAAATATTAAACAAACTGAACTAAAAACACTTTTTCCAGTAACTGAAATATAGAGCCTTTTGTAACTTTTCCTTTTTCATAATATAGAAGAGCTTTAACATAAATAAAGCAAAAGGATGAAAAATGATGTAAAGGAAGTTCTTCAAGCCAATGACTGAAAATACACATGAATGATTCTGATGATGTGTTTTTTTTGTTTTTGTTTTTTGTTTTTGTGGTACGCGGGCATCTCACTGCTGCGGCCTCTCCCGTTGAGGAGCACAGGCTCCGGACGCGCAGGCTCAGCGGCCATTGGCTCATGGGCCCAGCCGCTCCGCAGCATGTGGGATCCTCCCGGACCGGGGCACGAACTCATGTCCCCCGCATCGGCAGGCGGACTCTCAACCACTGCGCCACCAGGGAAGCCCGATGATGTGTTTTTTTAGTCTTACAAAAAAACAGCATCCAAATCAGAGTTAAAGAGTTTCTTGCAAACCAAACTCACAGTAGGTTTTTATTTGATGGAGTAAGGACACATCTAAGAAACTCTGTCACTGACTCTATTTTTCTCTCTGTAAATCTTCTGGTCTATCTTGCTAGATCTGCCCTTTCCCTGGCTCCACTCACTGGCCTCTTCCCAGTGCTAAAAAAGGCAAGATGAAGAAAAAGATAAACTGAATCCTAAACCAGGTCTCCAATGAAAACTGAAGGAAAATACAGAAATTCCAGTAATTTCATAATATATGATACACTATTGTTTCTTTGATTTATTTGCTAGCAAGTCCCTGGTGAACACTACAATGGCCATTTATAATACTGCTTTTACTAGAAAGTGCCATATACTTTATAAAGATTAATTTTTGAACTATGTTTCAGGAATTCACTGTAGTAAGAGAAAAAAAGGTAAATAGTATCTATACGTTCTGAATTTCTGAAAACTTATATTCTACCAGGTTGATACTCAAAATGCAAAATCCTCACTGTCTCTCTAGGAAGTACTGAGTTTTCTTCTAATTTTTAAAGCAGGAATAAAGCAGTTTCAGCCTTGAGTTTCACTGACGCCCCCCCACCCATCCCAAAGTAGATGTCAAAGAAAATATGTAGATGTCAAAGAAAATATGGAGATAAGCTTGAGTACTAAATCTTAACGTACTGTTGAAGTTATTATGGAATAAGAAAGTAGAGAATCATTTTTGATCAATATATCATACACAATTTCAGAAGTAAGAGAAAAAGCACAGCTCTCTAACTGATGTGTGTAACAGCTGCCAGGGTAATATCTGGGGCCAGCCCAGGGATGAGGTTCTGGAATGTGGACGACTGTAACAGTCTTGATATCTGTACATTCCAACCTCAAAGGGAGGAAACCAGGTATTTGAGAAATGTCATGTACGTGCAATACTGAATTTAAAATAGCACTGACAGTGATGGCTCTTGTTTGAAAATTTGTAAAGCTACTAACAGTTACATAAGTCAAATAGGCTTCCATTTACTCATAAGAGAGAAGAGGAGGCATTTCAAAAGGCACTACTGAGTGGAATGCAAATGGATGACACTAATAGATATAGAAAATAAATCTGTAGTAAATTTTAGAGAAGAGCTTTTCAGACACAGAGGAGATGCGAACAATTCACCTGGAAAAAGAGAAGCAGAAAACTGGCAACCAATTGCTTCTTCAGAATATCCAACACAACTCTTACGTGGAATAGCATGCCTGTGGTTAACTAAAATATTTGAGTATTTTAATAAAAATATGTCTCTTTTTCAGGGTTAAGAATGAAACCAAAGCAACCTCATGGTGTTGCTCTTGCTAGAGCAGGACATCAACAGTGATAAACCACAAAGGGCGTGCTATGTTGAAGCTTTAAAAATCATAGTTCCCTTGGGAAAATGGGCATCAGGTTACAATAAGACATTATTTACATGATACATTTACTGTTCTCGGCGCTACGAATTTCAGAAACCAACATGGCTTTGTGACCACCTAGAGGGGTGGGATAGGGAGGGTGGGAGGGAGAGGCAAGAGAGAGGAGATATGGGGATATATGTATACGTATAGCTGATTCACTTTGTTATAAAGCAGAAACTAACACACCATTGTAAATCAATTATACTCCAATAAAGATGTTAAAAAATAATAATAAAAAGAAGGCTCAAATTTAGCTTATGTGATTTTAGGGTAATATAAGTAAATTTTACATTTTTCCTGCTAAAACTGATATTGAATTTTTTTAAAAAATAAATTTATTTATTTATTTTTGGCTGCGTTGGGTCTTCGTTGCTGAGCACGGGCTTTTCTCTAGTTGCAGAGAGCAGGGGCTACTCTTTGTTGCGGTGCACTGGCTTCTCATTGTGGTGGCTTCTCTTGTGGTGGAGCAAGGGCTCTAGGCGCGCGGGCTTCACTAGTTGTGGCACGTGG
The DNA here is from genome assembly GCF_005190385.1 of Monodon monoceros. NCBI lineage: Eukaryota > Metazoa > Chordata > Mammalia > Artiodactyla > Monodontidae > Monodon > Monodon monoceros. Next base: position 4,929,112 of record NW_021703784.1, on the reverse strand, counting down.
GCTCAGCAGTTGTGGCTCACGGGCTCTAGAGCGCAGGCTCAGTAGTTGTGGCGCACGGGCTTAGTTGCTCCGCGGCATGTGGGATCTTCCCGGACTGGGGCTTGAACCTGTGTCCCCTGTGTCAGCAGACGGATTCTCAACCACTACACCACCAGGGAAGCCCCTGATACTGATTTTTATTTTAATATTTTAAATTATAAATTAAAACAATAAATGTGATTGGTTTTGTTCAACTCTGTACAAAAACAAAGTAAGAAATTTTTTTTAACTTTACCCCTTTAGTTATATAAAAGACTCTGACTAATTTCATTTCTAAATACAGAACAGAAAGATTTGCATTTTAGCAGAGGAGAGTAGGAGGAAACATGAGGTGGCTATAAATTCCTGACACTAAAGGATTCTAATACTAGAGTGGGTTATAATAAAAAGACTATAGAAGCCTCTCTGCTAAGAATTTTTAAATGATCTAAGCTTTTATTTTTCCAGGATGAACTAGTACTATTTGATATGAAGCTTAAAAACTAGTACTATTTTAAGAGAACACTTATTTATAAATTATAATAACTACATATTCTTAGGAATTCAGTAACATGATAAAGTTCTAGAAGTCTGAACATGTAGAACCTTAATCTTAACAGTGTGAAAATACTTTTCTTGAAATTCTTTCTTTCTTTTTTTATTAGATTAAAATGTAATCATATTCAGTTTGATGCCAAATAACCCTCTGCACTTTATGAGGCTATGAAGTTTGGTGTGGAACACTGATATGATCAGGGTGGGTTTTGTTTGTTTTTGTGGGTTGTTTCTCCCCACCCCAACATTTTCTTTTGCAGGAGCTGGAGGGGCAAAGCTCCATATTTGAAGAAGACAGAACTGATAATAAGAACTCTTTATTTAAAGGCAGAAGTCTTAGAAGCCTGCCCTACAAAAGACCTGACCTTTGGCATGAGAAATAAGAACATGGGCCTTGCAGTCAGACAGACCTAAGGGCTTGAATCCATTCTCTAATCACTTCCCAATTTGCAAGGTCTTGAGCAAATGACCTATTTAAGTCTCAATTCCCTCAAATACACAGTGAGAATGACTATAACAATACCATCACTCGGGGTTACTACAATGCTTACATGAAATCACATATGCCAACCACTTAACTCTGCAAGTGTCAATAAACAGGAGTTACTTCACCACTATAATTTCTCTGAACACTTTCAGAATCTTCCACAGTACAAGGCTAATCAGACCCTGAGTCAGCTTTCCAAACCAGGTTTGATCACATCTGGTTGTACCTCCTAAATTCAGGGCTGAGATCACTAAGGAAGGGTGCACACAAACACAGGGTCACTTCCTAGTTCTTCCCCCTCTAATTGTCTTATGTGTAACCTTAACCTAAGAAACTTTAGATTTCTGCTCTCTCCTACTGAATATCATATAGTACTACATAATATGTTAAAAAAGAGAAGCTACAGTCTCAAACCATTATCATATGAGCAACTAGTGCCTCTTTAAAAGTTGACAGTGAAAAAGAGCTCTAAGTTCTGAGGTTCCCCCATTTGTGGTTTTGAAAATTAAAATATCAATATTATTTAAAGAGTAGTAGAAAAGAAAAATGTTCAGCTTCTTAACAGGACTAATCTGTGATTCAGAGAAAATTGTGGTCTCCATGTTATCTTAATGAAAAGCATTTATAACCAAGATCTGAAGAAGCACCATATAAATATGGAATACTACCCTAACGGTAAGAAAATCTCTGTAAGAGGAGAAAAGAGTTAATACCAGCATATCATGGATAGACAGTTATCCGTACTAATGCCAATGAGGGAAAAAAAGAAAAACAATACTTGAAGATAAAAGGGCAGAAGGGTTACTTCTTTGTGCTAATTTGAACAGTCTCTTTATACAGTCTACCAAATTCTTTATGGTAAAGCAGTGCTGCCTATTTTCTATTAGTCAATAATTGAGATGCTATTTACCCAGCAGGGAAAATTTTTTAAATATGATATATACTTGTTGCTTATGAAACAAAGGTATGTTCTTTTAAACATGCAAACCTTTGTACCTTAACCTGAGGTCTAGAAAGCATTAAGAAATAAGCTGATTTGAAATTTTAAAATGAGTATTTCCTAAAACTAGGAAAGTAAGAGATAATACCTACGTAGTACGATCGACTTGAAAAAATGATCATCCCTCTACAAACATGACAAACCTTAAAGCTCAATTATTCAATTTTTTTGATAACTAAATAATTAACCACTCACCTAAAAGCAGCCAAGGAAGCATGTGCCCAAATGTAATATAAAAATAGTCTCAGTGAAATATTCTGAGTATTGCTGGGGTCAAACGTTTGAATAATTGATTGAGATGTCCTTACCTCTTGCTGTGGCACAAGTTTTAGGATCAGTAATTAAAATTATTCCAGATGATTGCACTTTGCAGTAGATTTGACAGGATACCACGGCTCAGCATTCCATGCAAAAGTGTGCCGAATGAATCAAAATCACACTGGCTCAGACCTTATCCACCATGGGATAACTCCAAGTCAAAGCTTCACGGCGCTCTGAGGTTCCAGCTCTGCTTTCGGGCCCCCTTTCAGCAGTTTTCTTGGCCCTGTTTCCGGTCTTTAGTCAAGCCGAGCAGCTTGTGTGTGCGAGAGCGCTGCTTGGAGGAACTTAATCCTCTCTCTCTCTGCACATCCTGCTTTGCGGCGCAGGAGAACTGCCCCAGCCCAACCACACTTGCAGAACAGGCTTTACCAGTATGACTCCACCCACCAGCTTCACACAAGGTGCACATTTTCTGCTCAGAATAACACCACTATGAAATTGATATTCAGTCTTTAATTTTTTAAAAAGTCACTTACTATTCAGTTGTTTATATTTGCTATCCACATGGGAGACAATGTATCCTATAAAAATGATGGTATTTACGCCCAAATAAAGTAAGAAAAGTAACTGATCAAGCAGGAAGTATTGTCTGTAAAAGGCTGAGTCATTAAACTGGCAGCAACAGGCTAGGAAAACATAACTTTGAATATCTTTGCTGGTAATGAGCTGTGACTGTTTTCTACTTAGACTGACAAAAAAAATTATCAATTTATACTGCCTCTGTGTGAAAAATTCTGAGATTGGAATGCACAATTTTTTAATATGCAAATAAAAAGTTTTAAAACCTGAAAAGTTTTTTTAGGATTAAAAATCCAGAATTGTGCAACAGTATAAATCAACTATACTTCAATAGCAAAAAAATCCAGAATTAAATTTTCCTGATTATGACCTCCTCCTTTATACACTGCCCCAGTGTTAAAATTGTAGCTCTACTTATACAAACATTGAAAAGATTCATTATTTATACTTAATAACAGTACTGCACTGTGTTAACCCAATTAGAATTAGTTGAAGAAATAAATGAATTGGAAGAGATTAACGTATTTTCTGTTCCAAATGACTTTTTACTAATACCAATGTAAATTCATGTTCACATATTTGTTTTCAGTAAACAAAATAATGTTACACGTGCCAGACAGATTTTAAGTACTTTACAGAGAGTCTTCATTATAACCCTATGAAGTTGATTCGAATACTATTCCCATCCTAGACACGAGGAAGCCAAGGCGGAGGATTAAGCAATTGCCGAGGTCAAACAAGTAGGAACTGTTGAATTCAAGATACCCAGGGAGTATTTATCATGCACAGCGCCAAAATCTGCTACTGATCAAATGTATTCATTCCTTCCTTTCTGATCATAGCTCTGAATAAAGAAGTGTTGATAACTGGTAGGCCACAATAAGAAAAACAATGAATTGATGTGATTTCACAATCTGAAAGACCACAGAGAACTCCAGTGTGTGGCAGGAACAAAACATGTTAATTTTTACCAGTGGGACAGCTGTGAATTTATGGATTTTGTTGAATAGGAAATGAGGCTCTTAAAGTTTATTCATGGTGGAGAAAGCAAAGCCACCCCTCCTTCTACCCCCTCTCCTCAGCACTTAAGGCAGCAAGGGAGGGCAAGGGAAAGAGGAACGAGAGAGCGAAGGAAGGGGGAAGGGGAAGAGGAATCCATGCTGTAGAAAAGCCATTTGGGGGAATACTCGGTACAACTTAACACATGAGCACAGAGAGGAATAAATAAATTCGACGGTAGTTTGCCTGAGTGCAGAAGAGTGACAAAATGACCCTCACCTGTAACCTAAAGGCTGCACTCTGTGCCACATAAAAACACGAGGTAAGGATGAGTTGTGCCGACACTGGTGAAGCTGGAGTGAGGTCTGTCAATCTGGTTCCCTGCATTGCGACAGTGCCGATTTCCTGGTTTTGATAATGTACAGTATAGTTATGTAGGGTGTTACAACTGGGAGAAGCTGGGTTTTGAGTATATGGGGCCTCTCTGTACTATTTTGGTAACTTCTTTTGAGACTATAATTATTTCAAAATAAAAAGTTAAAAAATATGGCTGACTGAAAAGCATTATGCTCTGTCTTCTAAAGACTGCTGATGGCACAGGAGAGGTCACCTGTTATTTTTCTCTTGTAGGAGGTTATCCTGGGAAGGACTAAGATGTATCCGTGTGGGCAGCGGGGGCAACAAGACAACTCACTGGAAAGGCAAAGGCTACCTTCCAATCATTCTGTCATAAAAATTACCCGAATTATTCAAACCCTTGACAGTACGTCTGTAAATTCTGCCAGTTTCATGGCCAAAAACATATCCAGAATTAGATCACATCTCACTCCTTCCACAGCTACCCTCATGGTCTAAGCCACCAACATCTCTTGGTGGGCTCATCACCACAGCGTACACCCATGTCATCTCCTGTCCTGAACACAGCAAGCAAGGTGATCCTTTACGTAAGGTGAGGCAGGTCACACAGCTCTGCTCAAAACCTTCTAACGTCTTCCCATCTAACTTTAAATGAAAGCCAAAATCCACACAGTGTCACCCGAGCCCCAAGGAGAATCTGATGCCCTTTCACCTCCAGACCTCATCCTATGTCTTGACTCACTCACTGCTCCAGTCAAACTGGCCTTCCCACTGATCCTTTAACAAGCCCCGACACACACTCGCTCAGTGTCCTTACACTTGCAGTTCCCTCTCTGGGAAGCTCTTCCCCCAGGTAACGTGCGTATATCTACTCCTCATCTCCTTCGAGTCTCTGCTCAAAAGCTACCTTCTAATGAGCCTGTCCCCAACCACTCTACCCTCCTTTGAAATGACAACCCCACATGAACCACATCCAGTACTTCCTAACCCCTGTACAAACCCCCCTTCTAGGCTTAATTTTTCTCCAGAGCACTTACCTACCTTAGTATATATGTAATGTGTTTGTTTGCCTCTTTCTCTCCCTCTCATCCCACTTAAATACCAACAACAAAATAACACTATTTTTGTCTGTTGTGTTCACTATTTTAGCCCTAGTACTTGGTATGCACTCAATAATTGTCTGATCAGTGAATGAACAAATACTAGAGATGATCAGAAATGGAAAAGTTGCTTTATTTATGGCAAGGATTTGATCGAGCCCACCCCTAGCACTGGCTAAAACATAAATGGGAGTTTAGGAAACATTTTTGATAATTACAGTGGACATTATTCTTGTTTATAATTATTAATCAACCGGTTTAAAACAAACACTATGTATAAAGGATACAAATTAATATAAAATAGAATATCTATCCACGAGCAAAACAATCTAAGTGAAGAAGAAAGACACACAAAAAGTGAAGTATCAAATTCAAAATAACTCATTGCCCTACACTATTTCCAAGTGAGTGACACAAAGAATAGCTACTGTAGGCTGAAATGTAGTCCCTCGTTATTCAAAACATAGTCTTAGGACCAGTATTATGGAATTATCTGGGAGTTTCTTAGACATACAGAATGTCAGGCCCCACCCTAACGAATGATGGTCTACAGTTTTTAACTCTCTCTCTCTCAGGCAGGCTGAATGCACAATCAAGTTTGTAAAGCAGCAGCTTAAGGAGCCTTCGTGAAGAACAGGGTAAGTCATCTCAGGCAGAAGAAAGGTCACAGGCAGGGAAAGGGGCAGACCCAAAGTATAAATGAGTGGAGAATACGGAAACATGTTCTGATGCTGAGCAGAGAGGAGAAAAGGAAAAAACAGGTTACAAAGATAAGTGAGTTCTCAGTATTTATGGAGCATCTTAAATTCTAGGCTAAAGATTTTGTATATAATTCTGGCACAAAGGGAAATCACTGAGGTTTTCTGAAGTCAAGGATTACAAATTAAAAGCTGTATTCTAAAATTTTATTTTAGTAGTAAATATTAAGATAAAGTAATTCTACAGGCATTAATTGTGCATCCACTGTGCACGTATCCTGTGGGGGAGACAAGGATGAATGAGACACACTTGTCAATTGTGAGGAGACTGCAATTTCATGAGCAAGTGGAACAGATGCTGTTAGATCTGACTTGAGGACAAACAGGACACGGGCCTAGGGAGAGGCGGGCCAGGGAGAGACGGGCCAGGGAGAGACAGGTCAGGGAGAGACGGGCCAGGGAGAGACGGGCCAGGGAGAGACAGGTCAGGGAGAGACAGGTCAGGGAGAGACGGGCCAGGGAGAGATGGGCCTAGGAAGAGATGGGCCTAGGGAGAGATGGGCCTAGATAGAGACAGGGCAGGGAGAGACGGGTCAGGGAGAAATGGGCCAGGGAGAGACAGGCCTGGGAGTGACAGGCCCGGGAGAGATGGGCCAGAGAGAGACAGGCCTAGGGAGAGACGGGCCCGGGAGAGACAGGCCCGGGAGAGATGGGCCAGGGAGAGATGGTCAGGGAAACTTTCATGGACAAGAAGATTATGGCCTGAGTCTAAATACAAGGAAAATTTCAACTGGGCAAAACGGGGAGGAGGGCATTTCAGACTGTAGGAACAGTTGGTGCAGTAGGAGCAGAGGGAAAGCTATGACACCACGTGGTATGTGCTGAGGACACAGAAACAGAGCCCAGTGAGCACAGGGAGAGAGAGCAGAACGGGAGAACGGAAAAGGAAGATGGCCGGAAACGACACAGTAAAGTACTCTGGGGGTATGTTTTATATGTAATGAGGAACGATGGAAAGATGTATTTTAATTAATTAAAGAAGTCTTAGAAAGAATGATGGCTGAAACAAAATAAGCAAATTAAGTAGGTTCCTATAAGCACTTCTTTTCATCTTCCATTCAACACATCTTTTGCCCTAATATCTCTTCTGTTCATATACAGAAATACATTTTTATTTACTCTTGTTGTAATAAAACCAAAATATTCGTTTTTAGAGAGAAAACAATAAATTTTACCTCTATTCAATGTTCCATGGTGGGAAAATTCTGGGTTTTGAGTTAAACAATCGCAAATGAGTGTAATCCATCTGGTGCACAGCCAGGGCTACCTAGGTGTGGACAGTGGTTACTAGGAGAGGTCAGAAGACTTCTGCAAGTTCAGCTCTGAAAGCTCAGGCACAGCGTGGAGCTTTCTGAGTCTCAGTTGCTCCACTAGTTAAAAAACTAATAAGAACCTGCTGTATAAAAAAATAAATAAAATTCAAAAAAAAAAAAAAGCGGTGTGTGGGGGACAGAAATACATTCCGCATTCTTAGTACACTGCAGGGCTGTATCGAGATTCAAATTCCCATTTAAATAACAAAAATACAGTATTCAAAAACTCTAAGGCAACTACAAATATGTGATGTTATGAATTTTCTGTTTTTCCCTGATGCAGAGTGAGAAAGTATTATCTTGATGTATCCCTTACCATGTATTCCGAGAGAAAACCACCCGGGCATTCTAGCATTTTGGAACTCTTTTAAATCTTATATCAATGCCTCCTAGGGTACTGATTTTCATATCTGATTCTTAAGGTATTTGCCTCCAGAGTAAAAAAGTAATGTGTTCAGTGGGAAGAATATTCAGTACAACATTCCATTTCAGGTAAGTAAAAACCTGAACCTTTTTACTTGCTATAGAGTGGTCACCTCATACTAAAGTGATGTCAGGAAACATGGTTACAGAAGAGCAAAGTGCTGGACATTCAAAGAAAGAAAATGGAAATAATCCAGAAGAAAACAAATGAAAACAAAAGAAAAAAAACTATAATTAGGCAAAACTGCAAATAAAACAACAAAACACAAGATACTAGAGGACCAGTTTCCTAAAAGGATAACACAAGGACTTTTTAATTTCAAAATTATGCCACAAATTCAGGCTGTGTTACCTTATAAACTACTTATAAGGATTTCATCAGCATTACATCTGATTACTAAGTCTTCCCCCAAAATGAAAGCCTCAGCTACTTCTATGTCTGCTAACAAAAAAATTCAGACAAAAATCTGTGATGCAAACTCTACTCAAGTGGCCATCCAGAGAAGCTCCTTTCCTCACCGTGGTCCCATGAAAACTACTGCAATTCATTTGTTTCCGTGGTATACTGTGAAATATTTGCATATAGATTTATACCAACAAATAATATATTAAATAAGCACCTACATAAACTAAATAGACCTAGTTTCAGACACTCCTGAATTTAAATGATATAACATAGTAAATAAACGTAAGTCGACAAAAAATAACGGCTGATATTTATTAAGTATCCAGGGGCTTTAAATGCCTTATCTCTAATCTCTAAAAGAATCTTGCCTCACTTCTTAGATGAGGAGATTTAAAATCAGAGAAGCCAAATGACATGCATATGGACAGTAACACATGGCACAGGGATGAAGATTCAAGGCCGAGGCCTGTGCTCTCACCTCTTTGAGCGGCTTTTCACATAGGTATATACGTTAAATAAAACATCTGCATTAAATGTGTTATCACAAAATATCTATTTTATGAGGCGGTTGCATTAAGACCCTAAGAAATTACCTATTTGGACAGGGTGGAGTGAAGGGTAGATTATAATCTATGTAAAGTAATATATGATCATTGTAAAGGAGTTAAACAATACAGGAGCAGAGGAAAACAATGAAATGTCTCTTGTTATAGCTACAATCTCATTCCGCTTTCCAGTCAGGTATGTATCCTTCCTGATCCTCCTCTATGAGTTTACAATGGGATTATACTGTTGCGTGATTTGCTTTTTCATTTAACAAGACATCACAGAAAAAAATCCCCTGGGTTAGCACATAGGCTTCTACCTCATTCCTTTTGAGGGTTGCAGAGTATTTCACAGTATGGAAGTATAAAATCTATTTTGAAAAAGTAATTTCAAACATTTGTGTATTAAAGCGATATTGTAAGGAATATTTACCTGGATAGGAGGTAAAAAATGCAAAGTGACCAATTCAAAAATGACAAAGTACTTGAATAGACCCTTCTCCAATAAGCACATGAAAAGATGCTCCACATCATTACATTTCTGTATAGTCACCATCTGGATCAACAGAACATTACCAGCACTTCAGAATCCTCTCTCCTACCCATCTACTCACTCTCCTCTCCAAATGAAACCACTGTCCAAACTTTATCACCACAGAACAGTCTTGAACTGTATGATTTTGAACTCTCTCTTTATATATATGGAATTACCCAGTGTAAGTGTGTGCATAAATCCGGCTTCTCCCACTCCATATTTATTTTTGTGAGACTCATCCATGTTGCTCCACACAGACATAACTCATTTCATTTTCATTGGTGTAGAAGAATCCACTGAATGAACATGACTTTATTTATCCATTCCACTATGGATATACTTTTGAGTTCTTTAGTTTTTTGACAATTAGGAATAAGGCTGCTATGACCATTCTGTACATATACCTAAGAACGGAACTGCAGGGTCACAAGGTATGTACATGACAAACTTAGTAGGTAGTGCCAAACAGTGCTTGTCCTGCATTACGCTTCCCTGGCAGTGTATGAGAATTCCCACAGGTTTACATCCTTGCCAACTTTTGGTATCGCTACTCTTAAATTTTAAGCATTCTGGTGGGTGTGTTTTTGTGAGTTAATAAAGTTTTTACTTGAATTTCCCTAAAGACTAATGATGTGGAACATCGTGTCATGTGTTTATTCCGCATTTTGATATTTGTTGTGAAATACCTGATCAAGTTTTCACTCAATTAAAAAAATCAGTTTATCTGTCCTTTTCTTACTGATTCTTTACACACTTTGGTTACGTGACCTTTGTCAGATATATGTACTGCAAATATCTTTCTCACTGTGTGATTTGCCTTTTTCACTATCTTAATAGCATCCACGTTTTCTTCCAGAAAGAAAGAAAGAGGGGGTCTGGGGGAGGGAGGGAGAGGGCGGAAGGTGGAGAGAGGGTGAAGAGAGAAGAAAAGCAAAGCTTACTTTTGAAGCAATGACATTCTGGACTTTAATTAAGTTTAATGATTAAGCTTCTCAGTTATTATTATAACTGCTTTATGTCTAACCCAAGATCATGAAAATAGGTCATGAAGATATTCTACAGTATTCTCTTCTAAGTCTTGTTGTTTTACCTTTCATATACAGATCTATAATTCTCCATGACCTAGCAACTTTTATTGAAATGGCTGTCTTTTTCATAATGCTCTGCAGTGTATGAATCAAGCATCTATATGGACACAGGTTTGTTCCTGGACTCTATTCTTTTCCACTGTTCTATCTGTCTATCCTTGCATTAATCTCAGTATCTTAATGAGTGAAGCTTTAACAGTAAGTCTTGATATCTATTGTATTAATTTTCCCACTTTTTTGTTCTTCAAAACTGTCTTGTGTGTTTTGGGCTCTGCATTTCTATACAAATTTTAGAATCGATTCAGAATCAGTTGTCAATTTCTAGAAAAATCCTAACTCAAAGCTTGGGGCATTATCAGCAACTCTGCCCTGTTGGGCTCTGAACTCCATTTGTTGTTCCGTGAGTGCTGCGCCATTCTCTACTCCATCGGCTGATACCCTAGGGGCTAATGTCCCCATACACTGGGGTCACGTATCTGGATGTCCTTCTTCTGCTTAATCTTAGCTCAGTAATTGTTTACTACCTTGTTAACCCTCCAGTCCTTCAAAGAGATCTTATATCTTTACATTTCTGTCCAAATTTTCTGTTTTCAGAGGGAGGGTTTGTCTAAATTCCCTAGTCCTTCATTTTTAGAAGCTCATGCTTCAAAAGTAAGCTTTGCTTTTCTTCTCTCTTCACCCTCTCTCCACCTTCCGCCCTCTCCCTCCCTCCCCCCAAACCCCCTCTTTCTTTCTTTCTGGAAGAAAAGGTGGATACGGTGGGAAGGTGGGGACTCCACCATGGAAATTATAAAAAAGACCAAATGTTGATCCTAGAAACGAAACACCTGATATGAGAACTGAAGAATTCATTAGATGGGCTTCAGAGAAGCCTGCACAGAGGGAAGAGGTCAACAGAAAGCACCCAAGCTGGAGAGAGGACCAATGAGCCAACATCAAAGACGTAACTGACATGTGGAGGAGGAGAGAGACAGGAGGGCGCAAAACAAATATCTGAGGAGATAACAGCCGAGAACACTAAAAACGTGAAGACAGACACCAGTAAACAACTGCTGGGTAAATGCTGCACAGGATAACACACAGAAATCCTCACCTGCTTCCTTCCTCTTCCTCCCACCTCAGCCTCACCTGCCATTCAACCAGAACCTGTGGGGACTGAACTAAATGCCAATTTCTTTGGGACAAGCGTCTACCTTTCTTCCTCTTTTCTTTCCTCTTCTTTTCTCCGCCCCCTCCGCCCCACACACGTTCTTTTCCTTAAGGCACCATGGATACATGCTATCTTGGTCAGGACACAGTGACTCATTCATTTTATTTTTACATACACAAATAATTGGACATATGGAGAACACTAAGAAGAGCTCCAAAGGGAAGGTTTTCCCCATTGCCCTTGTTGTGCAATAATATAGGGAGCTTTAAGTTGCAGTCTTAAACTACCTGCATCTTTCAGATCTGGCATCTAACATGACAGATGGCAATGTTAAAAATAAAGAGAACATTAAAGTTATTTGTACTGCAGGCAAAGACAGTTTTAAAGTGTGAAACAAGCCTGAGGCTGATAGAATTCACATCATCCTTTTCAAAATGTATTAAGAATGCACATTTTCCTATGCCAACCCTGCAGTGCTGCTCACAAAAGATAAAATACTAGCTTTTGAAGGTGTGCTGTCATTATGTATCATTACTAATTTAGAATTAACAATGCCATACAGGTCTATTAACAGAAACCTATTTTCTAGAACTGTCAATAACTGATTAACTTTCTCAAGTTTTAAAAGTTTTGGACGTTATCACTATTAGAAAATCACTTTCATATTCAGAACATGAGAAAGTATAATATTTGATTGATAAAATGTAATATCAATATTAAGCTAATATTTAAAAACAGTATATCTCTGAGGCGAAATTATCAAAGATAAGACTTTATAATTAATAAAAGTTAAGCTTACACAGCAGAAATACATAAAAATAATGCACAAGAAATAACAGTAAATTTTTGATATTGAATTTTAATAACTTTAAAATAGGGACCACAAAAACCCATGATCATCTCAATAGATGGATAAAAAGTATCTGACAAAATCCAACACCCTTTTGTGATAAAATCATTCAACAAACTAAGAATTGAAGGGTGCTTCGTCAACCTTATAAAGGGCATCTATGAAAACCCCACAGTTAAAAAGTTACTTAACGGTGAACAACTAGATGCTTTCTCCTAAAATGAGAAGTAAGACAAGGATGCCTGTACTCAGAACTTCTATTCAACAATGTAACATATCCAGGGCAATTGGGCAGGAAAAAGAAATAAAAAGCATCCAGACTGGAAAGGAAGAAGTAAACATATCTCTATTCACAGATGACATGATCTTATATTTAGCCTATCCCAAGAAATCTACTAAAAAACCTATTAGAACTAATAAAATTTCAGCAAAGTTTCAGGATACAAGATTAATACACAAAAATTAATTGTATTTCTGTGCACTTGCAGTGAATAATAAGAAAATGAAATTAAGAAAACAATTCCATTTACAATAGCATCAGAAAGAATAAAAATAAATTTAACAACAGATATGTAAAACTTATACTCTAAAAAAAACAACAAAATATTGAATGAAATGAAAGGTCTAATAATCAAATGGAAAAATATCCCATGTTCAAGGACTGGAAGACTTAATGAATACTGGCAAGAAGGTAATACTTCCCAAATTGATAAACAGATTCAATAAATCCCTATCAGAATCCCAGCTCTCTTCTCTGTAGAAACTGACAAGATGATTCTAAAATTCATATAGAACTGCAAGGTACCCAGAAAAACCAAATCAATCCTGAAAAAGAATAAAGTAGGAGGACCTCCCAATTGAAAAATTTACTACTAAGCAATGGTAATCAAGACAGGGTGGTACTGGCATAAGAACAGACATATAGATCAATGGAAGAGAATTGAAAATCCAGAAATAAACTCATATGTCTAAGGTCAACTGATTCTCTACAAGGGAGTCAAATGAATTCAATGGGGAAGGAATAATCTTTTCAACAAATCGTGCTCGGACAACTGGATACCCAATGGAGTTGGACCTCACACCACACACAAAGATTAACTCAAAATAGATCACAGACTAAAATATAAGATCTAAAACTATAAACTTAGAAGAAAACATAGGAGTAAATATTGACTTTGGGTTAAGCAACATCTTCTTAGATAAGACATCAAAAGCATAAGTGACAAAAGAAAAAAATAAATTGAACTTCATCAAAATCGAGAACATTTCCACTTCAACAGACATCATCAAGAAAACGAAAGACAAACCAGAATGTGACAAAATATTTGCAAGTCATATTATCTGATATAGGACTTGTATCTGGAATGTATAAAGAACACTTACAACTCAATTAATAAAAAGACAACCCAATTAAAAAATATACAAAGGATCTGAACATTTCTCCAAAGATATACAAATGGGTAATAAGCGCATAAAAAGATGTTCAACATTATTAGCCATCAGGGAAATGCAAATCAAAATCACAAAGATATATCACTTCATACCCACTAAGACAGCAATAACCAAAAAAAAAAAAAAAAAAAGTAACAAGGATATGGAACAATTGGAATTCTCATACACTGCTGGTGGAATTGTAAAACAGTGCAGCTACTTTGTAAAACAGTTTGGCAGTTCCTCAAAAGGTTGAACACAGAGTTACCATATGGCCCAGCAATTCTACTCCTAGATATATACTCAAGAGATGAAAACATACATCTATACAAAAACTTGTACACTAAGTATTACATTATTCGTAATAGCCAAAATGGAAACCCAAAGTGAATGGATAAAAGAAGTATTGTATATCCATACAATGGACTATTATTTAGCCATAAGAAAGAATGAAGCACTGATACATGGATGAATCTTGAAAACATTATGCTAAGTGAAATAAGCCAGTCACAAAAAGACTATATATTGTATGATTCCATTTATGTGAAATGTCTAAATTAGAGAAATCTAGAGACAGAAAGTAGGTTAGTAGTTGCTTAGGGCTGGGGGGAAGGGAGAGGATGGGGCAGTGTCTGCTAATGGGCATAGGATTTTTTTTTTTTAAGTTACTGATGCCATATTTAAACAAGGAAAGAAAACTACAGCCATCACAACCACTAACGAATAAGTACTCACTGAGAAAGTGCTTTTATGTTTAACAAGTTTACCCAAAGAAGGGGGATTTAACAGAGGATAAAAATGCCTTGAAAAGAGACTGAGAATCCCATGGTGAGGGTAGAGAAGGGCAGAGGGAATGTAATACAATCAGGAGAAATACACTTGATTACTCCCTCCTCCTTCTAAAATCTTTTAGTCTTTGTTTTTATTTTCTTTCCAAAAATTTACATCACATTAAAAGGTTCCAGATGAGGTATTCTGTAAAATTTGTCCAGATTAAATCACCCCAATAAAAACAAAAATTTCCAGTTTTAAATTTTTACCCCCTGTAACACATTGCTCTACATATCTGTAAAATACTCCACATACTTATACAGCACTGTAAATATACTATATAAATGATAACAAATGCTGTTTAAAATAGTTTTGATGTTCACAGGCACTGATAAAGTATACATTCCCTTCATTTATTAATTTTCAGCTAATCATACTATCTCCGTGTCAGTTCTTTAAACCTGGTATTTTCTTTTTATCGTTTTATTCATTAATAAGCTACAGTCCTACTATATAATTGTAAAAACAAATAATGACAAAGCTTAATGGAGCAAACAGTTCTTAAAATTGTCTAAAATTCTGAACGCATGTAAACCTTTGTGAAATGATCAATAGAGAAAAAAGAATATATTAAAAATCAAAACCACATAAAATTAAGAGTGCATATTATGACAATAAACGCAAAGAATAGTTAGGCAAGCTATGTGCTTGACTGCAAGGGAAAATCTGAACCTTTAAGCAGCTGATAAATAATCACATTCATGAAAAAGTGTACTCACCGGGTTTTGGCACTGAGTTGGTCACCGACTGGGGAACTTTCTGATTAATTAACTCAACACAGTGTCCAGGGAAGAGTCCCACCTAAAGAAGAAAAGCAGCAAAGAGAGGATTTTAAACCAGAGAACAGACCAGTGTATGAACACTGCCAATTCAATTCCAGTAATGTGCTCCACAGCCCCTCCCAATGATTCTGTTATTCCAAGACTCTAAATCACTGATGATGCCAATTATACAAACAATAAAACAATCTGTTGCTATGAGTATATCGAGTTACGTGTTTTATTTGTCTAAATATCTATGTCTGCTTTCCTAGTTTTACCTTTTAATTTCCCAAGCTTCTTTTACACCAATTAAAATATTTAGTCTGATACCAAGCTGTGCGTGCAAGAGGTATAATTTATACCTGTTAATAATTTACTTTGCTGAAATTTCAATCTAGTTGTGTTAACACCTCTACTGTCAACTTTCATATTTACTGATTTCTCTATATGATTTTTAAAAAATCAACACTAAACCTCATTCAAATTTTTTTGCAAATTTTCTCTTCTTTCTCTCACAGGTTCCATGAAAAATGACAAGACTAAAATAAATTGGTGAAACAATCGCTCACTTAAAATCCTGGTATCCACTGTTGTTAAAGAGCCCAGTAGTGCGTGCCGTGGATAAGTGGGAAAGCAAGAGAAGAAAACAACCAATCTCGGCAGTGGTAACAAACTCTGGCTTCACACCAATTTGACATGGTAGCAGGATTGCTCATGGTGTTAGGTAGATTCCCAAGGAGCTGTATTAGTAAAATATTGAGCTCCAGATCACCCAGAGATACTACATAGCCAACAGAATGAATATAGAAACAAAGAGCCAGGAAACAAAAGTAAAAAGGGAATTTTTACCAATATTTATAGATGTTTTCTTAGATGGGAATATAATTGGGCTGCCAAGCAGCAGATGTTAAAGCTGAAACAAGAAAACTACATCACTTTGTACATCCCTCTGTTGTCAAGACTCTGGGGGAGAAAGGAATGGTCTTCCAAAAGTATGATTCATCGTGAAGTTCTGAGCTGTGTAATTTCCATCTGTGTGGGATTATTTTCACATGCTCACTTGCTGCATTCTTACTTCAATTTCTTGATCGATATTCTATGTTAGTTCTTAAAATTATGAAGATGTAACTAGTTATCAAGAGCTGAAAGGGCTTATTAACAAATTTTCAGTTTTGTTTGAAAGATTTGAAACTTGGGTCTTAGAGTTCCTATATGCTTTGCCTTCCAAAATGATGCTCTAAGTATTTGCTTTTATTGGTGAAATTCTATACCATACTTTACTCAACTTCCTATTTAACTAATAACAAGTAGAAATTCTTCCAAGATTGGTTAGAACAAGAATCAACTTGAAAAATTATTCTCATTCTCTCTTACGCAAATCAGTTATAAGATAATCACTTATGGTTAAGTGTAGCCCCAGGATTAAGAGGGCCTGGGTTCTACTCCAGGTCTGCCACTTACTGGTCGGGTTTATAACTTAGCCTCTGTGTTTCGGTTTCTTCCTCTAAACCTAATAATACTGTACCTAATTCATAAGAGTTGTTACGAGAATTAAATGGATCAGTATAAGCAAAGTGCATATAGTAAGCACTTGAGAAACGCTGTTTATTCTTTATTATCTCAATATGCTGGCCACTGGAAGATCTAGAGGGCTCCGGCCCCTCCACTGTATGGATATGACACACAATACCTACCACCTTGTGTATACTTAAGTTTGTGTATACTTAAGTTTCGTCACTGTCAAATATCATCCTTTCCATAAAATTCTAATTCATTTCAATTTGTAAACATTTTCTGCAATCTGCTATAGAGAAAAGACCACCCATTTACTAGGCTCTGTGATCTGCAGCAAATTGCTTAACATCTGTCTGTTTCTTAATTTGTAAAAATGGGACAACATTAGCTACCTCAATAATGTGTGTGAAAGCACCTAGCCTAGTTTCTAAACTCAAGCATCTGTCAGCAAACAAAACTAATTTTCCATCACTTCTTCACAAAGACTGAACAAAGCCTAATGATCTTCTTTGGGGAACTGTATCATACATACTAGTTACACTTTCACCTTTTGAATGTCTCAATGCATCAGGTCTAGGTATATGGGGGAAATGCTACTGTGTACTATGTAGAGGTAGGTCCGTGATAGGTTCATCTGACGCCTAATTCCAATCCCTGCTCACCTGTCTCCCTTTATTATAAAGTGCAATATTACTAAATATTAGCTAAACTAAATTTCAGTTTCCCAGATTCCTTGCATTCAGGTGTAGCCACGGCACCTGTAAAAAGCTTTACTGCTACTATTCTGTCTCTTCTTTATGCTGTGTACGTAGGTATTGGGAGTGGATCTGCAGTAGCCATCATTTGACCTTAAAGAAAGGCCAAGAGAATCTTAGAGAATTCTGCCTAGCATCGTTAAGCTGCTGACTCAACTGCAGCAGTGCTACCTTTTCTGTTCACTTTTGTTTCTTGAAGCCAAAATCACTCTTAACTGTAACTGTTTACAGTTAAGGTAACTGTTTTATTTAAAGGAGTTAATTCTGTATACTTGTGAAAAGCAAATAGATTCTGTTTTCCTATTATAAAATTTCCATCATAAAAAGTGAAACTGTGTTCTATTGAAAATATACACATAATATAACTAACCCTAAAAATATAGTTAATGAACATTTATACTTTTCTGATGTATACTTAAGCTAGTATTTCACCAAATATAAATAATTCTAATAAACTCAAAAATGTCCAACGTTAAAAGTGACTGGAACTCTAACAATATGATCTATGAACTACATCATCCTGTTTTATTCACATTAAGTTATATTATTATAATTATATTCATCATATTATTCTTTCTGCTGCAGTGGCATTTTCTAAAGCTCTAATGTAAATGGCTGAGAAAGGTGAGGGAAATTCAGTATATTTTGCAGAACTCAAAATGAGTTTCTACTCTAGGAAGATAGGAGGAAAAGAAAAGACGAGCATCTAGGGCCCATGAGGGTAGAGGAGCAGGTAATAAAAATATAGTAACAGAAGAAAAAGATAAGGCAGGAACAGGTTAGGGATGGGCTTAAAGGAGAGAAAGAGAACCTTCAATTTAGTAGTTTTTCCCCAAGTCAATTTGGCATGAGGAAGAAAGAAAAGTATATGAATGTAAGAGACACAGAGGTAGAAAACACAGGAATTATCAATAGCATTAGATACATGAAAAGTTAAATCAGATGCTTCTGCAGTTCTTTCCCACTTTTACTGACAAACTGTGCATATTTAAAGTGTACATTTTGATAAGTTCTGGCACCCATAAAACTGTAACCACACTTAAATTTATGAATATATGTATCAACCCCCGAAGTTTCCGTGTATCTCTTTGTAATCTCTCCCTCTCCCTACCAGCCCCTACCCTTGCCCACCAGGCAACCACTAACCTAGTTTCTATCACTAAACATTACTTTGCAATTCCTACAATTTTATATGAATAGAGTCATGCAGAATGTATTCTTTGTCGTCTGTTTTCTTTCATTCAGCATAATTATTTTGAGGATCATTCATGTTGCTGTATTTATCAATAATTCTTTCCTTCTATTCCTGAGTAATATTCTACTGTATAAATACCACCATTTGTTTATGCATTAATCTCTTGTTCATGAGATACCTGGGTTGTTTCCCCTTGAGGCCATTATATGTAAGGCTGCTATGAACAGTCATGTGTGAGTTTTTGTATGAACGTAAGCCTTCTTTTCTCTTGGATAAACACCTGGGAGTCGAATGGCTGGATCATGTCATCAGTGTATGTTTAAGAAACTGACAAACTGTTTTCCAAATTGGTTGTAGCATCTTACATCCCCCCCAACTGTGTCAGCGTTCTAATTCCTCCACATCCTCGCCATTCTAATAAGTATGTAGCAAGACTTCACTGTCATTTTAATTTGCATTTCTCTAATGACTACTGGTGTTGAGCATCTCTTTATGTGTCTGTTTGTCATATATCTTTTTGGTTAAGTGTCTATTCCCACTTTTGCTACTTTTTAAATTGAGTTCTGTTTTCGTGTTGAATTTTGAGAGTTCTTTATATGTTGTGGATACAAGTCCTTCATCGGATATAATCATCACAAATATTTTTTCCCAGTCTGTGGTGTGTCTTTTTATTGTGTTATAAGTAATGTCTTTCAAAGAGCAGAAGTGTTAAATTTTGATGAAATTCAATTTATTATTTTATGAATTGTTCTTTTGATATTACACCTAAGAAACTTTGCCTAAGCCAAAGTCACAAAAGTTTCTCCTATGCTTTCTTCTAGAAGCTTTATAGTTTACGCTTTACATTTTGGGTATGTGATCCATTTTGAGTTAACTTTTGCATATGGCGCAAGAAATAAATCAAAGGATTTCTGGAGGCATAAGGATATCCAACTGTTCCAGCATCATTTGTAAAACAGGCCATGTTTTCTTCACTGAACTGACATTGAACCTCTGTCGAAAATAAGCAGTCCATGTATGTGTGGGTCTACTTCTGGAATCTATTCTGTCCTGCTGACTTACTTGTCTATCTTTCCCCTAATGCCACACTCTCTTGGTACTGCAGTTTTACAGTTGAGTCTTCAAATCAATTAGTGTTAGTTCTCCAACTTTGTTCTTCTTTTTCAAAATTGTTTTGGCTGTTCTTTTCTAGGTCCTTTGCATTTCCATATGAATTGTTTAATCTGCTTATCAATTTCTACAAAAAATCTACTGAGATTTTGATTGGGATCAATTTGAGAAGAGATGGCATCTTAACAATATAAAGACTTCCAACCCACACACAGGGTATATAATCTCTTTTCTAAAATATTCTCTAATTTCTCTCAGAAACGCTTTGTAGCTTCCGGTACACAGATCTTTTGTATCTTTTTTCCGATATATCCCTAAGTAGTTCATAGTTTTGATGCTATTACAACTGGGTTTTATATTTTCTGACTGATGTTAAATGCTACTGGTCTGTGGACTAGATATGAAATAACAAGACGTCCATGCAGTTGTCCCAAGTATATCTATTTTAAATATACACTGTGTATTTTAAATACACAATTACTTTCCTTTTATTTCTCCTTTATATTATATGTGACAAATTATACCGACTTTTTTGAAATTGTGTTTGTAGGTTGGTATATCATTTGTAAATTTCATTTCAGGATCATAAGGAAAGATTTTAGAAATTATTTATCATAACAAGGGGGTATAGGGTTTGATGAGGTTAAGAACTACTACTCTAAGCCATTTTGCCAATAATTTCCATGAAACTGAATGTTTAAGCATCATTAGCTAGGACATATTCTGATGTTACAAATTAACAAAAGGGGCTATCTAGGAACTAATTTCTCTCTAAACATCAGTGGCAGCTGCTAATGGCACCAATAAGAAAAATAAAAAACTGCAGTAAGTAACACAGAAAATAATTTAAGAAAATTTACATATTTTTGTGATCCAAGGGGGGGAAAATACAAAATTGGAACTCACCAAGCTTGTGTTCTGGCTATATCACTGACTTACTGTCTTTGTAAATCAGAACAATCTATCCAAATTCCTTTGTCTCAGGATTTCTATAATTTTAAAATGACAGTTTAGGACCAGATGATCCACTACCATCTTTTCTAATATAGAAATCTATGATTCACACATGTAGACAAGCAGAAGCCACTACTGGTTCATTAAATTACTACTATGATCTGTTCTTTGCCCAGAATGCCTAAATTTCTACCTAAGCTCTGACACTAAACAGCGAAATAACAATGGGCTTGCAGTTTAGTCCCCTTTTGCTTTAGTTTTCCTTGTCAGTAAAAGAGAGGTAATAATAGTACCTTCTTCATAGACTGTGAGAATTAAAGGTTAATGGAAAGCACTTAGAAAGCACACGTAAAAGCAGCAAGAAAGTGTTACAATTCCTTACATTGGAGTACCACATACTCCCTCTTCCCTTGAAATTCTATAACATTACAGATGAAAAATTACAGTATGTGATTTCCCATTACTTAACTGGAGAGGAAATATTTTGCTCTACTTAATTTTGAGTAATGAAAAGGTGTAGTTTTGAATTCCGTACATAAAATGATGGTCTTCATATAAATAAGTGGGTAAATTATCTTCCTCTATTAAACTACTTACTACAAGGGACAAGGTTTCCAAATATCTTCCCTTTGGGGTAAAGAATACGTTTCTGAAAATAAGCTACCTGGAACCACATTAAACTCCTGAGGTAAGGAAATGTTTACTGTCCAAGATTTGCTTCTCTGTCATTGTACACAGAAACCCTCACACAACCTTCTGGGGTAACTTTGAAAAATAAAATAGCCGATCCTTGACCATCTTGAGGAGAACCAAGAGAACATGAGCTGTACAGAGTTCTGTCACTCTCTAAATGGTATTTTATCTCGTAGATTGACTGTATCCCAAATATGTTTTAGAAGATTTTCTGGGGGGAAAGGAGAACACTCACTAAACTGTGTTTAATTTCTTCCTTTATCTGTGCACAGGATAAACAATGGGAGGCTGGGTCAGTGGTTCTCACATTTTGTGCTTATTCATCACCTGAGGAACTTGATAAAATTCAGATTCCTGTCCCCATCCCCAGAGATTCTGATTAGTAATATGTGGTTTTAACATGTTTTGGGGTCATTCTGATGCCAGTGGCTCCCAGATAAAATTTTGCCAAACATGGCACTAACAAATAATGCTCAAAGATTTTAACATTTTACATTTGTGTTATGGCTTTTACATAAGAAAAAAAGACTTTCCAGACACCTCACCTCACATTTCCAACCACAGTCCCCAGATAAGTACAAAAGCTAATGACATTTATTTTTAACAAGAAAGAAAAAGCAAAGAGCTTTTTTTTGCTGAAGTATAGATTATATGATGAAACACCTCAGAAAACAGAGGTAAAAGATTCAATATACTCTTTAGAAGACAAGTAAAAAACAGATTTTGGAATTTCAAATTACTATAGTTAATATAATTTCACACTTCCTACTCCCAGAAGCTTAAGAAAAGAAACATAGTCACAGTATAATTTAAACACATGGATGAACTAATCCTTCTGTTCCCACAGCAAAATTATGGTCTAGGTTAAAACAATACACAGATGGGCAGAATGCTGATCTTTATCAACCACCAGCTGATAGGTAGAGTCTACCTACAGCTCAGAGTAAGCACTGCTTCCAGAAGAGTGGTCTGAGGAACACCTGGGCCGGAATCACATGGATAAAAATGCAGTCTTAATCCTGTCCCACAACCAGTGAAACAGCATTTCAGGGCTTCGGTCATAGGATTTTATGTTTTAACATGTTCCCCATGTAACGTGTCATAAGCATATCAAGTAAAGTTTGAGAATCAGTGGCGAAGGGAGGGGAGAAGGAGTTACTGGTAACAGAAAAGTGAAGATGGCGGAATAGCGCCCTTAACTATATTGGTAAATGCTACTCCTTGGACTACTTTCATTTGCAAATTAAGAGAACAATGCAATAAATACCATCACACACCTATTAGAATGGTTAAAACAACAACAACTGAGAACTATCGAATGCTAATGACAATGCAGAGCAGCATCACCGCTGTTGCTGGTGGGAAGGCAAAATGGTAACAACTACTTTAAAACACAGATTGGTGGTTTCTTACAAAGCTAAACATGATCTTACCATACAATGCAGCAAGTGCACTCTGTGGTATTTACCCAAAGGAGGTGAAAACACATCTGCACAAAAACCTGCACATGGATGTTCACAGCAACATTATTCATAAATGCTCCAAACTAGAAGCAACCAAGATGCACTGTAATAAGTGAATGGAAAAATAAATTATGGCATATCCATAATAATGAATATTAGACGGTGGAAAAAAGGAACTATCAAACCATGAAAGACATGGAGGAACCTAAAATGCATATTGCTAAGTGAAAGAAGCCAGTTTGAAAAGGCTACATACCATATGATTCCAATTATACGATGTTTTGGAAAAGGCAAAACTATGGAGACAATAAACAATCAGTGCTTGTCAGAGGTTAGGAGGAGAGAAGGATGGATAGGTGAGCACAGATTTTTAGGACAGTGAAAATACTCTGTATGAAGCTGTAATGGTGGATACATGTCACTATGCATCTGTTAAAACCCACAGAACTATATACATCACAAAGAGTGAACCTTAATGAAAATATGGATTATAGTTAATAATGATGTATGAATATTGGTTCATTAAAGGTAACAAAGAGCAAACCCCAAAACTGTTTCCATCATTATGGAGGAGGACGTGATACTGACACACTGTATTCTTATCCTTGTGATTCTGGCCCCAGTGTTCCTCAGACTACTTTTCTAGAAAGAGTGCTTACACTGTGCTGTACGTAAACTGCTAATCAGCTTGTGGGTAATAAAGTTCAGCATTTTGCCAATTCCATTCAATGAACTGTAAAGCAAGATGTTAATAGGAGAAACTGTATACATGTGTGGGGCAGGGAGTATATGAAATTCTGTGTATTATCTGGTCAACTATTCTGTAAACTTGTACTAAATGATAAAACCTATTAAATTTTTTTTTTTTTTTTTTGCGGTACGCGGGCCTCTCACTGCTGTGGCCTCTCCCGTTGCGGAGCACAGGCTCCGGATGCGCAGGCTCAGCGGCTATGGCTCACGGGCCCAGCCACTCCGCAGCATGTGGGATCTTCCTGGACCGGGACACGAACCCACGTCCCCTGCATCGGCAGGCGGACTCTCAACCACTGCGCCACCAGGGAAGCCCTATTAATTATTTTTTAAATAGTGAAAAAAAAATAAAACAAAGTCACAAGCCAGCAACTGCACAGCATCAGTTCACAGGGCTCTGAGGGAAAGGCTTCCGCACGCCACGTGTACTCTGTCATGCCCCGACAGCTGGCCGGAGAAAACAACACAGGAGACTGACAAAAAAGGAAAGGGGAGTCCACGTAACACGCTATAAACACATTAGGTTGAACAGAGCTGCCTGCACGCCGACGCCGCATTTCCAGAGCACGTCCCTTCAGCGGTCAGAGCGCCACAGCTCAGAGCTGGCCTCCGTCCTGGGACGCAACAGCCCACATCTTTGCTCCCCTTCACCCTCTCTCCCGAGAGTGGTCAGCTCTAAATGGCCTTGGTTCCCGGAAGACCACACTGTCCAAGCTACCCCAAGGCCAAGCCCAGCCCCTCGTCTCCTGCTACTGTATCAGGAAGACAGGTTTCCTGCCTCTGTGCTTCCTCCTTCATGGCTCACTGACAAAGCGCAGTTTACACAGTCCATCTGTGTGACCAGGACAGGTCAAGCTGGCTAACTGGTCACATGGCTGCTTCACGTCTAGCCAAGTCTACCCAGGTCATCTGGACATCCTCTCCTCTGAAGACATGCACAGGACGCTGCATTTCAAAGTCACCACCTCCAGAAACCCCTCCTAGATCTCCTAGGGAGTCCTGCTGGGCTCAGAACCTCCCACTCATCTGAGAGGCCCTGAGGAGGGGACCAGTACTGCCTGTCCTCCTCGTCCTGCCTCGGGGCATGGTGTCAGTGCCCAGAGGGCCTTCTGCCATGAATGAAACGAAGGCCCTGTACCAGCCTGTGAGTACCACTGGGCCCCTTCTCAGATGCTGCCTGAGGACAGTAGGGTGGGGAGAGGCACCCATGAAGCAGTCATTCCCAGGGCTCCTTCCTCCCAAGGCCCTCAAGCTCTCTGCAGTCATGGCCAACACCCCTACACTCTGCCTGCCTTGGCCTAGGAGCCAGCCTGGCTCAAGCAGGGCCCTACTCTTTATCAAGTCTGTGAGAGAGAGTCCAGGAAAAGCCTTCAAGCCAGCCTGGCTCAATCAGGGCCCTACTCTTTATCAAGTCTGTGAGAGAGAGTCCAGGAAAGGCCTTCAAGCCAGCCCTAAGAGTGGCCCCACCCACCTAGCCATCCGGGACTATCTAAATAATATCTCCCCAAATTCTTATGCTGAAGCCTTTAACCCCAGCATCTCAGAGTGTGACTGTACTTGGAGACGGGAGAGAGGAGGACTGAATTGTGTGGGTTCTTCCCTTAAAGTATTCAGTTCCTTTTTTAAATGAATGCCTTTTTTAAAGGCATTTTTAGATGCTCTTCTAGTGATAGTTTTAAAAGATAAAAGGAAACTTTACCATCCTATGGAAATTAGTGCTAGTCAATCTAAAATATGCCTTTATCAGGTCTCAAATTAGTTAGGCATATAAGGAAAAAGAAAGAGCTTTAGATTCTGCTGTTATTCTGCAATTCATACGTTGTTTACATTAACAGTTACAGTGCATTAAAAAAACATTGATCAAACTGACAATTCTAGAGAGAAAACATATGTGATTCATGATTTTAAGCCACTGTGAAAAGCAAGGCAGAGTCACAGTCCTGATAATCTAAAAGTGGTCACCAGGCATGTGATTCTGCTCACACTTTGGCTATACCACCATACAGCAAAGAAGAAGGAGATCAAAACAACCACAATAGTAACTAGAAAAGGAAACCCAAGTCTAATATCATCTACATTTTTTTTATCACTGCAGACAAAATTTCTGATGACAAAGTCCACTGCCAGCACATATGAAAGAAAAAACGATCTTTGAATTTTCCACACCAAATTCTTTGTTGCCTACCTGAAATCCATGCTTGCCTCTCCACCACGTGCTTAACACTTTTGGGGGCATGTCAATAACAGAAACAATGTCTCCCACCTAGGAGAAAAAATTTTAAGTGAAACGTTTTAAATCAATTTTTAAAGCAATTGTCTGTCTAGAATTTAAATCTTAACTGTAACAAAAGGGTAAAGTACTATCTTATTTTCTGGCTCATTATTTCTGGTAAAACATTAACACTTCTTTCTGTAAGGAATTTAATAATCTTAACCATTTGTTAAGGAGAGGTTTACAGAAAGTTAAGCAGCACAAAGACCGTGGTCCAACTAACACCTGTAGTAACTTCAGAACGCCTGATT
Organism: Monodon monoceros; assembly: GCF_005190385.1. NCBI lineage: Eukaryota > Metazoa > Chordata > Mammalia > Artiodactyla > Monodontidae > Monodon > Monodon monoceros. The sequence goes on along the minus strand of NW_021703784.1, from coordinate 4,902,707 downwards.
GATAGCATAAGATGTCTGAACATCGGGCATCATACCATCATCACCTCTGTTAAAATGCTCTGTTAACTGCTGTTACTAAAGGTGATCAGATTCCCTTTAGTGAATCTAAAAGGCTATTTTAAATACTCATATTTAGCACAACAGCGGCTTCTATTAATACATTTAGTGAGCGCTTACCATGCGCCAGGCACTGTGCTAAACATTTGACCTATCTTATTTCATCATATAGGAAAGCTCTAAGATGTCTACAGTTACTGGGTTATTCTTAGTACATGTAAAGCTGAATGACAACTACATTTCTTTTAATAGATGGTTCAATATAACATTCCCACTAAATAGCTGACTTTCTTCCCTTTAAAAGACAAACTCATGAGTTTGTACAAACTTCTACAAAATTGTAAGTATGAAAATAGCAATAATAGTTTTTAATAATATATTTAAAGGAAGTTGTATTCTTCAATCAAAATAACTGATGATCTCTGTGATAAACCAGTTAAGCACTTCAGACCAATGTTGCTAATGTACACAATATTGCTCTAAGAATTTTTTTTGTATATTCACAACTAGTTTTTCCAGTCATGAAAGTCCTCTTCACAAAACCATACTTGCTAACAGACATGGTATCTTTCAAGACCAAGGATTCCTTTGTGTATAGAGCTAAAAATTTAGTTTGAGAACAGTTTGAACTCTATACAGTAAAAATTTACACTTTTTTTCCTCTTAAACTGAGTAACTGCCAGCATTTTCCTTGGTCTCTCATCAGCCAATATTAAAGGAAGAAACTCAATTCCCCTCCTTTTGCATCTGATAGCAAGAAATGTTCATTTCACTTTTCATCTGGTCTTTACCTCAATCTATGAACAGTGAGAAGAAAGTATCACTGGGTATTGTTTTTAGGTGCTAAAAACACAAAGACAGAAGAGGATTTGGCTTTCAAGAAGCTCACAGAGACAAACAGGAGAACAATTATGATTGAATGTAGTAAGTGACATATCAGAGATAAGCCTTGAGAACAGCTCAGAATGACGTTCAGTGCAGGTTCTGGGGGGGTATGTATTTCCATGGAGTAGAGGGAAGGAGATCAAGGAGACTTCCTAGAAGAAATGGGACACATTTAAGCTGAATTTTCAAGAATGAGTACAGTCATTAAAATAAAAATAGATGGCATGCCAGGCTGAAAGACAATGATGCACAGAAAAACCTGGTGCTTTTCATTAAGGAAATGATTGCAACAGTTAAAACTGAGGCTAGAAAGATAGCAGGGACTGAGCTAACACATAGCATCTTTAGTCACTTACCTCTAAGGTCAATTCATCCGGGGCCCGAGCAGTGTACCTCTTGATAACATGGGCAGCACCAACAGCAGGAGTGTTAATGGATGATTCTTCATGAACTAGAAGGTGATTTCCCTTATTATCAATCTGTAACAAAGAAAATGTACTATGAGATGGTTAAAGACATGGGACTTGGAAGTTTCTTTGTGTATCTATATAATTCAACTTGACTTAGAAAAACCATAACCCAAAGAATATTAAAAAAAAAAAAAACCCACCACTTATCGAGTACTTACTATATGCCAGTCATTGTATTGTACATATAACATACATACTTTAATCTTCATAACTCTAAAAGATACTTATCATCATTATCAACACTTAAAGATGAAGATGCTAAAGTTAAAAGAAGCTATATAAATTATGAGAGATTAAATAATTTGTCCCAGATCACACAGCCAATAATGAAGAACCAAGATCTCAGGGCAAGTTGGCCTGGCTCTAAGGTCTATATTCTTTCTACTTTTCATTGCCTTCCCAATTTCCACTGAGAGGAGAGAATAATGTAACTCTACATATGCAAATTAAGGAGAAAAACCTAACCTATTGACAGGAGGATACTCTATCACTCAAGACATTCTTAAATCAGACTCTTTAAAAGGTTGTCTCTTGTTCATCAATGACTAAAAACTATTTTCAGTTACTAAGCCAATTAAATATATATATACATATATATACACATACATCTTGCTAAATGTATATACATTAATACTTTAAATACAAAAATAACAGGTGTCATTGTGATTCATAAAATAATATTAAAATTAGCTTCCTGGATTATCAAAGAAAGATTTGAGATGAAAAATATTTAATGTATCACATATCTATCTTGCAGAAGAGAATAAGCACCATTTATTCAATTCCTGAAACTCAACAGCTATGAAAATTAATATTAAATTTCTTAAGTAGATAATTTTAAAATTAACTTTAATAAAAGATGAACTGGATTAATACCTCCATCCAAGTAAGGGCAGGTCCACAATTGATCTTGTTGCCAGCAATAGCTGAAAGGCGGGACAGGTAAGCCATAAGCATCTGAGTGACTGACTAAAGAAAAAGAGAAGATTCAGTGGTAACAGAATAAAGATACTCCACTCTCTGTCAAAGAAACTGGTGTTAAGCTGGGTGTTTCTGGGAGAAAAAAATCTGCAGATTTTTATGCATTTTCATAGTTATGGAGGTTCTTTATAGAGGCTTAACAGTTCCATGAACTGACACTACAGGCACTTACGTAACTTCCTGTCTGGTGCAGAACTTTCACTGCCCTCATCATCAGGGCTTATACTGCTGTACAGCTTCTAATTTGGTTGCCTTCTCTTTCTATTTTTGTATTGAAAATGTAAAACGATAGCAGAGACATACTTGCTTTTCCACCTGGCTTCCCCCTGCTACTCTGAAATGCTTTCTTCAAGGTCTGCTGCAGTCTTCACACACCCAGCCATGCAGGACAGTTCATACGTGATCCTACACCACAAAGTCAACTGATGGGTCCAGGAATGGGACCCAACATTAGCTGACCTAACAGGAGCTGCTGCAGGAATTAGGAACCGTGACACAAAATTTCAGCTCAGTCTGGCTGCTGTCTTAAAAAGAAGTGAGAACCTGGCCCCTGTTGGGAGTGGTCATGTTGTGAGACAGTCTGAGAAAGAAATACACAACAGACAAGGCAGACAGGGAAAAGGAGGCAGAGAGACGTCCAGGCTTTCTATAGGACGAAAGAATCTGCAGTTTTAGGACATTCCTGAGACCTTGTCACGGTGTCAGTTCTTGCATGACTGAAGTCTCCACTTTGCCCTCACTACATAATCGCCTGGGAATTAACTATAGATTTGAAATGGCTTCCCTTCAGGACTTCCACTGTTTTCAAGCATCCACTGTGGCTGCCAAGGAGTCTAACGCCAATACGTTTCTTGTTCCTTTGAGAAAAACCTTGTTTTTGCTCTCCGGAAGCCATTTGGGCTTCCTCTCTGTTTTGGCATTTTGAAATTTTACCACAATGTTTCTAGATGTGTGTCTTTTCACTTACTATATTTAGCACTTAATGGGCCCATTTAATCTGAAAACGGGCCCGTTTTTAATTTAGGGGAATTTATTATGTTTTTAGTTACTGCCACCCACTCTCTCCTCCTATAACTCCTACAAGAGGAACAGGAACTTGTAGGAACTTCTGGATCTATTCTCTGTGATTCCCAACAATTCTCTCATAACTTTCTGTCCCTTTTGGGGCTGTGTTCTTACAAAGCTTGCTCTTCCTGCTCACTAATTCTCTCTTCATCTATGTCCATTTTGCATGTAGTCCAGCTGTTTGTTATTATTAAAATTAATTTTAAAAACCACATGTTCATTTCTAAGGTCTCTGATTATTTTATTTTTTAAAACTCTGTTCTCATTCCATGAATGTGACTGCCTCACTTTCTCTCTGAGGGTGGTAATCATGCTTCTGAAAGCCCTCTGGTTTGCTCTTCTGTTACTTTGTTTATTCGGTTTTCACACTGAAGATTTCTAGTTTATCTGTCCCTCTGCAGTCCTCCTGTACAAGTTTCTTATGCTGTATTTTCTTGCCCCCATAAATCTTATCCCATCTACTTTCAAAGATTCCTCACAATTTTTGATTCCCTGATGGTTCTTTTTATTTTCTGATGTTATAAAAGAATCTCTTCCCTCTTAAATTAAAAAAAAATCTCTTATATTTTTACTGGAAATTTTTGGCAGGAGTGGAAATAAGTGCATGGACACAGCCTGCCATCATAAACTGAGTAAACAGCATCATCTGAATACACATTTCTTTGATTATTAGTGAGGTCAACACTTTTCCATACTTTTGCTTTTATATTTTGCATTCTCTCTGAAAAATGATCTGCTCATATATATTTCCCATTTATATATTAAGATATGAGATTCTTCTTATAAAATTATACACTGAACCTATTTCAATTCAAAATATCCGAACAGCATTACTAATTTTTCAGTTAAGAAATAATTAAGTAATCCCACGAATCTTCCTGAGTGCTCAATGTAACCTTTTATTTAGTATACTGGCAAAAAAAATTCTGCTAATTTATAGCGATTACTTCTGCAAAGTACTGAATGCTTACCTCTAGACTGTCCTTCAGGGCATCAGAACGGGGAAGCTCTGAGAGCTGGGAGAATCGTCGGTCATAAATACACAGATGAAGATGTTTATCAAGTACCCGAAAATCTTCATAACTTCTTTTAATGATCCAACTTTTGCCCTATGAGTAAGAAAAAGAAAGACTCCTATAATTTGTCTCTATTTGGAATGGTCAGGAACCAGGATTTGTTCCACAACGATGTTATTCATGAGATTTTATATTTACTAATTAACTTGACAATAAATAAACTCCAGAACCCTATAGTGCGTTTTATTACATTAAAATGTCAGTAATGGAAAACAAACTAGAACTGTCCACTAAACCTCTTCCTACCACTAATCAAGCCCACTGGCTCTCCCTGGGAATAATAACTGGTAGATAGGAAGATAGCATGTGACCTTAAACCCACAGAAAGAACCATAAAATGATTTTGTATGGGAGAATATTACCAGAAATTAAAGAAAAATAAAACCAGGTCCCTGATCAGTTACCATGAACATTTCTGTGACTGAAACTGGAAATACACTGAAAATTAATTTTCTTAAATTTCATCTAGAATTTGGTGTGCATATATTATCTAGAACCCACTATATCTCCCTACTTCTCAGTTTTTCTTCCTTTCCTTGCCTAAACTCACAAGCTCATTAGAAATGAAAATCTGCTCACAGAACATATTTATTACACACTGTCTTCTAAGTTTCTCTTGAATCTATCACTTTGTAGCCCAAGCTTTATTAAGGACTGACATCATTTCTGACCTCCCTGCTTTTGATCTTCTCTGCCACTCCCCTCCCCCAACACAAAATACAAAGCTTGTCAGGTCACACTGACAAAAGGCCTTCAAAAGCTCCTGTGGGCAGTAATGATGAGCTGGTCCCCACTACACACCATTTGGTTTGACAATTCAGTCCACTTTTATATGGAAGCTTTCATCTCATAGCAATCTGGAGGGACTGGGAGACAAAGCAGCCATCTCAGAATTGAAGAAAACATCTCTACTGTAGCTCTTTTCCATTTGCCTCCGCCAGATGGGGCAGAAGCAGAAGGTACCATTTCATGGGAGAGGTGCTGAATTCTAAACACAGGTATGTCCATAACTAACAGGATAAACTTGTCTAGTCCTACTTTGGACTACAATTCTCCATTACACAGATGGAAAGCAATACCACCTCCCTCTTTCAGAGGGCTGTTAGAATGAAATAAGAGAACAGATGTGTCAGATATTTTTAAAGAACAGTCTCCTGGTTCCTATTCTAAGAAACGCTAGTTCAATAAATCTGGAATGAGATCCAGTTAATCTGATGATCAGCCTGAGTTGGGAACCACTGATCCACAAGATTAAGTCCAAACATACCTGCACATATCAGGGCTTGCATCATCTGGGCCTCTCTAAATTTATAGTGTGATCCCACTCACTACTCCTCCATGCCGTTTCTTTGCTTCCAGTTATGCTCAATCACTTGCATTTCTTCCATGTGTGAAATGTTCCCTTTCTTGCCTACATGATTTTTAAGTGCTGTTCTTCTACTATGGAAAGTTGTTCTTTTACTCTTAGCTCAAGTAAGCTCCTTTGTTTTTTCAGTTCTACCACTGCCTTCTACCCAAAGCATTCCTGAGTGACAACAGGTGGTTAAATACTTGTTCCTTTGGAATGGCAAAAATAAAAATGAACAACAAAGCAGAAAAAAAGAAAAACAACTTATCGCATAGTTGCAAATATTTTTCTTTCACACATACACATTTCAGAAATTATGCAACACTTCAAATATCAGAAAATTACAAAAATTAATTTAACATATGTATATCTCCATCACAGAGATTAAACGGATGTCGACTTTTTATTTCAAAGCTCTGGATTTTTTAAATTAAAATATAGTTGACTTACAGTATTATGTTAGTTTCAGGTGTACAGCAAAATGATTCAGTTATATTATTTTTCAAATTATTTTCCATTATAGGTTATTACCAGATATTGAATATAGTCCCCTGTGCTATACAGTAAATGCTTGTTGCTTATCTATATTATGTATAGTAGTTTCTATCTGTTAATCTCATACTTCTAATTTATCCCTCTCCCCCTCCCTTTCCCCTTTGGTAACTATAAATTTGTTTTTCATGTCTGTGAGTCTGTTTCTGCTTTGTATATAAATTCATCTGTATTGTTTTTTAGATTCCACATATAAGTGATATCATACTTTCTCCATCTAACTTACTTCACCTAGTTTATTCTCTAGGTCCATCCATGTTACTGCAAATGGCAATATTTCATTATTTTTTATGGCTAAGCAATATTCCATTGTATAAATATACCACATCTTCTTTATCCATTCATCTGTTGATGGACACTTAGGTTGCTTCCATGTCTTGGCTATTGTAAATAGTGCTGCTATGAACATTGGGGTGCATGTATCTTTTCGAATTAATGTTTTCTCCGGGTATATGCCCAGTAGTGGGATTGCTGGGTCATATGGTAATTCTATTTTTAGTTTTTTAAGGAACCTCCACAGTGTTCTCCATAGTGGCTGTATCAATTTACATTCCCACCAACAGCGCAAGAGGGTTCCCTTTTCTCCACACCCTCTCCAGCATTTATTATTTGTAGACTTTTTGATGATGGCCATTCTGACCATAGTGAGGGGATACCTTTTTAAAAAAAATTTTAATATTAATTTTCTTATTGGGGTATAATTGTTTTACAATGTTGTGTTAGTTTCTACTGTACAGCTAAGTAGAGTCCCTGTGCTATACAGCAGGTTCTTATTCGTTGTCTGTTTTATACATATTAGTGTATACGTGTCAATCCTAATCTCCCAATTCATCCCACCCCGCTCCCCGCTTCTCCCCTTGGTGTCCATACGTTTGTTCTCTAGGTCTGTGTCTCTATTTCTGCCTTGCAAACAGGTTCAACTGTACCATTTTTCTGGATTCCACATATGTGTGTTAATATACAATATTTGTTTTTCTCTTTGACTTACTTCACTCTGTATGACAGTCTCTAGGTCCATCCACGTCTCTACAAATGACCCAACTTCGTTCCTTTTTATGGCTGAGTAATATTCCATTGTATATATGTACCACATCTTCTTTATCCATTCGTCTGTCGATGGGCATTTAGGTTGCTTCCATGACCTGGCTATTGTAAATAGTGCTGCAGTGAACATTGGGGTGCATGTGTCTTTTTGAATTATGGCTTTCTCTGGGTATATGCCCAGTAGTGGGATTGCTGGATCATATGATAGTTCTATTTTTAGTTTTTTAAGGAACCTCCATAATGTCCTCCATAGTGGCTGTATCAATTTACATTCCCACCAACAGTGCAAGAGGGTTCCCTTTCCTCCACACCCTCTCCAGCATTTGTTTGTAAATTTTCTGATGATGCCCATTCTAATTGGTGTGAGGTGACACCTTACTATAGTTTTGATTTGCATTTCTCTAATAATTAGTGATTTTGAGCATCTTTTCATATGCCTGTTGACCACCTCTATGTCTTCTTTGGAGAAATGTCTACTTAGGTCTTCTGTCCATTTTTTGATTGGGTTGTTTGTTTTTTTTTTGATATGGAGCTGTATGAGCTATTTATATATTTTGGGTATTAACCCCTTGTTGGTCACATCGTTTGCAACTATTTCCCCCATTCCATAGGTTGTCTTTTCATTTTGTTGATGGCTTCCTTGCTGTGCAAAAGCCTTTAAGTTTGATTAGGTCCCATTTGTTTAATTTTGCTTTTATTTCTTTTGCCTTGGGAGATGGTCCTAAGAAAATATTGTTATGATTTATGTCAGAGAATATTTTTCCTATGTTCTCTTCTAGGAGTTTCATGGTGTCATGTCTTATACTTAGGTCTTTAAACCGTTTTGAGTTTATTTTTGTGTATGGTGTGAGGCAGTGTTCTAACTTCACTGATTTACATGAGGCTGTCTAGCTTTCCCAACACCACTTGCTAAAGAGACTGAAGAGACCTCTGCCCATTTTTTAATCAGAGTGTTTTCTGCTGTTGAGTTGTAGGGGTTCCTTGTATATACTGGATATTAACCCCTTATCAGATACGTGGTTTGCAAATATTTTTTCCCATTCCACAGGTTATCTTTTTACTTTCTTGATGCTTTCCTTTGCAGTTCAGACCTTTTAGTTTTTTTGTAGTTCCACTTGTTTATAAACATTTGCTTTTGGAATCAGATTTTAAAAAATCATCACCAAGACTGATGTTAAGGGGAATACTACCCATGTTTTCTTCTAGGAGTTTTATGCCTTCAGGTCTTACATCTAAGCCTTTAAAGCATTTTGAGTTAATTTTTGTGTATGGTACAAGTCTATTTTCATTCTTTTGCATGTGGTGGTCCAGTTTTCCCAGCACCATTTATTCAAGAAACTGTGCTTTCCCCATTGTATATTCTTGGTTCCTTTCCTGTAAACTAAGTGACCATATATGTGTGGGTTTATTTCTGGGCTCTCTATTCTACTCCATTGATTATTTTTCTGTTTTTATGCCAATACCATACTGTTTTGATTACTATAACTTTGTAATATAGTTTGAAATCAGGGCACATGATACCTCCAGTTTTGTTCTTCTTTCTCAAGATTGCTTTGAATATTTGGGGTCTTTTGTGGTTCCAAACAAATTTTAGGGCTGTTTCTTCTATTTCTGTGAAAGACACTATTGGAATGTTGGTAGGGATTGCACTGAATCTGTACATTGCTTTGGGGAGTATGCACATTTTAACAATATCAATTATTTCAATCCACGAGCAAAGAATTATCTTTCCATTTATTTGTGTCATCTTCCATTTCTTTCAGCAGTGCCTTACAGTTTTCAGTGTACAGATCTTTCACCTCCTTGGTTAAATTTATTCCTAGGTATTTTATCATTTTTGATGCAACTGTGGGATTGTTTTCTTAATTTCTCTTTCTGATAATCTGTTATTATAGTTTATAGAAATGGAACTGACTTTTGGTAAGAAGCTTGAAGCTTTCCAACTAAGATCAGGAACAAGGCAAGGATATCTTCTCTCATCACTGATTTAAAACACTGTGCTGGAATTCCTAGCTAATGCAGTAAGACAGGAAAAGGAAATCAAAGATATATAGATTGGTAAGGAAGAAATAAAACTGCGTTTGTACACAGATGACATGATCATCTAGGTAGAAAATACAGAACAAAACAACAACAAAAAAACCCATCTAGAACCAGTAAGTGATTACAGCAAAGTAACAGGATACAAGGTTAATATACAAAAGTCAATTGCTTTCCTATATACCAGGGAATAAATAAGTGGAGTCTGAAATTAAAAACACAATACCATTTACATTACCACCCCAAAAATGAAATACTTAGGCATAAATCTAACAAAATATGTACAAGATCTATATGAGGAAAACTATAAAACTCCGGTGAAAGAAGTCAAAGAACTAAATATGGAGAGATATACCATGTTCACGGACAGGAAAACTCAATATTGCCAAGGTGTTAATTCTTCCCAACTTGTTCTACAGATTCACAATCCTTCCCCAGCCTAAACCCCAGCAAGTTATTTTTCTGAATGTTGACAAACTGATTCTAAAGTGTATATGGAGAGGCAAAAGTCCCAGAATAGCTAACACAATATTAAAGAAGAAGAACAAAGTTGGGGGATTGATGGTATGTAACTTCAAGGCTTACCATAAAGCTACAATAATCAACACAATATGGTATTAGGAAAGGAACAGACATATACATAAGTGGAACAGAACAGACAGCCCAGAAACAGACCAACCAAAGTACAGTCAACTGATGTTTGACAAAAAAGCAAAGGCAATACAATGGAGAAAAGATGGTTTTTTTCAACAAATGGTGCTGGAACAACTGAACATCCACACACAAAAAAATAAATCTAGACACAGACCTTACATCTTTCACAAAAACTAACTCAAAAAGACCTTAGCATAAGACACAAAACAATAAAACTCTTAGAAGATAACACAGGATAAAATATAGATGACCTTGGGTTTGGTGATGACTTTCTTTAGATACAAGAGCAAAGGCACAGTCCATGAAAGAAAGAATCGATAAGCTGGACTTCACTGAAATTAAGATTTTCTGCCCTGTCGAGAGAATGAAAAGACAAGCCACGGACTTGGGAGAAAATATTGGCAAATAACATATCTACTGATAAAGGATTTTAACCGAAATATACAAAGAACCCTTAACTTAACAATCAACAATAAGAAAACAAACAACTGATTTTAAAATGGGCACCTCACCAAAAAGTCATACAGATGGTAAATAAGCATATGAAAGGATGCTCCACACCATATGACATCAGGGCAAGGCAAATAAAAACAAGAAGATATCACTACACATCTATTGGAGTGGCAAAAATCCAGAACACTAATAACACCAAATGCTAGGGAGGATGGGAAACAACAGGAACTTTCCTTCACTACTGGTATGAATATAAAATGGTACAGCCATTTAGGTAGACTTTTCAGTTTCTTACAAAATTTATCATACTCTTAGCACAGGATCCAGCAATTGCACTCCTTGGTGTTTACCCAAATGAGCTGAAAAGTTATGTCCACACAAAACCTGCACACAAAGGTTTACAGCAGCTTTATTAAAAGCTGCCAAAGCCTGGAAGCAACCAAGATGTCCTTTAGCTGGTGAATGGATAAATGAACTGTGGTACATCCATTCAATGGAATATGACTCAGCACTAAAACAAAGTATCAAGCCATGAAAAGACATGAAACTTAAATGCATATTGCTAAGTGAAAGTAGGCACCCTGAAAAGGCTACATACTATATGATTCCAACCATATGACACTGTAGAAAATACAAAAGTATGGAGAAAATTTAAGAAAAAAATCAGTGGTTGCCACGGGCTAGGGGGAAGTGAGAGATGAATAGGTGGAGCACAGGAGATTATAGGACAGTAAAACTATTCCACATACTATAATGGTGAAGACACATTATAAATTTATCCAAACCCACAGAATGCACAACACCATGAATGAACCCTTAATGACAATGGTACGTCAATGTAGGCTCATCAGTTGTAGCAATGTACGACGTTAGCAGGGGAATGTCCATAGTGGAGGAGGATGTGCATGTGTGAGGACAAGGGATACAAGGGAACCTTGTACTTCCACTCAATTTTGCTGTAAATCTAAAATTGGTCTAAAAAAAAGTTTATTAAATTTACAAAAAGTAATCATGTTCTCTTCTCTCTATAGAGTATTGCTGAAAGAAAGAAATAACAATAAGCAACCACATAAAGGAAAGAACATTCAGAGCCTCAAAAGGTAAATACTGGGGACTGGATTTCAAAATTCATTTCTTCATATACCAATAAACTGATTTCTTTCAACTTTTAAAAACTGTTCTTGTGCTAGTAAAAAGTCTGCGTTTTTATACAGATTTATATGCAGGAAATTAAAACCGTAACACATAATTTGCAAATTCTCTCAAACTGTTTTAAAGTCACTCAGTAAAATTCTAAAAATAGTAAAATACCTATCTTTTCAGTAGACGTGGAAGAAAAACTTTAAATTTCATACGTAAAAAAACAACCTTAATCATGGAATTTCCAAATGGGCTGAATAAAGTAAATGATCAGAGAATTTTAGAAGTTCAATTATTTTATGAAGAATAGAACAAAAAATTCACTATATATATGTCTAAATTTTAATTTGCAGCTAATTTATAACCTTAGTAATTATTACTATCAAGTAAGTATTGCTCTCCAAGGATAACAAAAATCAACAATTCTTAACAAGGCTCGTAAAGAAGAATGAGAGAAAAAGAAAAATACCAGTGTATATAGGATCAAATTTCTAAGACAAAATTTTGTTCTTCTTTCTTTCATTCATTCACCAGATATTTACTGAGCACCTACATAGTACCAAGCCCTGGAGTGAGCATTAGAGATACAACAGAGAAAGTACCATCAAACCTCTGACTTCTTAGAATTTATTTCTAGTGAGGAAAAAAATACTTTTTAAGTTAATAAATACAGAAATAAAATAATGATACTTTTGTGCTATAAAGAAGTGACATCTAACCTGCCTCCTGAGAACTGAGCAGGCACCAGACACAGCAACTGTGTGTGTGAATGGAGTGACGAGCTGACCAAAAGGTCAATGCCTTGTTTCAGGAAAAAACTCAGGGTCTTTTAGGAACTGACTGAAAGCTAGTGAGACCAAAGCGTAGGAGTGAGAAGATTGTCCCATGATGCTTAGAAAAAGTAGGCAAGGTCCAGATCCTGCACGGCCCACACAGGCCTTGGTAGCAGTTTGGGTTTAGTTTTAAATTCAATGGAAATCTACTGAAGAGTTTTAAGCATGAGAGTAACATGTTTAAATTTACATTTTACCTCATTCTGGCAGTTGAGGGGTTATAATCAAGTATAGGGTGCAAACGCAGATGTTATCAACAATGGCCTAACAAGATACAGCGATTGAGATACAGCTTGGTAATAATAGAGGTGGAAAAAGTTAGACAAAATCTACACATACTTGCTGTCCTTTCTGAGAAGAACAGTCTTCACCCATGTCCTCTGAAGACTCTTTTATCATGAGAAAGTTTATCTTGCAAGAGAATTAGTACTTTGAATTAACTGTATGTATGATGAAGTTCAGTGAAAAGAAAGACCTGATTTAAATCTCAGCCTGGCCTTATTCCAAATAGGGGACTTTACACAAGTTACTTAACACCGACGAACAGCAGTTTATTCTTCTACATAATGGGAATAGTGACACATATATTTCAGAGAAAAGTTTTCAGGTTTAAATAAGAATGTTTGCGATCTGCTTATATTCAATACATTGTGTTCATACACAGATGCTCTTCAAATGTTAATAATCAACTCCACACCCTTAGTAACAACATATTCTAAACTAACCAAGTGGAGGAGTTATTTAATACCGAGGAATGCATTTCTGATGGTGGAATTTAAAGCATCAGAGAACAAGAGATATTTTGAGACAGAAAAGCATTCCCCTAAAACCAACTGTTTACTCCATCAACGGGGACATAAAGAAGCTTTCACATGACTGTAAATATTTATTGGAGTATAATTGCTTTACAATGGTGTGTTAGTTTATACTGTATGACAAAGTGAATCAGCTATACATATACATATATCGCCATATCTCCTCCCTCTTGCATCTCCCTCCCACCCTCCCTATCCCACCCCTCAGATGGACACAAAGCACTGAGCTGATCTCCCTGTGCTATGCAGCTGCTTCCCACTAGCTATCTACTTTACATTTGGTAGTGTATATATGTCCATGCCACTCTCTCACTTCATCCTGGCTTACCCTTCCCCGTCCCTGTGTCCACAAATCCATTCTCTACATCTGCATCTTTATTCCTGTTCTTCCCCTAGGTTCTTCAGAACCTTTTTTTTTTTAAGATTCCATACATATGTGTTAGCATGCAGTATTTGGTTTTCTCTTTCTGACTTACTTCACTCTGTATGACAGTCATTAGGTCCATCCACCTCACTACAAATAACTCAATTTTGTTTCTTTTTACGGCTGAGCAGTATTCCATCGTTTATATGTGCCACATCTTCTTTATCCATTCATCTGTCGATGGAAACTTAGGTTGATTCCATGTCTTAGCTATTGTAAATATAGCTGCAATGAACATTGTGGTACATGACTCTTTTTTTTTTTAAATTATTTATGTATTTATTTATGGCTGTGTTGGGTCTTCGTTTCTGTGCGAGGACTTTCTCTAGTCGTGGCAAGCGGTGTGCGGGCCTCTCACTGTCGCAGCCTCTCTTGTTGCGGAGCACAGGCTCCAGACGCGCAGGCTCAGTAGTTGTGGCTCACGGGCCCAGTTGCTCCACGGCATGTGGGATCTTCCCAGACCAGGGCTCGAACCCGTGTCCTCTGCATTGGCAGGCATATTCTCAACCACTGCGCCACCAGGGAAGCCCACATGACTCTTTTTGAATTATGGTTTTCTCGGGGTATATGCCCAGTAGTGGGGTTGCTGGGTCGTATGGTAGTTCTATTTTTAGTTTTTAAGCAACCTCCATACTGTTCTCCATAGTGGCTGTATCAATTTCCATTCCCACCAACAGTGCAACAGGGTTCCCTTTTCTCCACACCCTCCCCAGCATTTATTGTTTGTAGATTTTTTGATGATGGCCATTCTGACTGGTGTCAGGTGATACCTCAGTGTAGTTTTGATTTGCATTCTCTAATGATTAGTGATGCTGAGCAACCTTTCATGTGTTTGTTGGCAATCTGTATATCTTCTTTGGAGAAATGTCTATTTAGGTCTTCTGCCCCTTTTTGGATTGGGTTGTTTGTTTTTTTGATATTGAGCTGCATGAGCTGCTTGTGTATTTTGGAGATTAATCCTTTGTCAGTTCCTTCGTTTACAAATATTTCCTCCCAGTCTGAGGGTTGTCTTTTCGTCTTGTTTATGGTTTCCTTTGCTGTGCAAAGCTTTTAAGTTTCATTAGGTCCCATTTGTTTATTTTTCTTTCTATTTCCATTTCTCTAGGAGGTGGGTCAAAAAGGATCTTGCTGTGATTTATGTCATAGAGTGTTCTGCCTGTGTTTTCCTCTAAGAATTTTATAGTGTCTGGCCTTATCTAGGTCTTTAATCCATTTTGAGTCTATTTTGGTGTATGGTGCTAGGGAGTGCTCGAATTTAATTCTCTTACATGTAGCTGTCCAGTTTTCCCAACACCACTTACTGAAGAGGCTGTCTTTTCTCCATTGCATATTCTTGCCTCCTTTATCAAAGATAAGGTGACCATACGTGCATGGGTTTATCTCTGGCCTTTCTATCTTCTTCCATTGATCTATATTTCTGTTTTTGTGCCAGTACCATACTGTCTTGATTACTGTAGGTTTGTAGTATAGTCTGAAGACAGGGAGCCTGATTCCTCCAGCTCCATTTTCCCTTCTCAAGATTGCTTTGGCTATTCGGGGCCTTTGTGTTTCCATACAAATTGTGGAATTTTTTTGTTCTAGTTCTGTGAAAAATACCATTGGTAATTTGACAGGGATTGCACTGAATCTGTAGATTGCTCTGGGTAGTATAGTCATTTTCACAATGTTGATTCTTCCAATCCAAGAAGATGGTATATCTCTCCATCTGTTTGTATCATCTTTAATTTCTTTCATCAGTGTCTTATAATTTTCTGCATATAGGTCTTTTGTCTCCTTAGGTAGGTTTATTCCTAGGTATTTTGTTCTTTTTGTTGCAATGGCACACAGGAGTGTTTCCTTAATTTCTCTTTCAGATTTTTCATCATGAGTGTAGAGGAGTGCAAGAGATTTCTGTGCATTAATTTTGTATCCTGCTACTTTACCGAATTCATTGATTAGCTCTAGTAGTGTTCTGGTAGCCTCTTTTAAGATTCTCTAAGTAAAGTATCATGTCATCTGCAAACAGTGACAGCTTTACTTCTTCTTTTCCTATTTGGATTCCTTTTGTTTCTTTTTATTCTCTGATTGCTGTGGCTATAACTTCCAAAACTATGTTGAATAATAGAGGTGAGAGTGGGCAACCTTATCTTGTTCTGATAATAGTGCAAGTGGTTTCAGTTTTTCACCACTGAGAACGATGTTGGCTGTGGGTTTGTCATATATGGCCTTTATTATGTTGAGGAAAGTTCCCTCTATGACTACTTTCTGGAGGGTTTTTATCATAACTGGGTGTTGAATTTTGTCAAATGCTTTTTCTGCATCTACTGAGAAGATCATATGGTTTTTCTCCTTCAATTTGTTAATAAGGTGCATCACATTGATTGATTTGCACATACTGAAGAATGCTTGCATTCCTGGGATAAACCCCACTTGATCATGGGGTATGATTCTTTTAATGTGCTGCTGGATTCTGTTTGCTAGTATTTTGTTGAGGATTTTTACATCTATGTTCATCAGTGATATTGGCCTGTAGTTTTCTTTGTGACATCCTTGTCTGGTTTTGGTATCAGGGTGATGGTGGCCTCACAGAATGAGTTTGGGAATGTTCCTCCCTCTGCTGTATTTTGGAAGAGTTTGAGAAGGACAGGTGTTAGCTCTTCTCTAAATGTCTGATAGAATTCGCCTGTGAAGTAATCTGGTCCTGGGCTTTTGTTTGTTGGAAGATTTTTTAATCACAGTTTCAATTTCAGTGCTTGTGAATGGTCTGTTTATATTTTCTACTTCTTCCCGGTTCCGTCTCAGAAGGTTGTGCTTTTCTAAGAATTTGTCCATTTCTTCCAGGTTGTCCATATTACTGGCATAAGGTTGCTTGTAGTAATCTCTCATGATCCTTTGTATTTCTGCAGTGTCAGTTGTTACTTCTCCTTTTTCACTCTAATTCTTTTGATTTGAGTCTTCTCCCTTTTTTTCTTGATGAGTCTGGCTAATGGTTTACCAATTTTGTTTATCTTCTCAAAGAACCAGCGTTTAGTTTTACTGATCTTTGCTACTGTGTCCTTAATTTCTTTTTCATTTATTTCTGATCTGATTTTTATGATTTCTTTCCTTCTGCTAACTTTTGGTTCTTTTTGTTCTTCTTTCTCTATCTGCTTTAGGTGTAAGGTTAGGTTGTTTATTTGAGATGCTTCTTGTTTCTTGAGGTAGGATTGCATTGCTATAAACTTCCCCCTTAGAACTGCTTTTGCTGCATCCCATGTTGTGTTTTTATTGTCATTTGTTTCTAGGTATTTTTTGATTTCCTCTTTGATTTCTTCAGTGATCTCTTGGTTATTTAGTAGTGTATTCTTTAGCCTTCATGTTTCTGTTTTTGCAGGTTTTTTCCTGCAATCGATATCTAGTCTCATAGCGTTGTGTCGGAAAAAAATACAATTTCAATTTTCTTAAATATACCCAGGCTTGATTTGTGACGCAAGACATGATCTATCCTGGAGAATGTTCCATGAGCACTTGAAAAGAAAGTGTTTGTGCTGCTTTTGGATGGAATGCCCTATAAATATCAATTAAGTCCATATTGTTTAATGTGTCATTTAAAGCTTGTGTTTCCTTATTTATTTTCATTTTGGATGATCTGTCTGTTGGTGAAAGTGGGGTGGTAAAGTCCCCTACTATGATTGTGCTACTGTTGATTTCCCCTTTTATGGCTGTTAGCATTTGCCTTATGCACTGAAGTCCTCCTGTGTTGGGTGCACTATTATTTACAATTGTTCTATCTTCTTCTTGGATTGGTCCCTTGAGCATTATGTAGTCTCCTTCTTTGTCTCTTGTAATCGTCTTTATTTTAGAGTCTCTTTTGTCTGATATGAGAATTGCTACTCCAGCTTTCTTTTGATTTCCATTTGCATGGAATATCTTTTTCCATCCCTTCACTTTCAGTCTGTATGTGTCCCTATGTCTGAAGTGGGTCTCCTGTAGACAGCATATATATGGGTCTTGTTTTGTATCCATTCAGCCCGTCTGTGTCTTTTGATTGGAGCATTTAATCCATTTACATTTAAGGTAATTATCGATATGTATGTTCCTTTTACCATTTTCTTAATTGCTTTGGGTTTGTTATTGTAGGTCTTTTCCTTCTCTTGTGTTTCCTGCCTAGAGAAGTTCCTTTACTTAGCATTTGTTGTAATGCTGGTTTGGTGGTGCTGAATTCTCTTAGCTTTGCCTTGTCTTTAAAGGTTTTAATTTCCCTGTTGAATCTCAATGAGATCCTTGCTGGGTAGAGTAATCTTGGTTGTAGGTATTTCCCTTTCATCACTTTAAATATGTCCTGCCACTCCCTTCTGGCTTGCAGAGTTTCTGCTGAAAGATCAGCTGTTAACCTTATGGGGATTCCCTTGTATGTTATTTGTTGCTTTTCCCTTGCTGCTTTTAATATTTTTTTCTTTGTATTTAATTTTTGAGAGTTTGATTAATATGTCCTGGTGCGTTTCTCCTTGGATTTATACTTCGGGCCTCTCTGTGCTTCCTGGACTTGCTTGACTATTTCTTTTCCCATACTAGGGAAGTTTTTCAACTATAATCTCTTCAAATGTTTTCTCAGTTCCTTTTTTTGTCTCTTCTTCTTCTGGGATACCTATATATTAAAATGTTGGTGCATTTAATGTTGTTCCAGAGGTCTCTGAGACTGTTCTCAATTCTTTTCATTCTTTTTTCTTTATTCTGCCCTGTGGTAGTTATTTCCACTATTTTATCTTCCAGGCCACTTATACGTTCTTCTGCCTCAGTTATTGTGCTATTGATTTCTTCTAGAGAATTTTTAATTTCATTTATTGTGTTGTTCATCATCGTTTGTTTGCTCTTTAGTTCTTCTAAGTCCTTGTTAAACGTTTCTCGTATTTTCTCCATTCTATTTACAAGATTTTGGATCATCTTTACTATCATTACTCGGAATTCTTTTTCAGGTAGACTGCCTATTTCCTCTTCATTTGTTTGGGCTGGTGGGTTTTTACCTTGCTCCTTCATCTGCTGTGTATTTCTGTCTCTCATTTTGCTTAACTTACTGTGTTTGGGGTTTCCTTTTTTCAGGCTGCAGGTCGGTAGTTCCCGTTGTTTTTGGTGTCTGCTCCCAGTGGGTAAGCTTGGTTCAGTGGGTTGTGTAGGCTTTCTGGTGGATGGGACTTGATGCCTGTGTTCTGGTGGATGAGGCTGGATTTTGTCTTTCTGGTGGGCAGGACCACGTCCAGTAGTGTGTTTTGGGGTGTCTGTGAACTTCTTATGATTTTAGGCTGCCTCTCTGATAACGGTGGGCTTGTGTTCCTGTCTTGGTAGTTGTTTGACATAGGGTGTCCAGCACTGTAGATTGCTGGTCGTTGAGTGGGGCTGGGTCTTAGCATTGAAATGGAGATCTCTGGGAGAGCTTTCGCCATTTGATATTACGTGGGGCCCAGAGGTCTCTGGTGGACCAGTGTCCTGAACTTGGCTCTCCCACCTCAGAAGCTCAGGCCTGACACCCGGCCAGAGCACTAAGACCCTGTCAGCCACACAGCTGGTTAGTCATGGCACAGTTGGGACAAATTTAGGCCTCCTGACTGACAGTCCATTTCCTTCTACTGTAAATATTTATGAAAAACTTGATCTTCAGAAAAAATAAACTATTATACATTGATGAATTCTGGTAAATACAAAGGTAGTTCATACAATCCAACTTCAATAAGAACCATTCATTTCAACTTCTCTAAAGCTTACTGTGGAACAATAAAATACTAACTATTTCATTAAGCAACCATTGTTCTTAAACCAACAAAACTATACTCAGAGGGGGAAAGATCAGAACCAAATTTTCATCAGGGCACATGTTAAAATAAATTCTTGCAACAGCTAGGTTTAAATTAGTCATTTTAAAATTAACACTTAGGAGCTTCCCTGGTGGTGCAGTTGTTAAGAATCTGCCTGCCAATGCAGGGGACACAGGTTCGAGCCCTGGTATGGGAAGATCCTAACTGCCACGAAGCAAGTAAGCCCGTGCACCACAACTACTGAGCCTGTGCTCTAGAGCCCGTGAGTCACAACTACTGAGCCCACATGCCACAACTACTGAAGCACGTGCGCCTAGAGCCTATGCTCCACAACAAGAGAAGCCACCGCAATGAGAAGCCTGCACACCGCAGCAAACAGTTCACACCCCCTCGCCACAACTAGAGAAAGCCCACATGCAGCAATGAAGACCCAACGCAGCCATAAATAAATAAATAAATAAATGAGTAAGTAAATAAATTTATAAAAAAAATAACACTTAAAAACTGATGTTTTTAAACCAGACTATTTGCCTCACAGAGGTTTTAAGAATTAAATGACATGCTGCATGCCATAACACTTGTGTACTAGACATATAAGTGATCAAAAAATGCCTACTGAATTTGGATCTATGCAGTATGGAAGATATGGCTTACATTTCTGGGTTCACAATTTAAAAAGAAATTAAAACTGTAAAAGGCAGAGACAAAGACACCATTACAAGATTCAAAGGTAATACCTAAAGAAATCATATCACTTAACCTACAGAAAGGAAAAAGATCACAGCTGTTTAACTGGACACTTTCTAAGATAAAAGATAAAGCAAAGAAAGTGGGTTCAGGTGAAGGACCAAGAATTTTGGTTAAATAAACAAAATTTCAAGTGCACATTATTAAAAATTAGAAATTAGCAAAGATATGAAATATGAAATTAGCTTCTATAACGAATAGATTACAGGGCGTAAGGGTGATCGTATCTCATCTGAAGATTAAGCAATCTCTAAAATCTGTTGTAGATTGCAAATTCCAAGGTGATGCAAGAAAAGCTGGCAATCAGGAAACTGAAGTCCTCAGTAGCTCCTGCTAAGATTTCATATAGCTTAGGAAAGCAACTTCCATAATTTGGGCCTCAACTTTCTCATTTCCAAAATTAGAAGGTTTGATTGTGAGTCTCTCTTGGTTATAAAAAAAAAATGATTCTAGTTTAATGTGGTTTATGGCTGACATATATGGCAAGAATACAGAAGGTAAGCCATGAGAACATATCAACGATTACTTACGGTGTGAGGCAGAGGAGAAACGTGACAGCATTATGGCAATGCAGTAAATTACTACTTTCATGTGGTAAATAGTATAACAAGTCTGAAATTTTTTAAGCAGCTTGACAAGATATTTACAACCAGGAAATAGCCTTAATTATCTAGGTCACTAATTCATGGAGGCATAATCAAGTAACGATTATACATTTTAATGTATGGTACCAAAATACCGTGCTGACCTTTTGAAGGTCATTTTTTAAGAACAGCATAGGTATTTTTGACATTATGTTTTGCTTATGAGAATAAAAATATTTGCATTGTCAGAACAAATGGAAATCACTGGTAAGAAGAGAAGATGCTAAAAGGTGTAGGTTTTAGTTGGAATAATAAGTTCATGACTCACATGCCAATCAGGTACTCTAGATAAAGAAAAAATGTTTTATATTCCTGTATTAGCAATGGTTCATCATGAAAGCATTTGATATTTTCACTTAAAAATTAACTCACCAAATAGAAGCATTTTTATGAAATATGACATGAAACAGTGATTCAGAGCTGCCCACTTCCTCAAAGGAACCAAGATGACATACAGTAAAACATGTATAAATGATATGTAACTTTGAACATATATATACAAACTAAGTTCAAATTCCAATCTCATATTCTCTCACCTACAAATAAAAGCACTTAATTATAAAAGGTTTGCCCTTAAAGTCACACCAAGACTAAGAACTTAAGTATTTCCCATATGAAATAGCCATTAGACTTTTCCAGACTATTTAATTTTTAATTTCAGGTACATGAATAGTACTTTTTAGAGAAAAAAAAACAAACCATAAACTCCCCTATCTTACTCTCTCAAAGAAAACTAAAAACTTTGTACATAAGAAAGCTTTCCTCGAAAACACTTGCTTTACAATGACTAGTTCAAAGATAGGCAAGAAGGCTCAATGAACAAAGAATAAATAAAGGAACTAACTGCTTACTTGATGGAGGAGATAATCAATGCTACAAATGACATATTTTAAATCTCGTTAAGAGCAAGTCATGGTAATTACCCTCAAAAAAGTTCTAATACTAAGAGTTAAGAAATAGCACACTTCTGAAACATACACACATTGTTACACCACAGTGGAACTTACCATCTCGGTTAGAAAAGTGTGCATCTGATGCAGACACTACTTAGTCTGTTCTTTTATTGTAATATGTGACCAGTAGCTGACTCATTTAACCTCATCATCAATAAACAATATATTTCCTTTACTCTTTTTTTTTTAAAGGATTTTATTTATTTATTTATTTGGCCACGTTGGGTCTTCGTTGCTGCACGCAGGCTTTCCCTAGTTGCGGCGAGCGGGGGCTACTCTTTTCATTGAGGTGTGCGTGCTTCTCATTGCAGAGCACAGGTTTTAGGTGTGTGGACTTCAGGAGCTGTGGCTCACGGGCTCTAGAGCACAGGCTCAGTGGTTGTGGTGCATGGACTTAGTTGCTGCATGGCATGTGGGATCTTCCTGGACCGGGGCTCAAACCTGTGTCCCCTGAATTGGCAGGTGGATTCTTAACCACTGCGCCACCAGGGAAGTCCTATTTCCTTTACTCTTACAGGAAGAATTTTTACTTACGTTTGTAAGTTAAATATCTATTAAATTGACTCTATTAAATTGAGTGTTTCAACTCTGAGTATATGCAGAAATGCCAATATGAATGGGAGGAAGAATAAAATAAAACATCTGTGTTACCGCAGTCAGTTTATTTGTTCATATTTATTCATTCATTTATTCAATGTTATTCATTCATATTTAACTCTCATTAAATTTTATGTGAAATGGAGAACACACCCACAAAATTACCTGACAAGCAATGTGCACGAGGTAGACCAGCTCTTTAGATTCACAGCCATTTTTTGTCACTTCATTCTGTTCTTCTGAAAGTGAAAGCTATGTCAAAGAAGAACGGGCAAAAGAGAGGAAGAGAAAGTCATGATTAATGAACAAAATAAAATAAGCATTCAATAATACCTGTCCTTCCCCATCAACTTAATGTAAGATATGCCTTATAACAGAACTCTATTGCTTAAAGCAGATAAAATGAAGAATTCAGGATTTTTAAAAAATATGTTTCTACTTGAAAAAGAATAGATACATGTATATGTATAACTGAATCACTTTGCTGTACACCTGAAGCTAACACAACATTGTTAATCAACTACACTCAAATATAAAATAAAAATTTAAAAAATAAATAAGAAATTAAAAATACGTTTCTAAAATTTTTCTTTGTAGCTTATATCTAAACTAGCACAACGATATAACAGCAGTAAATAAAATAGTACATTCATTCCAAAGCAGGCCTTCACATCCCTGAGGTAAAGCACAAATGTGAAAGGAAGGCATTCAGGCGGGCCCTGAGAGATAGCGTGACCAGTGGTCTAAAAGAGCTCAGGCTCTATTACGGAGACTGCACACTGGCTGCCCATAGAACAGGTTGGGCCTGTAGACACATTTTATTTCAGACTCACCATGCAGGTCTGAACACTGGATTTTATTTTATTTTTATTTGAACCAGCAGCTAACATTCAGAAACTAAGCGGTTTCATATGAAAAATACAGATTTCTGACTTCTATCGAAAAATCTGAAAATCTGAACTACTAGACCCATATTCTCACATGGTCAACAAGTGGCTGGAGCTAAGTGACCACCCGCCTCTGAATGAGGCAAGTATTCTCCCAGAGACTTTGTCACAGAAGTGATTACTCTTTATGTTTTAGTCAATATCTAGGTTGAATGTTAACTGTCATTCATCATGCTACTTGCTTTGTTATTTTTTTACACCCTACTCACTTCGCTCATTTATTTACATATCCTTCCCACCTAGGGATGTGAATCTGCAAACTCAGCTCCAGATACAGACAACCCTGAGCTCAAAAGTGCCACTAACTGGTTATATAATGTTGACCTACCTACTTAATCTCTCATCTGGAAAATGGGAATGATATAATAACACCTATTCCCAAGTTCGTTAAATGAGACAATGCATTTAAAGTGTTTACCAAGGTGCCTGGCACTCAGTAAGTACTTAATACACATTACCTATCATTATAGTTAATGTTATAAGAAATATAAAGTTGATGAGAATATAGTCTCTATTTTTTGAAAGCAGTATCACTGGAAGTATTAAAAAAGAAAAGAAAAAAAAAAACCTCCTGGTACTAAGTAGGAGAAGTTCAGAGGATAATGATCATTCTCACACTAGCCAAAAATAAGCCAGATTAACTACAAAATGAGTTTTTTAAAAAGTGAAGAGAAACCTACACGAACTAAGTTGCAAACAGGGACAAGACTTTGCTGAGACAGAAGAGATTCGTATGGGTGTGCTCTGATACCTGGCAGAGACGCAGGAGGATAAAGAACCTGCCTTAGACACGGTAAGGAGAAACCAGCCAAACCCCAACTGACTGCATGTGGACTGGAGTGACAAACTAAAATTCCAAGGAGCACCATCAACACCTACCCAGCAACTGACTCCCACAGGTGTTCACCAAGTGGACACAGTCAGTACACCAACGGCGGGGCAGGGGGAGAGAGCAGGAGAACTGAGAGATATGAACCCATGAAGTGTGTGGAGTCTCCCCAAGCACAAGGCAGCGCAGCGGAGACGGGAGAGAAGGCAAGAAAGCTGAGAAAGATCCTCTGCGGCTCTCGGGGCATTTAACAACTGGTGACTGGAGGTGGCAAAGAAAAGCTGAGAGACACCCCACTGAGGCATCGCGGGTGCTATAAGAGTATAAGGCAGCTACACACTAGGATCTGGGCAAGGCTAGCCGGAAAAGAGCACTTGTTGGCACAAAAAGCTGGGGAGCAAAGAGAACTAACAACCAGGTGGGTTGCTCTCCCTCAGTTCAGAAAACTACAGGCTTAGCAGTAAAGCACAAAGAGATCTCACCAATTTTCACTTTTCCCTGCTGAAAAAAAAAAAACAAACTTCCTGAACCTACACTCAAAATATTTAAAAGTAATGATAAACTAAAGCAAAGTTGCCAAAGGCCAGGTCTATATCAGCCATAGGTCAGCTTAACTCAGGACCCCATCAAACATGACTAACAAAATCTACCACAACAATCTAACAGAATGGAAAAAGAAGGGATAAGCCCATTCCTGAAGATAAAAATTACTGACTTTAGTCTCTACTGTCTCTTATATAACATATTCGGCATAAAAAATTACAAAACATACATGGAAGCCAGAAATTGTGATCCAAGGTCAAGAGAGGAAACAGGATAAGGGACAGACACAGAAATGGCCCAGATATTGAAATAATAAAAAGAATGTAAATTAATTATGGTAGAAATTCTAAAATTTAGTCTGAAAAGATAATATGTAAGAATATAAGAATACAGGGAATTCTAGCAGAGACTGATCTACAAATATATGCAAAAGAAATGCTAAAAATAAAACTGTGCTGTCAGATATTAACAGCAAACTGAATACAGTAAATGAAAGAATCACTGAACTTAAAAACAGGTCAACAGAAAGCATCCAAGATGAAAAAAAAACAGAAAAAAAAGAATGACCAAAAAATAAATAAATAAATAACAGTACAGTTAAGATCTCTGAAAGAATACCAAACAGACAAGCAATATGTACAACTGGCGTACTAGAAGGAAATGGGATTGGAATGGGGCAGAGAAGTATTTGCTGGGACAGCAGATGAGAACTTTCTAAAACAGGTGAAAGATACCAACTAACAAATTCAAGAAACAGTGAACCCCAAATAGGATAAATTTCAAAAATCACTACTAGGCATATCATAATCACACTTTTGAACAACAAAATAAAGACAAGAATCTTTAAAGCAGGCAAAGAGAAAAACATATAACATTAAGGGGAAAATAGATAAGTGACAGCTAAATTCTCACCAGAAATAAGAGAGGCCAGAAGACAAAGAGAAACAGAGTTAAAGTGCTGGAAGAAAAATACTGTCAATTCTATATCCCACTAAAATAAACTTCAGAAAATTAAGGAATATAAACACATTTACAAGTGACAAAAGCTGAGAGAATATGTTTCTAACAGACCACTGCAACATAAAAGCTAATACAACTTTCTAAGATTGAAGGGAAATAGTACTAGACAAAAACCCAGAACTTCAGGAAGGAATAAACAACATCAGAAAGGGTAAATATTAAGTAAACATAAAACACCTAAATTCTCAACAGTAATAGACAGTAGAAGTTTGAGACTATCTTAATAGTTTTGAGAAAACAAAATAAATTAACCAAGGTTTTATTCATACCTAAACCTACAAGAAAAGAGCAAAAAAAAAAAAAAAAAGAATTTTCTGATGAATGAAAATGAATTTGGACTTCCCTGGTGGTGCAGTGGTTAAGAGTCCACCTGCCAATGCAGGGGATACGGGTCCGAGCCGTGGTCCGGGAAGATCCCACATGCCATGGAGCAACTAAGCCTGTGCTCCACAACAAAAGAAGCCACCACAATGAGAAGCCCGCACATCACGATGAAGAGTAGCCCTCACTCACTGCAACTAGAGAAAGCCAGCACGCAGCAACGAAGACCCAACGCAGCCAAAAATAAATAAATAAGTAAGCAAATAAATAAATAACATTAAAAAAAAAACACAAAACAAAACTCGTTAGCTCCCATCAACAAATCCTCACTAAAAAGACTTCCAAAATATGTACTTAAAGATGAAAAAGGGGGCTTCCCTGGTGGCGCAGTGGTTGAGAGTCCGCCTGCCGATGCAGGGGACACGGGTTCGTGCCCCGGTCCAGGAAGATCTCACATGCCGCGGAGTGGCTGGGCCCGTGAGCCATGGCCGCTGAACCTGCGCGTCTGGAGCCTGTGCTCCGCAACAGGAGAAGCCACAACAGTGAAGGGCCCACATACCGCAAAAAAAAAAAAGATGAAAAAGGATTCCAGGATAAAGAACTAAGCTATAAAGCAGAAATATTGAGCAAAGAATTCAGCAAATAAGTATTACATCTAAACAAATCTTAACGTATAACAAAAATAATGATTAATTATAAGAAATAAAGAGATGAAACTATAAATCCTGAACAACACTACCATGGAAGACAAGAAAGAGTAATCCCACTTAAAACATTCTAAGTGCTGGTATTGCTTGAGAGAAAAAGTAAAGACACTGATAAACTTCAGACTAAAAATTAGGTGTTCAAGTTAAATTTTTAATGGTAGCCACTAAAAGAACAGAAAAACCCGCTGTAACTTCCAAACAATAAAGAGGGAGGTAAAATTTTTAAATGTCAATACCTGTAACAGAATTAAGAATAGAAGAAAATCAATCTTCCTAAGTAGAACAGAAGCGGGGGGGAAGGAGAGAGCAAATTTCCAAATTAAAGCAAGGAGATGGGGTGGAGGGAATTAAAAGCAAAACAGTATAGTCAAATGGTTATCAACAAAATGGTGG
Source organism: Monodon monoceros (assembly GCF_005190385.1). Classification (NCBI taxonomy): domain Eukaryota; kingdom Metazoa; phylum Chordata; class Mammalia; order Artiodactyla; family Monodontidae; genus Monodon; species Monodon monoceros. The sequence goes on along the minus strand of NW_021703784.1, from coordinate 4,875,401 downwards.
AGTAGGCAGCTCCAAACTCCAGTCCGTTCACAGAAACATGAGAAAACAAGCAAAAACTCTCAGAACGAACTTTCTCACTACTCTAGAAAACAGCAGAAACCCATGAACATGTTCAGGGTGAGACACATACACGCAAAGGACATAATAAGACCCTAAGCTTTAACCTCTGATTAAACTTTAGCTAAGACAGAGCTGTAAACAGCTTGGTTAAGTGTTGAATGAGCACCTCATAAAAATGAGCTTTTTGTTTGTTTTATTTTTAGCTCCCAGCATTCAAGGAATTCCCTGACAAAACCCTTCTGGAACACAAGCTAAAAGAAGGGAGTGTTCAGTGAGCACCTATGACAAGAAATACAGTCTTTGCAAAAACAGTCTGGAAAAGTCACAAACAGACAACTGCAGCCTTCACAAAAAAAGACAGCAAACCTGTATAAAGGGGTGGAATCTGATTCCCAGGGTTACACATTATAACAGTCAAATGTCCAGTATGCAACAACAAAAAAAACCCACAAGATATGCACAAAAAAATTCACAAGAAAAAATAAATAAAACAAAAGAAAATATCCCTGAGAAGTCCGGATACAAAATCTAGTAGTTTTTTTTTTTTTTTTTTTTTTTTTGGCTGTGCAGTGCAGCTTGCAGGATCTTAGTTCCCTGACCAGGGATGGAACCCATGCCCCCTACAGTGGAAGCAAGGAGTCCTAACCACTGGACCACCAGGGAAGTTCCAATTTAGTAGATTTTAAACAAACTACATAAAATACACTCAGAGAGCTCAAAGAAGCTACACAGAACTAAAGGAAAGCAGGAAAACAATGTATGAATAAGTGAGCATATCAATAAAAAGAAAGAAAAAAAAGGAACCAAACACAGATTTGGGGGATGACAAATCACTATCTAAAATGAAAATTTCACTAGAAGAGATCAACAGCAGATTTAGGCAGGAAGAAGAATCAGTTTACTTAAAGAAAGGACAAATAAAAGTATACAGTCCAGGGCCCTGGTGGTCCAGTGCTTAGGACTCCACGCTCTCACTGCTGAGGGCCCGGGTTCAATCACTGGTCAGGGAACTAAGATCCTGCAAGCCACCCAGCACAACCAAAAAAAAAAAAGCGAAAGAAAGTATACACTCCAAAGAACAGAAAGAAGAAAGAATTAAGGAAAATGAAAAGTACCTAAGAGACTGTAGGACACCATAAAGACGACCAAAACAATACATTATGGGAATCCCAGAGGAAAAAGAAAAAGTCAGACATAAAGAGATTATTTGAGGAGGGATATTAGGAAGATGCAGGAATAGGAGAGCCCCAACTCTAGACTCCTTCACAAAAACAGGTAATAGCAACTGTCCATCAAAGTTTCTAAAGTTATCACAAAGGGCCACAATAAACCAGGTGAAAAGATGAGTCACAAATGGGGATAAAAATCTTTGTAATACACATTGACAGATTCCTTGAACATAATATATAGTGAAAAAAATGAGATAGGTGTATACCCACCCCAACATCTTAAAAAGTATCTGGAATTTAAGTGGGGATCACTAATTATTTGATGAATGACTGAAGAAGCAAACATTGTCTCACTGGAATACAGCACTCATTTTCAAAACTGAATTCATTCTCTTTGCCTGCATATTCTCTTCTACCTCTTGAATTCCCAAAGTAAATAAATATAACTATTCACCCAATTGACCAACCTAATCACCCTTGATTCCTCTACCACCCCCTCCTCTCCACACATCCTTTCTTTTCATATTCCCAGGGTTAAGATCTAACCTAGACCTTTGATTCCTTAATCTCTCCTGTCTTCCCAAAACTTGTCTCTCACACGCGTTCCTTTCTTCCTGCTCTCCACTGCTACTTCCCTAGTTCTGGGCCTCGCTGCATCTGGTCTACACCAGGGGTCCCCAAGCCCCGGGCCACGGACTGGTACCAGTCTGTGGCCTATTGGGAACTGGGCCGCACAGCAGGAAGTGAGCGGCAGGTGAGCGAGTGAAGCTTCATCTCTATTTACAGCCGCTCCCCATTGCTTGCATTACTGCCTGAGCTCCACCTCTTGTCAGATCAGCAGTGGCATTAGATTCTCTTAGGAGCACGAACCCTACTGTGAACTGCACACGCGAGGGATCTAGGCTGCACGCTCCTTTTGAGAATCTAATGCCTGATGATCTGAGGTGGAGCTGAAGTGGTAATGCCAGCACTGGGGAGTGGCTGCAAATACAGATTATCGTTAACAGAGAGGTTTGACTGCACAGAGACCATAATAAATCAATTGCTTGCAGACTCATATCAGAACCCTATCAGTGGGCTTCCCTTGTGGCTCATTAGTTAAGAATCTGCCTGCCAATGCAGGGGACATGGGTTCAAGCCCTGGTCTGGGAAGATCCCACATGCCTCAGAGCAACTAAGCCTGCGCACTATAACTACTGAGCCTGTGCTCTAGAGCCCGCAAGCCACAGCTACTGAAGCCCACGCACCTAGAGCCTATGCTCCACAACAAGAGAAGCCACTGCAATGAGAAGCCCGCGCACCGCAACCAAGAGTAGCCCCCGCTCACCACAACTAGAGAAAGCCCACGTGCAGCAACGAAGACCCAATGCAGCCAAAAATAAATAAATATATGTATATATATATATTTAAAAAACAAAGAACCTATCAGTGAGTGGCAAGTGACAATTAAGCTGCATCTGGTGGCAGGCTTTACAGTGGCAAGTGAGTTGCTGTACTTCAATCGTACAGCTGCATCTGGTGGCAGGCTTTAAGTCAGAATCCGACACTTGTTTTAGTCCACCCATGGCCCGCCCATTAATTTATTCACCACTTCCGTCTGCGCCTCTTTCCCATACTGCGCAGTTTTCTCAGTCATAGTTTTGGTAAGCCCACAAGCTAACCCTAGCCAAAATTGAGTAAAAAATAAACATCACTGGAGAGCTTCTTTGAAAAGGGGGGAAGACCCAATGATGAGACAGCAGAAGACTCTAAGACTGCCAACAAAAAGAAAGCTGCTTTTAAAGGAAAATACAAAGAGTCCTACTTAAATTACGGGTTCATCACAACAGGTAATTCACATTCTCCAAGCCCAATTTGTATAATATTTGGCAACTGGCTATCCAACCAAGCCATGAAACCTTCAAAACTGCTTCACTACGTGGAGACCAAGAACCCTGCATTAAAAGACAAGCCTTTGGAGTTTTTCAAAAGAAAAAAACGTGAACACGAAGAACAGAAGAAATTATTGAAGGCCACCACTTCATCAAATGTGTCTTCCCTGAGAACATCGTTCTTAGTGGCTAACCACATTGCTAAAGCTAAGAGAAGCCCTTTACTATTGGTGAAGAGTTGATCCTGCCTGCTGCTAAGGACATGTGTTGTGAACTTTTAGGAGACACTGCAGTTCAAAAGGTGGCACATGTTCCTCTTTCGGCTAGCACCATAACTAGACAAATTAATGCAATAGCAGAGGATATTGAGGCACAATTGTTAGAGAGGATCAATGAGTCACCGTGGTACACAATCCAGGTTGACAACTCTATCGATGTTGACAACAAGACAACAATGCTTGTTTTTGCGCGATATATTTTTCAGGAGCATGTGCATGAGGATACGTTATGTGCACTTTTGTTGCCAACCAACACCACAGCTGCAGAACTATCCAAGTCTTTGAATGATTACATATCAGGAAAACTGAATTGGTTGTTTTGTGTCAGTATATGCATGGACAGAATGGCTGCCATGACTGAACGGCTTTCTGGTTTCACTACTCGGGTCAAGGAGGTCGCTTCTGAATGTGAGTCTACGCACTGTGTCATCCATAGAGAAATGCTGGCTAGCCGAAAAATGTCACCTGAACCTAACAACGTTTTGCAGGATGCTATTAAAATTATCAACCACATTAAAGTACATGCCCTTAACTCACGTCTGCTCACGCAGCTCTGTGAGGAGATGGACGCAGAGCACACACGTCTTCTCTTACACACAGAGTGAGATGGCTTCTAAAGGTAGATCACTGGCCAGGGTTTCTGAGTTAGGAGAGCCGCTCCAGAGACTTCTTTTAGAAAAACAGTCACCACTGGCAGCACGTTTCAGTGACAGAGAATGGGTCACAAAACTTGCTTACTTGTGTGACATATTCAACCTGCTCAGCAAACTCAATCTGTCACTTCAGGGGAGAACGACAACTGTGTTCAAGACGGCAGATAAAGTGGCTGCATTCAAAACCAAACTGGAATTATGGGGGCAATGAGTGAACATTGGGATTTCTGACATCTTTCAAACATTAGAAGAGATTTTGAAAGAGACTGAGCCAGGGCCTTCTTTCTCCCAGCTGGTGCATGATCACCTATCTCAGCTTTCAGAAGATTCTGAGTGTTACTTCACAACCACAAAAGACCCCGGAACTGGGAAGGAATGGATCCACAACCCATTTGTGAATAAGCCAGGTGAACTGACTTTGTCTGTGCTAGAAGATAATCAACCGCTTGAGATCACAAATGACGGTGGCCTTAAAAGTATGTTTGAGACAACGTCAAATCTCCATACGTTCTGGATTAAAGTCACGGTGGAACATCCTGAGATTACCACAAAAGCACTGAAAAGCCTGCTTCCATTTCCAACATCCTATCTTTGTGAAGCAGGGTTTTCTGCAGGGACGGCAACCAAAGCGAGATTACGGAGTAGATTGGGCATAAGCAACACACGTCGGGTGTCACTGTCTCCCATCACCCCCAGATGGGACCATCCAGTTTCAGGAAAACAAGCTCAGGGCTCCCACTGATTCTGCATAATGGTGAGCTGCATAATTATTTCATTATATATTACAATGTAATAATAACAGAAATAAGGTGCACAATAAATGTAATGCACTTGAATCATCCCAAAATATTCCCCCCGCCCCCCGCCCCGGTCCGTGGAAAAACTGTCTTCCACGAAACCCGTCCCTGGTGCCAAAAAGGTTGGGGACCCCTGGTCTAGACAACTGCGGACTAGATGATTACAGTGGTCTTCTAACTGGTCTCTTTCCACTTCCTACTACACACTGATCATGGTACTTTCTTCTCAAAATCCCTCAATACTTTGCCAGTTCCTACTAAGAAATTAATTCAAAGGCAAAGTCCAAATACCTTAGATGAGCCCTGAAGGATGGCACTTCTCCAAATTATCTTCTAAACCACTATGAAAGATTAGGCTACATTTGCCTATAGAAACTTATGACATGAACATAATGATTTATTTTTACTTCCTTCAACTTAATGATATCTCAATCCTTTGCCTATAAGAAATGGAAAACGGAATTTCCAAGTCCCATACTTCTGGATTCCTTACAAATCTATTTTTGGAGTTTTTTCTCCTATACTGAATTCACTTTCTATCACCATGGAAACCAATCTGAAATTAGTGTTGTTATAGGATCTTTAAAAATACAACTCTATTCAGCAAACCTTCAAATATTCAAAAAAGTCCTTTCTCTGCATGGAGAATGGAAATCAGCGTAGAGCTGGGTAAAAACACATCACCCCACCCACATGAAAAACATTCATCAAAGCTTAATCAACAGACTGCAAATGGGGCAAAGAAGGAGTTCTCTTCTTTTTATTCACCTTTTATAATGCTAGTACGGTTTCAGTTATTATGGGTTCACTATGACATACCTATGGAGTTTGTAAACAGTTTTCTTCACCCATCATAGCTTGTAGTAGAATATGTGAACATGAAAAATAATTTCTGTTGCACAATATTATGTGGTCTGCTCATCCCAACCATCAACATCCTAAGATTCAACACTGAAAATACCGCTTCAAAACACCTGAGCTGAGGATGCCAACGGGAAGAACAACTCTGTATTTGAGTTACATCTTAGGTGGGTAATGAGTGAAATAAGTTCTAATTTCAGAACGCAGGGCAAAAATCAATGAGACAAAACTGCAATTCAAATTTCTTAGGAAAAAGCTAGAGACCTACATGCATCTTAATAAACTTAACAGTCAGTTTTTCCTTCCAGAACCGGAATAGAGCACTGTTTCCTCAGGTGAGTACCAGGTGAAGGAACTGGTTTGCTCATCCTTAAACACCAGAACCACCCTCAGCTCAATGAGAGGTCCACAGCATGAAGAATACATGGGAAATGAGATTAAGTGACAGAACAGCAGAATCACATCTCCCATCTTACAGATGCTCACTCCAGAATATACACTTGTCAGGAAACAATACTTCAAGAATATTTTCACACTTCTATTGGTCAGAACTTTTTGAACAAACAGCTTTAGCAGCAAGGTTAAAGGAAGACTGAATGGGAACCCAAATAATAGGGCCCTCCAGAGAGACAGAAAGTCTTTTCTCTCCCCAGAGCCATCTGTTTGTGAAAAAGAACCTTTCCTTCTTTTCCCCAGAGAGGATGTGTTTACATTCCAGAGCAGTGTTCCCTCTCTCCATCTCCAGAAAGGCAAATGGACAGAAGTGCCAGCTATCCTACATAAACTCCAAGTTTCATAATTTCAGAGTTTGTCTCTCGTGGTACAAAATTCCAGCGTACTCATAGGGTATATCTGGTTCTCACATCACCTCATGGAGAACAAGCCCCTTGCACAGCAGCTTCAGTAGAGAACACTCAGGAAACAGGTATTACATTCATACTTTTTCTGTGCTGTATTTCAGTCAAAACCTGAGCTCTCGTATTCATGTTAATTTAACTTAATGCTTTATACGAAATTGGATAAAAAGAAACATTAACTCACAGCTTCAGATAACGGAATGATAAGAGAAAATGTAAACCCACATAGTCACTTAATGTTCTACACACTAGATGGCGGTATCACATAAAGCACAGCAGAAAGAGGCTCAGGCCCCAATAGCATCAAGCTGAATAAACTGATTATATATCTTCGCGTGTGGCAAGAGATTTTTTTTCCTTCTTACTGAAAAGTAGTTCGTGAATGTGAATAAATGTTTGTTTTTGGACAATGGAGATGATACAAGGAGAAGTGCAATAAAGATAATAAATATACAGAATTTAAAACTACATGTGGTTTTACTTAATAAATAATAAGAAGTCCTTTCTAGCAATTGCTTATCTTTATATTTTTCTTCAGGTTTCAATTTCTGTAAATAAAATATAACACTTATACATCAAATCCTGTAGAGTCTGTTCAAAGTACTATTCAGGGAGAAAATGTCCAAACTCAAATGCACTTATTAAAAAACAATGACCAAAAACAAATAAAATATCAATAGTACCTATACAATTTATCTAAGGAAAAAAGTATGCTTAGGAATTAACAGTTAATTAATAATAGGGAGGGAGAAATGAAAGGAGGGAGGGAGAAGACAAAGAGTCTCACGTTGATGAATAAAATCCCAAGCTGGTTTCTTGATGAGACCAAGTGTTAAGAATATCTTGTACACAACAATTTATACCCACAAATTTGAAAGCCTACATTAAACGGACAATTTTCTCAGAAAAGATAAAAACTGACCTAAGGAGACATTGACTAGACCTAAAAAGAATCTGACTAGACCAATAATCAAATTATAAGTCGAAATGGTAATTAAAGATTAAGCCCTCAAATGGGAACCAAACAGGAAAACTGTACTAAACTTTCAAAGAACAGGTAATTCCCATTTCCACAAACTATTCCAAGACATTTACTTTTTAAAGGGTATGGGGCAGTGAAGTTCCCTAACTCAGGCTAGTGGACAAGTACAGTACACAGACCAACAGCACTAATGAACATAGACACAAAAATCATAAAATCCTGATAAGAGTGAAAAAGGGAATTTATTTTTTAAATATTTAGCCCAGAAGTAGAGTGTGTCCTAGGAATACAAAGATGTTTCAACAATCTATTTCTGTGACCAGAGTAATGATCTGTACTAATTTTTAAAGACAGCTTATTCATGCTCTATATAAAAGTGGACTAAGAACATGACATGGTACAGCCTCTCCTGCTGCGTCATTATATCCTTTTACCTCTTCTTCACCTTGTCACATCCCCAGTTCATTTAAGTCAGAGCTCACAGTTCATCTTAGCTAGAAGGATCATTAGCTGTCATCTGGTTATTCTAGTGTATCCAGTATGAAGATAAGGAAAACAAGACCAAGATTAACTGACAATCTCCCTCAAGGTCAAGACTGTGTGGCACAATGAGAGCAACCTGCCAGCTGGCCACACCCATTCCACCCCACACCAGTATCCTTTCTCCTCAACAGGACAATGCCATTTTATGTCATGTGTTACAACTGAAAATAGTGAACTGATACTTGAACAGGAAAATCAGAGATAGGCTAAGGTCTGCTAGAACTGAGCTGAAGTAGGATTTGAACACAGATGTGCAATCAAAAGCATATGCGTTGCCAATTCACTGGGAAAAGTATACACAGGCTTGGTAATTATTTTATCAGGCACAAATTAAATTACAAACAGGAATGCTGGAGGATGCTCAGTGTTTACAACAGCATCAAAAGGAATAAAATACTTAGGAATAAATTTAACCAAAAAACTGAAACACTTGTATGCAGAAAACTACAAAATATTGTTGAAAAATATTAAAGAATAAGGGCAGACACCCCATGTTCAAGGACTGGAAGACAATATTATTAAGATGGCTATATTCTGCAAATTGAACTACAGAATCAACGTAATTCCTATAAAAATTTCAACTGCCTCTTTTTTAAAAAAAAAAACAAAAATGGACAAGCTGATCCTAAAATTCACATGGAAATCCAGGGGACTTCAGAATAGACAAAACAATCTTGAAAAAGAAGAACAAAGTTGGCAGACACACAATTCTCAATTTCAAAACACATTACAAAGTTACAGTGATAATAACAGTGTGGTACTGGCATAGAATATATATAGTCGAAAGGAATAGCGGTGAGAGTACAGAAATAAACTCATACATCTATCGTCAATAGATTTTCAACAGGAGTGCCAGGACCAACGGAGAAAGAACAGTCTTTCCAACAGTGGTGCTCAAAAAACTGGATATTCGCATCCAAAAGAATGAAACTGGACCCCCTACATCACACTATGTACAAAAATTAACTCAAAATGGATCAAAGACATAAACATAAGTGAAAAAACCATAAAACTCTTAAAAGGAACCACAGGAATAAATCTTCATATCAATCTTCATATTGGGTTAGGCAATGATTTCTCAGATATAACAACAAAAGCATACGCAACCAAAGAAAAAAACAGATAAATCAGATTTTACCAAAATTACAAATTTCTATACTTCAAAGGATACTATAAAGAAAGTTAAAAGACAACCCACAGGATGTGAGAAAATATTTGCAAATTATGTATCTGATAAGGGTCTAGTATTCCAAATAATATAAAGAATTCTGACAACTCAACAACAACAAAAAACAAATAACCCAATTAAAATATGGACTTGATAGACATTTCTTCAAAAAAGCATGTAAATGGCCAACAGCACATCTGTCCAGTCACACCCACTAGGGTGCTATATTCAACAAGACATATAAAACCAAGAGAATCAAAAACATATGTTCACACAAAAAATCATACATGATTGTTTACAGCGGCCAAAAAGCGGAAACAACTCAAATGACAACAAACTAAAGAATGGTTAACAATATGTGGTAGGTCCACACAACAGAATAACATTAAGCCATAAAAAGGAATGAAGCACTGATAAATGCCACAACATGGATGAACCTTGAAAATACTAGGCCAAGTAAAAGAAGCCAGCACAAAAGACAACATAGTGTATGATTATATTTATATGAAATGTCAAGAATGGACAAATCTACAGAGACAGAAAGCAAATAAACTTAGCAACAACTGTCAACATTTTAAATGTACATACCCTTTGACCCAGCAAATCCTCTTACAGGATTTTATTTAATGGATATATTCATATCAATAAAACCTGGAATATCCGTCGATAGGGAACTGATTAAATAAACTATGGTATAATAATAAAATGAAATATTATGTAGCTGTGAAAAAGAATGAGGTGAATCCAAATTACTGAAATTTTAAAAAATGCAAAATATACTTTCAAGTAAAAAAGCAGTTTTCAGGACAGTATGTATAGAATTCCATCTAGCTATATTTTTTAAAGGTTATAGATAGCTAGGTAGATAGTTATAGCTACAGCTCTATCTAGAGATACTGCTATTTATTTTATAAATATATAGAAAAATTCTAGACAGACACATAATAGTTAATAAAAGAAATAGGGCATAAAGGGAATTTTAACTTGCATTTGTAGTTTTCATCATCCATTCTATTTGATGCTTTACTGTAAATAAACAAATAAATGCACACTCATAAGGAAAATATATTCTTATCCTATGAGAGCAAATTTAAATGGTGAAAAAACCCAAAATATTAAAAAAGCATTTTTAAAGCAGATTTTATCTCTTCTTCAAATTCATTCATGCAACAAATATTCATTGATTTTTTATGTGTCAGGCACTGTTCTAGATAGATGCTGAGGTGGAAAAAAAAAGAATAAATAATAATAAAATAGTTAGCATGCCAAATAGTGGTAAATGTTACAGAGAAAAATTAATTACAGAAGAGAGATGAAAACTGCTGGTGACCAGGTATTGCCATCTTATGTACAGAAAGTACACTTGCTCTGAGAAGACAACATTTGATCAAGTATTTAAAAAAGGGAAGGTAGCAAGTTATGTGAATATCCAGGGAGAAGAACTTTCCAAGTAGAGGAAACAGAGAGTCCAGTGGTCCTGAGGAGGGAGGCTGTACACCGGAGGAAGAGCAGAGGCAACTGTGGCCAGAACTCTAAGTCTTAGGGGAGGAGAAGTAAGAGATGAGGTCAAAAAGGTTAGAGGTAGAGCTTGTAATCCACGCAGGGAATTTCAAAGAATTTGACTTTTACTCTGAAAAACAGGAGAAATAATTGGAGGGTTCCGAAAAAGTGACATGATCTGCCTTAACATTTGACAAGAATCATTCTTGCTGTTATGCCAACTATATAAGACTAATGAAATAATCCCCCTGAAAGGACAACAGCTAACTTAAGGTGACAGCTGAGACAGGCAGGGTGGCCAGATCCTGGATATATTTTAAAGACAGAGCCAAGAGTTTTGCTGATGGACTGGATGTGAGGAGTAACAAAAGGAAAGAAATCCAAGATGACTCCAAGGTTTGGCTGGTCAGGAACTGGAAAGATAGAGTTGCTATTCATCACGCTGGGGAACACAGCAGGAGGAGCAAGTTTGAGAGGGGACTGTATTAAGTATGCTAAATTTAAAAGGCTATTAGTCATCCAAGTGAAGATGCAGAGAAGTCCGCTAGAGACACAATGCCACAATTCTAAGAAACCATTAAAATTTCCTTTGTATGTTATATGGTAATGATACTACTAACCCAAATTAACACTTACATCTAAATTATTTTATAAACAATTGTGTCTCTCAGTCTAAATAAAATTGAGAATCAGAATTTATAACATATAGGATTAAGAATAATTACTTTCATTTTATAACTGAAAGCCTTAAAGTTAAATGTAATACTGTCAGATTTTTAAAATTTAGTGGACAGTGACATTTTCTAGGATACAATGGCCTATTGAAACTATAAATTCTCCATATCTGAGGAAGAGAAAGAGATATAAATATGAGCACAAAAAATCTGTAAGTCTAAGAGAAATTCCTCAGATCAGAGTGAAAAAAAAAAAAAAGAAGGTATGCTACTGCAGAATGTCCCACAACTGGGACATATTAATAGGCAAAACTGAGTCAGTCAACTGACAGTATGAATACCTATGAGGATGTAACAGAGCTACCGAGCTTAAGGTTGATGACGTCTTCCAAACACTTACTAAGTTTTCCTACTTATTTTCTCCACAGCACATACTGTCAATCCTGTATTAAAAACAAGTAAGGATTCTGAGAAGGAGGATTCTGGGAAGATGGTGGAATAGGAAGCATCAGGAATCTCCCACCTAGACAGTAATTGCACTGGCAGAATCTGATGCAATTATCCTGTAACTCTGGAGTCTATTGAAGGCTTGGGACTTCCAGGTGAAGGCTTGGAGGAGACACTGCAGAGAATTTTGGTCCATCTCAGCTCTTAGCACAGTAGCAGCTCCCCATCCCCAGCACCTCGGCACATGCCGCATACACTCAAGGAGCAGCCTGCACGCAGCTTGTGACAGCCAGGGTGGGCAAAAAGGAGCCTGCCCCATAAATAAGAAGGACCTGGGCTCTGACGGCTACTCCTGATAGCAGAGGTGCACACAGGCAGACAGTCATGTTGTTACACCCCCCATATTGTTGCAAGCCCCTCCCCCACTAGTTGAAGCAACTTCCAAAGAATTTAAAGGCCCAGTGCCCTTTCCCCTCCTTAATTTTTCTTCTTCCCCTTTGGGGAGCCAGACATTATAGACTAGGACATTCCAAACCAACTGCATACATGGGAAAGATGTCCAGGGACACGTGCAGGCTCAGGAAGTACCTGAGGAGACCTTAAGTTTATACCTCAGGCTAGTCCTTGGCACAGACTGAGGCTACAACAATTAAAAATAAAATAAAATAAACAAAAACAAAAAACAGCAAACATCAGGGAAGGGGCAAAAATCAGATTTCCGAAGTTAGTTACTACTACCACATTCAAATGTCTGAATCAACAAAAAGCCATAAGGTACACAAAGAAATAGAAAACTATAGCCCATCCAAAGGAAAAAAATAAATCAACAGAAACAACCATAAAAAAAAAGTGATAGTAGATCTACTAGGAAAAGACTTTAAGATAACTTTTTTAAGATGCCCTCCAAAACTAAAGAACAATGTAGAAAAAGTAAAGGAAATGACATATGAACAAAATGGAAATATCAACAAAAAGACAAGTTTCTAAAAAGAAATTCTGCACCTGAAAGTACAATAACAACAATGACTATTTCACAAGAGGGACTTAAGGGCAAATCTGAGTAATCAGAAGAAAGAATCAGTGAACGTGAAAATATGACAATGGAAATTACTGAGTCTGAGGAACAGGAAAAAAAAAAAAAGAATGAAGAAAAGTGAACAGAGCCTACAGGACCTCTGGGGCACCACCCCATACACACTGTAGGAATCTCAGAACGAAACAGAGAGACAAAGGACAGAGAGAATATTTGAAGAAATACTTCCTGAAAACTTCCAAAATTTGATTGAAGATATGAATATAAATAGCCAAGAAGCTCAACAAACTCCAAGTAAGATGAACTTCAAGAAAGCCACACAAGACACATTATAATCAAACTTTCAAAATCCAAATACAATGAAAGAATCTTAAAAGTAGCAAGGGAGAAGCAACTAGTCACATTCAAGGGATCTTCAATGAGATTATCAGATTTCTTATCAGAAACTTTGGAGGCCAGAAGGCAGTGGGGCAACAAATTCAAACTGCTAAAAGAATAAAATTGTCAACCAAGAATACATATCCAGCAAACCACCCTTCAAAAGTGAGAGATAAAATAGGACATTCCCAAATAAAAGCTGAGGAAGTTCATTAACATTAGGCTTATTTTGCAAGAGAGGCTCAAGGGAGTCCTCCAAGTTGAAATAAAATGATGCTTGATAATAACTAGAAAACATACAAACAAATAAAGACCTCAGTAAAGGTAAATACATGGGCAACCATAAAAGCTGGGATTGTGTAACAACGCTTCGTAACCAGTTTTTGTTTTCTACATGACTTAAGAAACTAATACGTTTTTAAAATTGTAAGTCTAAAAGCGAGGACTGGAAATTTAGTTTGTAACCCCACATTTTGTTTTCGACATAATTTAAGAGACTAATGTATTCAAAAGAATTACTAGTTTATGTTTTAGGGACACACAATGTAAAAAGATGTAATTATATGACATCAACAACTGAAAGGTATGGGGACCAAGCTGTAAAGGAGCAGAGCTTTGGTATGTCATTGAAGCTAAGCTGGTATAATTAGAGTGTTATAACTTAGTATGTTAAATGTAATCCCCATGGTAACCACAAAGGAAATACCTATAGATAGACACAAAAGGAAATGAGAAAGGAATTGAAACATTTCACTACCAAAAAAAATAACTAAAAGCAAAAGAGGACTAATGCAAAAAATGAGGGACAAGAAATCTATAATACATAGAGAAAACAAATAGCAAAATGACAGAAGTAACTCTCCCTAATCAGCAATTACCCCAGATGAAATGGATTAAACTCTCCAATCAAAAGACAAAGATGGACCCAATGGATTAAAACAAAAAGTGATCCAACTGTATGCTGTCTAAAAGAAGACTCACTTTAGATTAAAAGGCACAAACAGGTTATATAAAAAGAATTCCTAAAACTCAACAACAACAAAAACTAAACAACCCAATTCAAAAATGGGGGAAGGACTTTCAATAGACATTTCTCCAAAGAAGATATACAAATGGACAATAAGTACAAGAAAAGATGCTGAACACCACTAATCATTAGGGAAATGAAAACCTTGTTATACTCATTAGTTTTACAAAAATGTTCAAATGTTATATCGTATATATGTTCATCCAGAACCTTGTCTCCTACAAGTGTTTGATTCCAAGCATCCAATGGCACATTACGCATATCTCTACTGCCTCATCATGCCATGGACTATCCATGCTCTCTTTACTATTGTACATAGAGTCATTAGTGTCTTTAATCAGACTGGAGAACCAGGAATCAAGGGGGTGGAAATGGGAGTGGTACCACTCAGTGTTACTCATAGTGACTCACTAGCAAAATCAGTGTTTCCTGTCTCCATGACTATATGCTCTACTGGCCTAGTAGTCTCAGTTCCAAGGGGAGGAATGTTTCCACCAGAAAACACAACAATGATTCCAATGAACTGGAAGTTAAGAATGCTGTTCAGCCACTTTGGGCTCCTTATGCCTCTAGATCAACAGGCAAAGAAGGGCATTACGGTATTGGCTGGTATGACGGATCCTGATCCTGACTACCACGGGGAAACTGGACAGCTCCTTCACAATGGAGGTAATGCAGAATATGTCTGGAATAGATGGGATCCCTTAGGGTGTCCTTAGTATCACCATGCCCCATCATTAAACTCAATGGAAAATAACAAGAACCCAGTTCAGGCAGGACTATTAACGGCCAGACCCAGAATGAAGGTTTGGGTTGCCTCACCAGGTAAAGAACCACAACCGGCCGAGGTTCTTGCTGAGGGCAGAGGGAAATACAGAATGAGTAGTGGATGAAGGCAACTGTAATACCACCTACAACTATATGACTGTTTACAGAATCAAGAACTATACTTGCCATGAGCATTTCCTCCTTACTTTGTTATGAACATGTTCCTGTGTGTGTGCGCATGCATGCACGTGTAACAAATATCTTTGTTTTCTTCCCTCTCTTATCACCTTATATAATGTAAGATTTATATCATGGTATTTAAGTATTTTTAACATTACATCACAGTATATTAGTTATGGGTTATCAAGAAGAGTAAACACTACCCAAGGACTTTACATCCTCCTCTAGGAAAAGGGTTAATGTTTTTGGTTGTATGAAAAATAGTTGATGGTGCTAGGCAGAAGTATGACTTTGTTATTGTCTTTATTTGGCAGTAAGTATGGTTTAAGGGGTGCCAAGTTGAGAAGGGGAAGACTGTGATGGTTAATCTTATGTGTCAGCTTTTGGGCAAACATTATTCCAAATGGTACTCTTATTTTTTAGATGAGATTAACAATTAATTCAGTAGACCCTGAGTAAAGCAGATGACCCTCCATGATGGAGATGGAGATGGAGAGGGAGAAAAGATTACCCTCCAATCACATGCAGGTCTTAATAGAAAAAAAGACTGACCTCCCCGGTAGAAGAGGGAACTCTACCAGCAGAGTGCCCTTGGACTCAAACTGCAACAGCAACCCTTCCCTTGGTTTTCAGCCTACTGTGGAGATTTAGGACTTACTAAAGCTCCACAACCACATGAGCCAATTCCTTAAAATCTAAATATCTATCTATCTATCTCTCCCTCTCTCTCTCTCTCTACACACACACACACACACGCACACAAATTCGTTCCGTTTCACTACAGAACTCTGACTAACATAGCTAATCACACTTTAAAATAATAATAAAATTGGGCTCCTTTAAAAAAGGACTAGTGGGTATCACAGTGTTAAAATACTGAGATATTGTACCACCAATGATCCATGCAACTACAGGAGTAAATGCTTTGCGCAGGAGAAGGCCATCAGGACTCACCTCCAGTGCTATGGTTTATATCCACTCTGACTGGTTGTCACACTAGGGGGTCAAAATTTTCAACATCACTCCTTTTCACACTATACATAAATATCAATTATAAGTAACCTGAATGTTAAAGTCAAAACTATGAAACTTTTAGAAAAAAATAGGACAATATCTTTGTAACTTCAGAGCAGGGAAGGGCATCTTAAATATGACAGAAAAACTACAAGTCAGAAGATTTGTACAAACATACAACTACATAAAATAAAGAATAAAACAGTCAATGCCTGAACACTAAAAGCAGAATAAAGAGAGTGAAAGAAACATACCACAGGGTGAGAGAAAGTGTTTTTAGTT
This sequence comes from Monodon monoceros, assembly GCF_005190385.1. Taxonomy (NCBI): domain Eukaryota; kingdom Metazoa; phylum Chordata; class Mammalia; order Artiodactyla; family Monodontidae; genus Monodon; species Monodon monoceros. The sequence continues at coordinate 4,858,859 of NW_021703784.1, read as the reverse complement.
CACATACAAAAACAATAAAAAGACTAGATGCAACATGAAAGGACTAAGATCCAAAATATGTAAAGCATTCCCATGAATGAATAAGAAAAATACAAGCAAATCTATAAAACAAAATGAGCAAAAGGCTTCATCTAGAGTTTAAAAAAATAGGAATCTCAAATGCCCAATAAACATTTGAAGAGCTGAGCAACCATATCAGAAATGAGGAGACTGCAAATCAAAATGCAGTGAGAGGGCTTCCCTGGTGGCGCAGTGGTTGAGAGTCCGCCTGCCGATGCAGGGGACACGGGTTTGTGCCCCGGTCCAGGAGGATCCCACATGCCGCAGAGTGGCTGGGCCCGTGAGCCATGGCCGCTGAGCCTGTGCTCCGCAACAGGAGAGGCCATAACAGTGAGAGGCCCGCAAACCGCAAAAAAAAAAAAAAAAAAAAAAAAAGAAAAATGCAGTGAGAAGTAGTTGGCATTTGTACATCAGGATTCACGTAGAACAATGTTCACTGAGATGTTGTTTAAAACAGCCAAAAACTGACAATAACCCAAATTTCAAAAGAATAAAAGAATCAATAAATTACTTGTGACATACACACACTATGGATTAATACACAGCTGTGAACAAACTGAACAAACTATGAGTACATACATCTAAAAGGATAAATTTCACAATGTTAAATGAAAGAAGCAAGAAGGAATACATTCAATAATGAAGCCCAAACTGGTTTGATATTTCAACTTACCCCCAAGAACCCCTGATCCTTCTAACCCTGCTCTACTTTTTTACCATAACTCTTATCTTCTTGGCCGTCTTCTATGCTCTTTAAGAATGGGTCTTTGATTTTGGTGGTTGTTGTTCACTAATATAGCCAAGGCACCTGAAACAGTGCCTCGTATATAGTACTTGCTCAGTAAGTATTTGCTGAACAAATTAGAATAATTCCAATTATGTTAAGTTCAAAAAGGTAAACCTAAATGCCATATTGATTAGGAATGCATATAGAGAGTAAAACTGTTTTAAAAATGTAAGGTAATGAATATTACAAAAGTCATGGTATAAGTGACCTCTCGGGTAGGGAAGGCAAATGAAACACAAGAGGGACACAGGAAAATTTCTATCTCTTAACCTAGGCTTTAAAATGTACACAAATATGTATATAAAATATATTACAAATGTGTTTTATATACATAATATACTTTACAATAAGAAAAATATTGAAAAAAAACTCCATTAGCACTTCTCTCCCTAACCCCTACTCCACCTTCACCCCAACTCTGATTTATCCATCACCACTATGACCCAACACAACAGTGAGGTAACGACTAAAATAGTTCATGCTATCAAACAGTGGCAAACTCTGTCTAGGAATCTGATAGAAATTCTGAAATTTATACAGATTCTTTTATACTGTTTCCACTTGAAACAGGAGTCATCAGGTGTCAAATATTAGTCAACAGAAGAGAAAAAAGTCTTCACATCAACCAATAAGACATCAATAGAAAAAAATACTTCTAGGTGTCACCTATCAGATACACAGATAAAGATATAAATATGTCTTGATTCCGTATGCAGGAAGTATCGCGAATGTACCTGTATGCTGCCAAACTCAACGTTCTCATAATGGAAATGTGCACATTCAGCCATCTTCGGAAAGTGACCTTTAGTGAAGGGTAACCTGAAGTACATGAAATAAATGAGATACAAGATACTGGAACAGTCAAAATTACTAAACTTAAGGAGGAAATAAAACAGGTTGAAGAGCTCATGCAACAAGCAAAACTATTTACTAAGCACATGCACATGAGCACATATATCCACACATACCTTTTCAGAAATACACAGAATCAAATGGAAATTACATTCAGTGCACAAGTCAAAACCAAAAGAATAAAATAAAGTAAAATAAAAAGCATCACTATAGTACTCTTCTAATCCTGACCCACGTCAATGACCCTAGAAAAACTAGGCTTTCAGTGAATGTTATGGAAACTGTCAACAGCCTGCTCTAAGCAGAAGCAGCATTCCCACCACAACATACAAAACCAGATTTTACCTGTGAATGTTGTCACAGCCCATCAGTCCTGGATTGGTGGGTCTGGATGCAGAATGAACATTTTTATCCTTGTCTTTCCTCTACTTAGAATAAAAACATAGCTATCTAACCCTTCACCAGGTGAAAAGACGGTTTTTCTGCCTAAAACTGAAACGGATACCTTCAGATATTTCACTTAATAGTCAAATACTGGCATCCATCTCAGGCTTTCTCAAAAGCATAGCTGAGAAACAGCAATTTCATAACTCAAATACCAAAAGTGATTTTTCCAAATGACTGAGAGCATGTATTAAAGCTACCAAAAAGGACATACTTGGATTGTTCCCATTGAACAAACGCAACCTAATACACAGTAACATAAAAGTTGTTACAAAAACAAAATTAAAGTATATTTTTAGATAAGTAGATAATCCTCAGACCCATTCTGCTAACAGTTGAGTGATAATTCAAGGCTTAACAGTATTAATTTAATGTATGGACAGTAAGAGCTCATTTAGTAAGACATCTGCATAAAAGTTTTAACAGAACTAGAGAACTGATTTCCGTTGATAGAAATTCACTTAAAACCCGCTGTAAAATTATACTTACTTTTTCACATGTTTCACCTTCATACTGGCTGTACTGCCACATGTCTTAAGACTAAGGTCTCCAGGAATCTCTGGAATGTCTGCTCCTCTTGCCTTAAAAAAATAAAGACAAAGGATTTATGACTATCCCTTTATTATGAATACATTTAAAAAAGCAGATTATAGCTCATTTCAATGGTTCTGCTGACTCCACACCAAAAGAATTACATACAGATTTAAAAATCTCTTCTTAAAATTATAACTTACTTGACTTTTAATTGTTAAGAATAAGGAAAAATATTCACCTAAAAATATTTAACTTTACTGCAAAAGGAAAAATTTTTTGTCAAACTAAGAATTTTCATTCTCTTATAATCAAATTTTGAAATCAATTATTATATTATATGCCTCAGCACAAACTAAAATCTCCCGCAAGAGTTGCTGGAACAAAATAACCGTGGTTACAATGTTTAATAAAAGTTTAAATGGTATATGTGAACATAATTAGGAGATCACAACATACGTTTCTCACACTAAAATTTGAAAGTACCATCTATGTAATACCTCCAAATTACTTCTTACTCTGCCAGTTTTCATAGCAGTGATTTTTTAACTTTAATGAAACATACACCTGCATCATTTTAACAACAGAAACTGGAAAATGAAAAAGTTCTTCACACTCTGGAGAAAGCAAACAGCAAATCCAAATATCTATATTAAAAAACAAATTTATGCTATAAAATCTATGACTTGTAACAGAAAAAAATTACTATAGCCAATGTCACATAATGCAATAGGGGAGAATGATGTGGGTTGAGCATTTAAATTGAGTTAAGAGGAGATCCACAAAGAAGATGCGGTAAATATATACAGTGGAATATTACTCAGCCATAAAAAAGAACGACATCTTGCCTTTTGTAACAACATGGATGGACCTTAAGGGCGTTATGCTAAGTGAAATTAAGTCCGAAAAAGGCAAATACTGTATGATCTCACCTATACATGGAATCTAAAATCAAATCAATACAAAAAAAACCAAGCTCACAGATACAGAGAACAGACTGGTGACTGCCAGAGGTAGGGGTGGTGAATAGGTGAAAAAGGTGAAGAGGTCAAAACATACAAACTTCCAGCAATAAAATAAATAAGTCATGGGGATTTAATGTACAGCACAATGACTATAATTAATAATACTGTATTGCACATCTGAAAATTACAAAGAGAGTAGATCTTGAAAGTGCTCATCACAGGACTTCTCTGGCGATTCAGTGGTTAAGACTCCATGTTTCCAATGCAGGGGGCATGGATTTGATCCCTGGTTGGGGAACTAAGATCCCACATGCCGGGTGGTGTGGCCCCCAAAAAAATTTTTTTTAATTTAAAAAAAAAAGTACTCATCACAAGAAAAAAAAAGACATTTTGTAACTATGTATGGTGACAGATGTTAATTAGACTTACTGTTATGATCATTTCACAATGTATACAAATATCAAATCATTATGTTGTGTACCAGAAACTAATACAGTATTACACATCAATTATACCTCAATAAAATAAAAACGAGAAGAACATCAGTTAACTTTTTTTTTTTTTTTTTTGCGGTACGCAGGCCTCTCACTGCTGTGGCCTCTCCCGTTGCGGAGCACAGGCTCCGGATGCGCAGGCTCAGCAGCCATGGCTCACGGGCCCAGGCGCTCCGCAGCATGTGGGATCCTCATGGACAGGGGCACGAACCCGTGTCCCCCACATCTGTAGGCAAACTCTCAACCACTGTGCCTCCAGGGAAGCCCCACTAGTTTTTAAAAATGTTTTCTTATTAAAAAAAAAAAGAGCCAAGGAGGACCTTCAAGATGGTGGAGGAATAAGACGTGGAGATCACCTTGCTCCCCACAAATACATCAAAAATACATCTAGATGCGGAACAACTCCTACAGAACCCTACTGAATACTGGCAGAAGACCTCAGACTTCCCAAAAGGGTGCTGGTGCTCTGGCTGGGTGTCAGGCCTGAACCGCTGAGGTGGGAGAGCCAAGTTCAGGACACTGGACCACCAGAGACCTCCCGGCCCCACATAATATCAATCAGTGAGAGCTCTCCCAGAGATCTCCGTCTCAACAGTGAGACCCAGCTCCACTCGACGACCAGCAAGCTCCAGTGCTGGACACCCCATGCCAAACAACTAGCAAGACAGGAACACAACCCCACCCATTAGCAGAGAGGCAGCCTAAAATCATAAGAAGTTCACAGACACCCCAAAACACACCACCAGTCACAGTCCTGCCCACCAAAAAGACAAGATCCAGCCTCATCCACAGGACACAAGCGGGCACCAGTCCCCTCCACTAGGAAGCCTATACTACCCACTGAACCTACCTTACCCACTGGGGGCAGACACCAAAAACAACGGGAACTATGAAACTGCAGCCTGCGAAAAGGAGACCCCAAACACAGTAAGTTAAGCAAAATGAGAAGAAAGAAAACTACACAGCAGATGAAGGAGCAAGGTAAAAACCCACCAGACCAAAAAACTGAAGAGGAAATAGGCAGTCTACCTGAAAAAGAATTCAGAGTAATGATAGTGAAGATGATCCAAAATCTTGGAAACAGAATGGAGAAAATACAAGAAACGTTTAACAAGGACCTAGAAAAACTAAAGAGCAAACAAACAGTGATGAACAACACAATAAATGAAATTAAAAATTCTCTAGAAGGAATCAATAGCAGAATGACTGAGGCAGAAGAACGGATAAGCGACCTGGAAAATAAAATAGTGGAAATAACTACCACAGAGCAGAATAAAGAAAAAAGAATGAAAAAAATTAAGGACAGTCTCAGAGACACCTGGGACAAAATAAACACACCAACATTCGAATTATAGGGGTCCCAGAAGAAGAAGAGAAAGAGAAAGGGACTGAGAAAATATTGAAGAGATTATAGTTGAAAACTTCCCTACTATGGGAAAGGAAATAGTCAATCAAGTCCAGGATGCATAGAGAGTCCCATACAGGAGAAATCCAAGGAGAAACATGCCAAGACACATATTAATCAAACTATCATAAATTAAATACAAAGAAAATATATTAAAAGCAGCAAGGGTAAATAAAGCAAAAAATAACATACAAGGGACTCCCCATAAGGTTAACAGCTGATCTTTCAGCAGAAACTCTGCAAGCCAGAAGGGAGTGGCAGGACATATTTAAAGTGATGAAAGGGAAGAATCTACAACCAAGATTACTCTACTCAGCAAGGATCTATTCAGATTTGATGGAGAAATTAAAACCTTTAAAGACAAGCAAAAGCTAAGAGAATTCAGCGCCACCAAACCAGCTTTACAACAAATGCTAAAGGAGTTTCTCTAGGCAGGAAACACAAGAGGAAAAGACCTACAATAGCAAACTCAAAATAATTAAGAAAATGGTAATAGGAACATACATATCGATAATTACCTTAAATGTAAATGGATTAAAGGCTCCAATCAAAAGACGCAGACTGGCTGAATGGATACAAAACAAGACCTGTATATATGCTGCTACGAGAGACCCACTTCAGACCTAGGGACACATACAGACTGAAAGTGAGGGGATGGAAAAGGATATTCCATGCAAATGGAAATTAAAAGAAAGCTGCAGGAGCAATTCTCATATCAGACAAAAGAGACTTTAAAATAAAGGCTACAAGAGACAAAGAAGCACACTACATAATGCTCAAGGGATCAATCCAAGAAGAAGATATAACAACTGTAAATAGCTATGCACCCAACAGGGGAGCCCTCAATACATAAGGCAAATGTTAACACCCATAAAAAGGGAAATCAACAGGAACACAATCATAGTAGGGGACTTAACACCCCACTTTCACCAATGGGCAGATCAACCAAAATGAAAATAAATAAGGAAACACAAGCTTCAAATGACACATTAAACAAGATGGACCTAATTGATATTTATAGGACATTCCATCCAAAAACAACACAATACACTTTCTTTTCAAGTGCTCATGGAACATTCTCCAGGATAGATAATATCTTGGGTCACAAATCAAGCCTTGGTAAATTTAAGAAAACTGGAATCGTATCAAGTATCTTTTCCGACCACAACGCTATGAGACTAGATATCAATTACAGGAAAAAACCTGTAAAAAATACATACAGTTGGAGGCTAAACAATACTCTACTAAGTAACCAACAGATCACTGAAGAAATCAAAGAGGAAATCAAAATACACCTAGAAACACATGACAATGAAAACACGACGACCCAAAACCTATGGGATAGGGCTTCCCTGGCGGCGCGGTGGTTGAGAGTCCGCCTGCCGATGCAGGGGACACGGGTTCGTGCCCTGGTCCAGGAAGATCCCACATGCCGCGGAGTGGCTGGGCCCGTGAGCCATAGCCGCTGAGCCTGCGCATCCGGAGCCTGTGCTCCACAACGGGAGAGGCCACAACAGTGAGAGGCCCGCGTACCGCAAAAAAACAAACAAAACCTATGGGATGCAGCAAAAGCAGTTCTAACAGGGAAGTTTATAGTAACACAATCCTACCTCAAGAAACAAGAAACTTCTCAAACAACCTAACCTTACACCTAAAGCAATTAGACAAAGAACAACAAAAAAACCCAAAAGTTAGCAGGAAATAAATCATAAAAATCAGATCAGAAATAAATGAAAAAGAAATGAAGAATGCAATAGCAAAGATCAATAAAACTAAAAGCTGGTTCTCTGAGAAGATAAACAAAATTGATAAACCATTAGCCAGACTCATCAAGAAAAAAGGGAAAAGACTCAAAACAGAATTAGAAATGAAAAAGGAGAAATAACAACTGACACTGCAGAAATACAAAGGATCAGGAGAGATTACTACAAGCAACTATATGCTAATAAAATGAACAACCTGGAAGAAATGGACAAATTCTTAGAAAAGCACAACCTTCTGAGACTGAACCATGAAGGAATAGAAAATACAAACACACCAATCACAAGCACTGAAATTGAAACTGTGATTAAAAATCTTCCAACAAACAAAAGCCCAGGACCAGATGGTTTCACAGGTGAATTCTATCAAACATTTAGAGAAGAGCTAACACCTATCCTTCTCAAACTCTCCCAAAACACAGCAGAGGGAGGAACACTCCAAAACTCATTCTATGAGGCCACCATCATCCTGATACCAAAACCAGACAAAGATATCACAAAAAAAGAAAACTACAGGCCAGTATCACTGATGAACGTAAATGCAAAAATCCTCAGCAAAATGCTAGCAAACAGAGTCCAGCAGCACATTAAAAGAATCATACACCATGATCAAGTGGGGTTTATTCCAGGAGTGCAAGGATTCTTCCATATACGCAAATCAATCAATGTGATACACCATATTAACAAACTGAAGGATAAAAACCTTATGATCATCTCAACAGATGCAGAAAAAGCATTTGACAAAATTCAACACCCATTTATGATAAAGACCCTCCAGAAAGTAGGCATAGAGGGAACTTTCCTCAACATAATAAAGGCCATATATGACAAACCCACAGCCAACATCGTTCTCAGTGGTGAAAAACTGAAAGCATTTCCACTAAGATCAGAAAAAAGGCAAGGTTGCCCACTCTCACCACTATTATTCAACATAGCTTTAGAAGCTTTAGCCACTACAATCAGAGATGAAAAAGAAATAAAAGGAATCCAAACTGGAAAAGAAGTAAAACTGTCACTGTTTGCAGATGACATGATGCTATACACAGAGAATCCTAAAGATGCTACCAGAAAACTACTAGAGCTAATCAATGAATTTGGTAAAGTAACAGGATACAAAATGAATGCACAGAAATCTCTTGCATTCCTATACGCTAATGGTGAAATATCTGAAAGAGAAATTAAGGAAACATTCCCATTTACCATGCAACAAAAAGAATAAAATACCTAGGAATAAACCTACCTTAGGAGATAAAAGACCTGTATGCAGAAAACTATCAGACACTGATGAAACAAATAAAAGATGATACAAACAGATGGAAAGATATACCATGTTCTTGGATTCGAAGAATAAACATTGTGAAGATGGCTATACTACCCAAAGCAATCTACAGATTCAATGCAATCCCTATCGAACTACCAATGGCATTTTTCACAGAACTAGAACAAAAAATTTCACAATTTGTATGGAAACACAAAAGACCCCTAATAGCCAAAGCAATCTTGAGAAAGAAAAATGGAGCTGGAGGAATCAGGCTCCCTGACTTCAGATTATACTACAAAGCTACAGTAATCAAGACAGTATGGTACTGGCACAAAAATGGAAATACAGATCAATGGAACAAGATAGAAAGCCCAGAGATAAACCCATGCACATATGGTCACTTTATCTTTGATAAAGGAGGCAAGAATATACAATGGAGAAAAGACAGCCTCTTCAGTAAGTGGTGCTGGGAAACCTGGACAGCTACATGTAAAAGAATGAAATTAGAACCCTCCCTAACACCATACACAAAAAAACCTTAAAATGGATTAAAAGAAACTTGGTACTGTACTACCACAGGAAAGCAAATCAAGACTTTTATCTCTCATTTTTTAATTCTCCTGGCTAATAAATAATATCTATTAAAGTCTAAATTAATAAAATAAAATTATTCATTTTAACAGCTCTGTTTTTATAGTTAAAAATATTTACTCTTACTATTTTGATGTACATTGCTAAATAATCTTCCAGAAAGGAGTATGTGCCTATTTTCTCACAACCTCAAGAACACTAAGTATTACCAATCTTTATCTTTACCTGATAAAATTACTTCATCTATTTTAACAATAAATAAAAGAGTTGAACAAAATTCCACAATTTTAGTAGACATCTGTATTATTTTGTATAATATAATTTATTCTTATATTCTTTATTTTTATATTTTTCAGAGTAAAGAACACTTTAAGTTAAAGCTAGTAATATGTGTGTGACATAATATATCAAGATACTTAATAATTTTCCATTAAAATTATAAACCTGGAAATTGTAGGCATTACACTTACTGACTTCAAGACTTACTACAAAGCAAGAGTAATTTAAAACAGTGTGGTACGGGAGTAAGGACGAACAAGTTAATGAGATACAACAGAAAGTCCAGAATTCAAAAGAACAGTACTGTCAATGAATAAGACTGATACAAGTTCCTAAAGTATGCAAAAAGGAAAAACCCTGAACCTTCTCAATGATACACAGAAAGTCATTCAAGGTGAAAATTCACTCAATGTGAAAATTAATAAAATAAAAATGAACACAGAAAAATAAATCTTAAGATATCTTTAAAAGGAAACAAAAATGTACTACATGTAAGAGAAACAATAAATTCAAAGTCATCAAAATTAAAAACAAAGAAGCCATACCCTAGCATGTATAAAAAAACTCCTTATAATAAAAACCGACACCCCAATTTTTTAAATGGCAAAATATACGAACAGATACAACTAAACATACAACTACCCAATAATCCTGCAACTACACTCCCAAATATAGACCCTCCCCCTGCAAAGTACTCATATGTACAACAAAAGACATGTACATAAATGTTCACGGGAGCTTTATTTATAATCACCAAAAAATGGAAACACAAATATGTATGAAGGGAAGAATAAATTATGGTGTATTTATGCAATGGAATGCTGTGCTTGAAAAAAAGGTATTTATTAACACATTAAACAACATGACTAAATCTAGCTGTTATTACAGTATGTGAAAGAAGAGAGTTAAACTTCAATTAAAAATTAACAGAAAAATGTCAAGAGAAATTTTTATGGAACTTAAGCTGGTTCTACATTGGCCTGGAATAGTTAATGATCACTATTAAAACAATGAGGAATGAGGAAAGAATACAATTCCAAAGAACAGAAAAAGAAAACTGTTTTCTAACTTATTTCATGATACCAGTTAATACAGACATCAAAACCAACCAAGAGACTTTCAACACCAACCAGGACTAGACTAAGATCTAGACCTAAACTAAAACCACCAGAAAAGCTGGATAAAATGTGTAAACCAACTGTTTTAAGCACTAAAGTTCAACCATACAAAAAAGACATAAGAGGTGATATGATATTTGAGAGAAACAAATTATGTAAGATGAACTCCATATTCAGCCAAACTGTTGAGATGCAAGCACTCCCAAACCACAGCAAGAAGGACTACAGTCCAAACAGAAAGCAGCAGTATTACTGGGGAGGAGAAACAGGTGTCACGTTTCAAAGCTGCCATATGACTGCCCCTTAAAGGGAAACTCCCAGAAAGGAGAAAACTACAAGTGAATGAAAATATTCATATACAAATGAACCTGAAATAATTTGTCATTCCTATTCTCCACATATACAGGAAAAGCCTAAGAAATCTAGCCAAAATTGTATAACCAGGAGAAAACTCACTAACTAGAAACAGATCTAGAAATAACAAAAGTAATGGAACAAGCAGGACAAAAATGTAAGAATGCTTTGTAAATATGCTCAAGGATGGGGAAAAAACAAACATAATGAAGAAAGAAATGAAAACTAAACAAAAAAATCAAAGGGACTACTATTGATGAAAAAATATATCTGTAACTAAAAACACCTAAGAGCATATTAGACACAGCAGAAGAAACGATCAGTAAGCTTAAAGAAATAGCAAGAAAAACTATTCCCCCCAAATTTTGGGTTTTTTTTTTTAGTTTTTGTGCTTTGTGAAAGAAAAAAGACAGGAAAAAGTCACAGTGACATGTGGGACAATATCAAGCCATTTAATGTAAGTGTAACCAAAGGCAAAAAAGGAGAGGAAAATGCCGTCCTCTCCCGAGGCTGGTGGAAGAAGAGGCATAGAAAAAAATTTTGAAAAAACCATGGGTAAAAAGTTTCCAAATTTCATGAAAATTATAAACACGTTATCCAGATAACTCAATAAATGTGAAGTATGATAAACACTTTAAAAAACAACAAGGCATATCATAATCAAATGGCTGAAAACCACTGATAAAGAGAAAATCTTAGCAGCTGGGAAAATATGATACACATTACATTCACAGGAATAAATATGAGAAAGGCAGAACACCTGGATTGAGTTCTTTCAACTGCTTTTTAAAACAACTGTCTATAGAATTCTATATGCAGTGAAATTTATTTCAAAAACAGAATGTGAGGTTTCCAGTCTCTTCTACTGTTTATAATAAAAACTCTACAGGAAATAAAATGAAATAAAATTAAAACATGCAGCTATTCTAAAAGATTTAATGAGAGCAGGTGAATTGGGGAGCAAAGTTAAAACTTGAATGAAGAATGACTAATGCAGTGGCAGTGTACTTCCTGGTTTTTTCCCCACCCATTACCTCTTGAATTACCCAAAGACAGGCAGAATCAGGATATGAGTAACAGGCACGGTGAGAAAAACTCTTCAGGAAGTCCAACTTTCTGGCCAGAGGACTTGAGGGGGAAATGCCCCTCAAATGTAGGGAAAGTAACCAAGAGATTTTTTTCCTCTTTCCTCTTCCAACTTGGCCCAAGGACAGGCCTGAGAGCAGCACTTCAGCTGCAGCATGGGCACATAAGACCCTAAGTGAAGAACCCATTCTTCTGGAGAGAGGTACAATAAAAGAGGACCCTGTTGTATAAAGACTGTGGGGGTAATCCTTGGGGTTTTTTCCTCTCACGTTTTTTCTCTCTGTACTTAGACCTAACAGCAGCCCCACTCAGGAAAAACTGCATGCACTAAAGCGCCATCTTTCCAGCCAGAGAAACCATGAAAAGCATCATCTGAGGGCAGACAGTGTGTGCAAAATCCCCAATAAAGATAAGAGTACAGCAAATGCTATGGAACTGAACTGATGTTGAAACCACCAGCTAAAGAAGTCCAGAAAGAAATTTCAATCTAAACCCAATCAGGCTGATGCCTGATAAGATAAAAAAGTCAACACTCTCCAGAGGATTTCAACAGGAGTCAGATTCACAGCATAACATTCAAAGAGTCCATGATACAGTCCAAAATTACTAAACACACCAAAAACCAGTAAAATGTGAACAATTCCCAAAGGAAAAGATAATAAAGAAGTGCCAAATATGAGATGAAACAGATGTTGGACTTACCAAAAATTTTAAAGCATATATACTCATACACAATTGCCCCTTGAACAACACGGCAGGGTTAGGGGCACTGATCCTCCTTCCACACAGTCAAAAATCTAAGTATAACTTACAGTCGGCCCTCCATATACGCAGGTCTTCCATATCCGAGATTCCACATCTGCAGATTCAATCAACCATGGATCAAGCAATACTGTAGTATTTGCTACTGACAAAAATCTGCATGTAAGTGGGCCCATGCAGTTCCAACCCATGTTGTTCAACAGACAACTGCATTATAAACATGCTTCATCAGATATTGAAATCAACAGAAAAACAGTAACTCCTTAATGAAATATGTAAACTAAAAAGAAAGACCAAATTAAAAACTTTAAATTGCAAAATGTGGTATCTGAAATAAAACATGCTGTCTTGGCTCCACAGCAGAATGGAGACGACAGAAGAAAAGAGTTAGTGAACCTGACAATTTATCCAATGTATAGAGCAGATACTTAGAAGTTTTTTAAAAGACTGAAAAATGTGAATAGACCCATATATATACCCATGGTAAAGAAACATACTGGCACAGAAAAAAAAAATACTATTTGAAAAAATAATTCCAGAAAACATTACAAATTAGTTGAAGGATATATATTTACAGATTTAAGAAGATTAACAAAATTAAAACAATAAAATCAAAGAAAACCACAAAGCATCATAAGCTGTTGAAAACCAAATAAAAAGTATTTTGAGAGCAGACAGAGAAAAAATAAATATTACGTATAAGGTAATAAGGATTTAAGTCCTTACTGGATTTCTCATTAGAAACCAAGAAGACCAGAAGATAATGGAGAAACATTTATAAAATGCTGTAAGAACTCTCAACCCAAAAATTACATCAAGTGAAAACACCTTTCAGAAATGAAGTAAAAGAACATACTCAGATGAAAAAAATTAAGAATTTATCACCAGCCCATAGGCTCCAAAAGAAATGCTAAAGAAAGTTCTTCTTATAAATGGAAAATGATAACAGTAAAATTTGAAACTTCTGGTATAAAGGAAGGGCAAGAGAAATGGTAAATAATTGGATAAATGTAATAAATCATTAATCTCCTCTGAAGTTTTTAAAAATATATGTGCCAGTTAAAAGCAAAATTATAACACTGTTTGATGTAATACTTTAAAAAAGTATGACATAAAGGGGGAAGATAAAGGAACCTATGTGGTGACAAGGTTTCTACATCTTACTTGAAGTATAAAATAATAATTCTAAGGAGAATATAAAAAGTTAGAAAAATGAAACCAACAACAGATTTAAAAGATAAAACACCGTGAGCAGGTAGATTATCCTAGGAATACAAGATCAGTTTAATATCTGAAAACAAATCAATGTAGTTCATCACATTAACCAAAAAAGGGAGAAAAAAATCACGTAATCATCTCTGAAGCAGTAAACACATTTGAAAAAATTCCAAATCCTATTCAGGAAAAAATAAAAATCAGTAAACTAAAATAGAAAAGAACATCCTTAATGTGATAAACAGTATCCAGAAAGAAACTAAAGGAAACATCATACTGAATGATGAAATATTTAAAGTTCCCTCCTCCAATATCAGGAACAAAACAAGGATGCATGCAATTACCACATCTATTCAACATCATTACAGAGTGCCTAGCCAGTGCAATATGGAATATATATGCACATATAAAATCCAAAAGAATTTACAAACTCTTAGAATTAACAAAAGAATGCATCAATGTCTCTCGGCATAAAATAAATATACAAAAATTAATTACATATCTATATATTAGCAGAAAATAAAATTTTAAAACAAGAAACTTTTACCTACAACAATAATTATAATAATATTGAGGAAAACGTCAAATACCTAGGAAAATACCTATTATATGAAAAACCTCTACACTAAGAACTACAAATGTTTTTCAAAATATAAGAAAATATAAATTAACAGATATATTATACACATACACACACCTCATTTGCATAGCTTGGAAGACACAATACTGTCAGGGTATCAGTTTCCCCCAAAATTATCTACAGATTTACCTGTGTAAATTGGCAAGCTAATTCTAAGGATGTATATAGAAATGCAAAAGACATAGAAGTGCCAAGGCTAAGAAGAGCAAAGCTGGGATACTTACTCTACCAGATGACAAGGTATGCTATAAAATTAAAATAACTAAATATGGTATTTCCCCAAGAACAGAAAAGTGGATCAATAGAGCACATTAGAGAATTCAGGCAGCAGCCAATAATATGGCCATCTGATTCAGGACAAAGGCACGACTGCAATTAAGTCAGGAAAAAGGACAGTCATTTTAATAAATGGAATCTTTTTTTTTTTTTTTTACCATTTTCTTCTTATAATGGCAAAAGTACAAAGTTCCATATGAATAAGGTTATTCTTTGCAGGACTGTCTCTAGTAACTAAAAGGTGGAAACAACCTAGGTGCCCATCAAAAAGGGAATGGTTAAATAAACTGTGTTCCATCCACACAATGGAATAGCCACAGCTATAAAAGTAATGAGGAAGATTTCGATCTATTGCTATGAAGTAACCCTCTGCATATACTGAGTGGGGGAAAAAAACATTACGTAAGAACAGGATACCCTTTATCTAAAAAGAAGGTAAATATGAACATTTTGTATATAAAATGTATATTATGTATAATCTGTTATACTTAAAAAGTGAGAAACGATGACCAATTAGAATGTTCACATATGAAAAAAATAATAAAACGTTCACATATGAAGAACAAAGAGACAGGGATAGAAGCCTGATTTTTCTGAATGCTTTATTCCGTCATTCAGATTTTAGGGCCATGTAAATAAATGTCTTAAATATTTGTAAAATCTAAGTTAAATTAAAATGGGGGAAGAAGGCAAACTCTTAAAATCAAAACCCAAATAAAATAAATGAACATAATCATTTAAAGCTGGAGGCTTAAGCACACAGAGAGGAAGTACTTCAAATGACAGTAATGCAAAGTAATACATTCCAAATATGATATATCCTAGAGATGAAAGGAAACAAATTGTTTTCAATAATAGTTGCATTATTCCTTTAAAACTATTAAAAGTAGATTCAATCAAACTAGTAATTGTTAAGGTCATTAAAAAGGTTTTCAGCATAAGACATAGTTCAAATATAAAGCAAAGACATTAAGTAGAAACCCTTACTCATTTCCTTTGGGGGGCAAGTGGCAGGGTTTAAATAAGACTGGCAGAATGGCAACAGACAAATGTAGAAGGCATATTGGAACTAGATTATAGCCAGGTATATAGCTGAGTCTTCTGTGATAGGCTAATGGATACAATTTTTAAATGGGAATTCAATATTACTACAATGAGACGAATGTGGAGCTGATTATATACTCAAGAATGTGAAGTAAGTGTCAATGGCACTGCAAGTTACTGTGTGACAGGAAAGAGGCAGCAGATCACAGGGCTGTTTTATTCCCAAATTTATCAAAATTTTTATAAAAGACAAAAACATATATGACATATTTATCAATTTCATAGATAGGAGAAAACTTAAAAGCATATTAATACTCTGAGGGACAGAATTCAAGAGATTTTATTTAATAGGTTGCAAAGACAAACTAAAATGATTATGAAGTTCATCAAGAATAAAAATTAAAGCCTTCAATTTATATTCAAAACTCAATTACATAAGTATGGGGGAACACACTTTATTTGACAAGAATTTGTGTAACAAAATCTAAGCCCTATAGTTTACCACAAGCTAAACACAAGCCAAAAAAAAAAAAAAAAAAAACCCTCAATGGTAAAAAACTAATGCAGACTGAAAAAACTGTATCATCTATAACAAGGGAAGTATTTGTTTCTCCATGACCTGAACCAGTTAAACCACATACTGTAGAGTTCATCCATTTCTGGAAAACATAATTTGATGTTGAAAAATTGCAAAAATAGGAACTGGCAATGTTTTATCCTGTTTGCTTCTATGCTCCCTAACCCAGAAAAATATTCTCTCATTCCTACCACTGGTACAGATCTTCAAACAATCCTTCAAATGCCAATTCTCTTGATCCCAAATCCAAATAAAACTCTAATGCTGAATGGGTAACTGTAAACTGATTTAGCATCAGTGTAACACACTATCCTCTGATACAGAACCATGGCACTGGCTGCTTCCACAGTGAGCCCCACACAATGCCTGCCCCTTCCATATTGTCTACGTGTGTGACTATCTTCTCCAAATACTATGAAGTCCATCTTAACAGGTATCAGCAGGATGCTAATGGGTATTACACATTTTTAAATAAGGAAGAAAAGAGTATGGGAAGGTATTTATCACATAATCACAGAACTTCAAGAAATCTCATTCAGCCATTCCACCATAGAGAGGAAACTGAGACCAAGAAAGAAGCAACCTGCCATAGTGCATTAGCTGCACGGGTTAAACTGAATTATCACAAAACCTACTACCTCTAATATAGGCATATGGAAGGAAAAAAGTTCAAAGACTGGAATTTTTTTAAATGAGAAATTACAACAATGATAAACAGCTCTATTCCTATCAAAATATGAAAGACTAAAAATTTTTAAGATTGAAAATATATGGCACAAAAGCCCCTAAACATTATTATATGAATTAACAAAACTTCTTGACAAGTAATGTAGGGATCCTCACACTCTTTGGTTAAGGAATTCCCCATAATAGTAAAAAGAAAAGGCAAAGTTCACCATAAAGATATTCATCAAAGTGAAGAGTATAAAACAAGCTCAAGGTCCTACTAATTAATAAAATATCAAAACACATTCCGTATTATAGGGTATTATGTAGTTATTACATTTGTTTATTAAGAGTTTTCATTTAATACCAATTACAACACACTGTATACATATATTTCTTCCAAGCAATAGGTTTTATGGAGTATTAGTGGTTTTAAAATTTCTTGAATATTTGTAATTTTCATCAACTAATGTTATCACATATGTTAAACATATTATGAAGCATAAATAACAAAGAAAAACTATATAACACTGTTAAGCAAAAAAATTCTAAACGGGCCCCCAACTCCACCCCTGACAAAATTCCCACCTCCTGGTTATTCAAACATTAACCTAGGTAATGCTGTGAAAAGATTTTGCAGATGTAATTAAAGTCTCATGTCAGTTGATCTTAAAGTATGAAAATTATCTGGGTGAGCCTAATCTAATCACATGAGCACTTCAAAACCAGAGTTTTCTCCAGCTGGTAGCAAAAGCGAAAGTCAAAGACGATTTACAGAATGAGAAGGACTTGAGGTGCAACTGCTGGCTTTGAAGATTGAGGTAACCAAGTGAGAAGGAATTCAGAAAGCCTATAGGAGGAGAAACAGTCCTCACGCCACCCCACACCCTGCTGGCAGCCAGCAAGGAAACAGGGACCTCAGGCCTAGGAACCAGAAGGAATCACAAGGAACTAGATTCTGTCCACAACTGAATGATGTGGGAAGCAGATTCTTCAGTCTTCAGATGAGAGCCCAACCTAGCCAACACCTTGATTTCAACCTTATGAGACCCTGAGCAGAAAACCGAGCTCAGCTTGCCCAGACTTTCTACCGATAGAACTGTTAAGATAACACATGGGTATTGTTTTCAGCCCCCAAATTTGTCATAATTTTTTACACAGCAGTAGAAAACGAATACTAACAATGTGGACATTTAAGACCCTAGAAATTCCCAAGTGACCTCAGGCTTTAAGTGCTCCTTTACTTCTCATGCAATTAAAACTCTCTCTCTTCCCAGGACTGTGAGGCGAAGGCTCAGAAGCTCTTGCCTTCCAGAACTCCCAGAACTCCACAGAATGCACTGACTTCAGTACTTGCCCAAGACTCTGCTGAAGCATCCCTCACAGGAGTATGCTGCCCACACGAAGGCAAGCCCTGGAAGAAAGTGCAAATTCTGCAGGTGGGGTAGGTATCTGATGGGAGGTATACAGATGTGACTCAGTGCAAGAGCCATCTCTCCCTTCTCCCTTGTAACCCTGTGTTTCACTGTGCACACTAAAATCTGTTCCATTTCCCACCTGCAGCTCTCAAGACCCTCACTCTTTTCTGCTATGAGGAGGAAAACTGAATTTCTTTCCCTATCCATGGCAATGTTTTGTATTCCCCCTTCACAGGTGTCCCTACACTATGTCCACCAGCCAGTCTTTTCCAGAGATCTCTTCCCTCCAGTAAACCAGCCAACTCCTTCACCTATGACACTTCCCATAATGTAAAATGGGGAATATTCTATTTTCTCTTTGCTGCAGCACCTTAATAACAAGGTAGAAAGCTTATATTAAATGGAGAAAAAAAGGAAACAAAACTGTGTACGGTTTACAACTGTCAAATCATATTCCCAGACATGATGAGAAAGTGAAATATATCAACAAAGCAATATTCTTTGAAACTAACAATTTGGGGAAATTTATATAAGAAAATCATGGTTATATGGATGTTAAGTTAAAAACTCTTTGATTATAAGAAATCATGAAGGAGCTGCAATGAACATTGTGGTTCATGACTCTTTTTGAATTATGATTTTCTCAGGGTATATGCCCAGTAGTGGGATTGCTGGGTCGTATGGTAGTTCTATTTTTAGTTTCTTAAGGAACCTCCATACTGGTCTCCATAGTGGCTGTATCAATTTACATTCCCACCAACAGTGCAAGAGGGTTCCCTTTTCGCCACACCCTCTCTAGCATTTATTGTTTCTAGATTTTTTGATGATGGCCATTCTGACTGGTGTGAGATGATATCTCATTGTAATTTTGATTTGCATTTCTCTAATGATGTTGAGCATTCTTTCATGTGCTTGTTGGCAATCTGTATATCTTCTTTGGAGAAATGTCTATATAGGTCTTCTGCCCATTTTTGGATTGGGTTGTTTGTTTTTTTGATATTGAGTTGCATGAGCTGCTTGTAAATTTTGGAGATTAATCCTTTGTCAGCTGCTTCATTTGCAAATATTTTCCCCCATTCTGAGGGTTGTCTTTTCGTCTTGTTTATGGTTTCCTTTGCTGTGCAAAAGCTTTAAGCTTCACTAGGTCCCATTTGTTTATTTTTGCTTTTATTTTCATTTCTCTAGGAGGTGGGTCAAAAAGGATCTTGCTGTGGTTTATGTCACAGAGTGTTCTGCCTATGTTTTCCTCTAACTACTGGGCATATATACCCTGAGAAAACTGTAATTCGAATAGACTCATGTACCACAATGTTCACTGCAGCACTATTTACAATAGCCAGGATATGGAAGCAACCTAAGTGTCCATCAACAGATGAATGGAGAAAGAAGATGTGGCACATATATACAATGGAATATTACTAAGCCATAAAAAGAAACAAAATTGAGTTATTCGTAGTGAGGTGGATGGACCTAGAGTCTGTCATACAGAGTGAAGTAAGTCAGAAAGAGAAAAACAAATACCATATGCTAACACATATATATGGACTCTGAAAAAAAAAAAAGGTCATGAAAAACCTAGGGGCAAGATGGGAATAAAGACACAGACCTACTAGAGAATGGACTTGAGGATACAGGGAGGGGGAAGGGTAAGCTGGGACAAAGTGAAAGAGAGGCATGCACATATATACACTACCAAATGTAAAATAAACAGCTAGTGGGAAGCAGCCGCATAGCACAGGGAGATCAGCTTGGTGCTTTGTGACCACCTAGAGGGGTGGGATAGGGAGGGTGGGAGGGAGGGAGATGCAAGAGGGAAGAGATATGGGGACATATGTATATGTATAACTGATTCACTTTGTTATAATACAGAAACTAACCACTGTAAAGCAATTATACTCCAATAAAGATGTTAAAAAAAAAATCATGAAGGAAATATACCAAAATAATCTCACCACTATGGGAAATCGGATTACTGGTCTCTCCTTTTTTTAAAACCACTCTTCTGCATTTTCTATGTTAGCATGCTAAACATTATCAGCGTCTATGAATTATAATTACAATCCAGCCATCAGTCAAAACTAAACTGTTAAACACCACACAGTAATAAAAGAGCTAAAGGTATTCATTTAAGGAGCATTTGCAATATCTTTCTTTCCTTTTATTCAAATTGCAAATGTTTTCCTAGCTTGATGGGTAAAAGAAACCAGTCTCAGCACCACATATGATGGACACCTATCAATCCAAGGAACAACAAACAAAATACACACCTCCTCCAAAATTACCTCTTCCTCAAATTTATTCCAAAAGAAAAAATCCAGCTGCTCTATCAATCCTCATTCTTCTTTAGAAAGCAAGCATTAGACAACAAATGCAAATGTTGGCAAGGACATGGAGAAAAAGGTACCCTCATGCACTGTTGGTGGGAATGTAAACTGGTGCAGTCACTGTGGAAAACAGTATGACGGGTACTCAAAAAACTAAAAATAGAACTACCATATGATCCAGCAATCCTACTTCTGGGTATTTATTTGAAGAAAACAAAAAGACTAACTCAAAAGATATATGTACCCCTATGTTCACTGCAGCACTGTATAAAAGCAATCTAAGTGTCCACCAATAGGATGAATGGATAAAGAACACACGAACACAGACACACACAGACACACACACAGAGGAATATTACCCATAAACAAGAATGAAATCTTGCCATTTGCAACAACATGAATGGACCTTGAGGCTATTTTGCTAAATGAAATAAGTCAGACAGACAAAGACAAATACTGTATGATTTCACTTACATGTGGAATCAAAAAAAAAAAAAAACGAACAAACAGAACAGAACAGAAATAGACTCACAGACAGAACAAACTGGTAGTCACCAGAGGAGAGGAGGGTAGTGGGATGAGTGAAATAATGAAGCGGATTAAGAGGTACAAACTTCCAGCTATGAAATAAATAAGTCATGAGGATGTATGTATAGCACGGTTGACTATAGTTAATGACTTTGTATGGTGACAGATGGTAACTAGATTTATCCTGGTGTTCATTTTATAATGTATAAAGATACCAAATCACTGTGTTGTATACCTGAAACTAACATAATATTGTAACATAATATTGTAAGTCAATTATACTTCAATTTAAAAAAAAGAAAGTAGGCAATAGAGAGGGAAAAAGTCCAAATACAAAGAGTATTTTTTAAAAGTCTAAGAAAAGTGTACCAATGGTCTCACTTTTGTTTTAAAAAAGAAAGGAAAGAGAGAAGGGGAAAAAAGAAAAAAAGAAGAGAAGAAAGGAAAAGAAAAAAGAATTCATATTAATATCTGAGAAATGATATAAAAATGTAGGAAAATTCAGGGCATTTTTCAAGGAGAAACAAATAGTTCAATTTGTCCAGAGAATGACAAGTTCATTCATTCAAAAAATATTTACTGAGAATTTACTATGCCAGGCAAGGGTGCTAAAACAGTAAACAATAGTGATGAAGTCCTCATACTCAAGGAGCTTACACTCTAAGGGAAAAGAAAGACAATAATCATACAAATATTCAGGATTTGCAAGTACTACGAAGAAAATTAAAACAGAGTAAGAAAGAAAGAGAGAGGAGGATAGGGTTATTACTTCACCTAAGGTGGCAAGTAAAGGCAGCACTAAAGTGTAACATCTGAAGAGAGGTCTGAAGGCGGAGCGAGAGCAATCTTTGCAGATTGTGTAGGAAGAGCACTTTCCAGGAGCAGAGAACACAAATATAAGGCCCCAAAGTAGGGGAATGTTTGGCTTATTTGAGAAAAAGTAAGGAGGCCACTGTGACTGGATCAAAAATGATCAAGCTTTTGCTTTTAAGAAAAATGAAATGAAACCATTTATAACAAATGCAAGGTTTTGAACCTGGGGGACTGGAATAAAGTTAGCGTTATTAACATAAACTAATGTTAAAAAGAAACAACTCATTTCAGGGAGAGGAAAGACAGGATTTAGTGAAAATGTATAGCCCATGGTTTCTACAGGACCTTCATGTAGGGAATGAACTCTTACAGGGCTAGAGCTATGGACATGCCAGTCATCTGTACAGAGACGACAGTGCAATCTACAGGTACAGTAAAGAACTAGCAAGAAATAAACATAAAGAGACAAAGTACAGACCCCTGTGAATGCCTACATTTAGCAGGTAGGAAGAAGAGAGACAGGAAAAGACCAAACCTTCAGGAGTGAGTGGGTGTGACTGTGATGTGCGAAGTGTGAATTTCTGTGTGTGCGTGAGTGTGTGTGTGTGCGCGCGTGTGTGTGTGTGAGAGAGAGAGAGAGAGAGAGAGAGGGAGAGAGAGGGAGAGAGAGGGAGAGAGAGGGAGAGAGAGAGAGAGCACGCTCCAGCACCCGCTTGTTGCTGGAGAGGGAGAGAAGGCAGAGGAGGGGGACAGCATGTGCCTGAGCACACACAGTGTTGACAACACTGAGCATTAACTTTCTGTCTTCCTTTTTCAATTTTTTGGTATTTTGGAAGTTCAAAATTTGTAACTGGTTTTAATTTTCCTGATTCTGGTTGTTAGCACATGTGTGAGCATTTTCAGCCAGGACCATTGACTTTATTTTATCAATAATTTCATTTGCTACAACATGACCTGCTGTAGCACTGAGCCTTGAACACATTTATTTTAATGGTAGAAAAAGCAACTGAAACTGTTCCTAACAAAAAAATTCAAGAATTAACAGGCTCCATTTTGAGAATTTTGCAGTGATCAATACTAAAAATAAAGTGAATGGAAAAACACTAAGAAGTATGACAATTAAGGTGATTTTAGTTAAAATATTCAAAACTGGTGAAAGGTTCTCTCTCTCTCTCTTTTCAGGTGTTTAATCTTATTTTTTTAAGATCCTAATATTTACTTCCTAAATGATATCACTGTTAAATAACTTCAAATAAATATTTCAATTTAGTAATTTAGAAAAATTATATAGCTTTTTATTAGATTTCTTAAAAAACTTAGTTTTAGCTACACATTTATGAAGAGTAATAAATAAATCATAAGCCATAAATCACAAAAGGATAGAGCCCTCTTTTAGGGTTTACTGTTGTTGCTGTTTTGACTTAAAAATGACTATGCAGTACAGACCAATTACCAGTAAGGAGATTAAATGAGTAATTAAAAAGCTCCCAATCAACTGAAGTCCAGAACCAGGTGGTTTAACCAGTGAATTCTACCAAAGACTGAAAGAAGAATTAATACCAATTCTTGTCAAACTCTTCCAAAAAATAAAAGAGGAAACTCTTCCAAACTCATTTTAAAAGTCCAGAATTACACTGATACCAAAGCCAGGCAAGGATGCAACAAGAAAAGAACATTACAGGCCAATATCCCTGGTAAACATTGATACAAAAATCCTCAAAAAAATATTAGCAAACCAAATTCGGCAAAACATCAAAAGGATCATACATCCAAGATCAAGTGGGATTTCATCCAGGGATACAAATCTGGTTCAACATCTGCAAATCAATCAACATGATACACCACATGAACAAAATGAAGGAGAAAAATCATATGACCGTCTCAACAGATGCAGAAAAAGCATCTGACAAAAGTCAACGTCCACTTATGATAAAAACTCTCAACAAACCAGGTATAGAGGGACTGTACCTCAACATAATAAAGGCTATATCTGATACAGCCACAAATAACATCATACTCAACAACGAAAATGTGGAAGCTTTTCCCCTAAGACCTAAGGAGCAAGACAAGGATGCCCACTCTTGCCACATCTATTTAACACAGTATTGGAAGTCCTAGCCAGAGCAATTAGGCAAGAGAAAGAAATAAAAGGTATCCAAATTGGAAAGTGATAGTGTTACTATCACTATTTACAGATGACATGATATTATATAAAGAAAACCCTAAGAACTCCACCAAAAAAATAACTGTGAGAACTAATAAATTTGGTAAAGCTTCAGAATACAAAATCATTATACAAAAATTAGTTCCATTTCTGTAAACAAATAGTGAACTGAACTATCAGAAAAAGAAATTAAGAAAACAATCTCATCTACAATTGAGATTCAAAAATTGAATAAAAAGAATAAAATACCCAGAAATTGACTTAACGAAGGAAGTGAAAGACCTGAACATTGAAAACTATAAGACACTGATGAAAGAATGTAAAAAAGATACAAATAGAAGGATGTTCCATACCCATGGATTGGAAGAATTAATACTGTTAAAATGCTCATTTTACCCAAAGCAATCTGCAGATTCAATTCAATTGAATTCAATGCAAAACCAACATTCCAATGGCATTTTTCACAGAAATGAAACAATTCTAAAATTTATATGGAACCATAAAAGACATGGAATAGTCAAAGTAATCTTGAGAAAGAAGAACAAAGCTGGAAGCATAATGCTTCCTGCATTCAAACTATATTACAAAGCTATAGTAGTCCAAACAGTATGATACTGGCATTAAAAACAGACACATAGATGAATGGAAACAAACAGACAGCCCAAAAATCAGTCCACTTCTATACTGTCAATAAATTTATGACAAAGAAGCCAAGAATATACAATGGGAAAAGGACAGTCTCTTCATAAATGGTGTTGGGAAAACTGGACAGCCACATGCAAAAGAACAAAACTGAACCACTATCTTACACCACACACAAAAACTAACTCAAAAAGGATTAAAGACTTGAACATAATAACGTGAAGCCATTAAACTCCTAGGAAAATACATAGGTAGTTAAGCTCCTTGACATCAGTCCTGGAGATGACTTTTTGCATTTGACAATAAAAGCAAAAGCAACAAAAGCATAAAACAGACAGGTGAGACTGTATCAAACTGAAAAGTTCTACACAGCAAAGGAAACCATCAACCAAATGAAAAGGTAACCTTTCATGGGAAGAAAGGGAAAGAATGGGAGAAAATTTTTGCAAATCATATATCTAGTAAGGGATTAATATTCAAAATATAAAAGAACTCACAACTCAATAGCAAAAAGAAAAAAAATCCGATTAAAAAACTGAGCAGAGGCTCTGAATAGACATTTTTCCAGAGAAGACATACAAATGGCTAACATGTACATGAAAGGGTGCTCAATAACACTAATCATCATGGAAATGCAAAACAAACCCACAATGGGTTATCACTTCATACCTGTTAGAATAGCTATTATCAAAAAGATAAAAAATAAGTAACAGCAAGGGTGTGGAGAAAAGAGAAATAGTACCCTTGTGCACTGGTAGTGTAAATATAAATGGTGCAGCCACTACAGAAAACATTATGGAGGTTCCTCAAAAAAATGAAAATCAGAGCTACCATATGATCCAGCAATTCCATTTCTGGGTATTTATCTGAAGAAAATGAACACACGAATTCGACTGTTAATTGCAGCATTATTTACACTGGCCAAAAAATGAAAGCAACCTAAGTATTCATTGATTGATGAATGGATAAAGAAAATGTGGTATATATACACAAAGGAATATTATTCAGCCATAAGAAAGAAAGAAATCTTGCTATTTGTTACAATATAAATGGACCTTGAGGGCACTATGCTAAGTGAAATAAGTGAAAAACGGAAAGACTAATACCATATGATCTCACTTATATGTGGAAGCTTTAAAGATATATAATTAATTAATTAATTAAATTCAACTCAAAGATACAGAGAACAGACTGGTGGTTGCCAAAGGTGGGTGAGCGAAATGGGTTCAGGTGGTCAAAAAGTACAAACTTCCAGCTATAAAATAAGTAAGTCCTGGGACATAAAGTACAGCATGGTTACTATAGTAAATATACAATATTTACAGAGTTGTATATTTGTTAAGTTGCTAAGTGAGTAAATTTTAGAAATTCTCATCACAAGAAAAAAAATCTGCAGCTATGTGTGGTAATGGATGTTACCTAGACTTATGGTGGTGAACATTTCACAATATACACATATACTAAAACATTATATTGTACATCTGAAACTAATATAATGTTACATATCAATTATATCTCAATTTAAAAATGACTGTTTACAAACTTTTTAAAATTCTTAACAATTCAGAAATTTCTGACATTCTTTTAGATATGTATTAAAAAACTAATATTTTGGCTTCCCTGGTGGCGCAGTGGTTGAGAGTCCGTCTGCTGATGCAGGGGACACGGGTTCGTGTGCCAATCCGGGAAGATCAAACATGCCACGGAGCGGCTGGGCCCGTGAGCCATGGCCGCTGAGCCTGCGCATCCAGAGCCTGTGCTCCGCAACGGGAGAGGCCACAGCAGTGAGAGGCCCACGTACCGCAAAAAAAAAAAAAAAAAAAAAACAACTAGTATTCTGGCCACACCACACAAATCGGTAAAAGTTCAACACTTAAGCCCTTTTATTTCGAAAACTATTAAAAAATTAAATAAATGGAATTGTTTTGGAAAAACATTTTATAAGGGTTTCTCTTAATAAACTTCATTCTCAACGTAATATTTCACACATATTATTATTGAAAGAGAAAAAGGTCCCAAACTTTCTTTACTCTTACTTCCTCATTAAAATCAGTATAATTTTCTAGAGAAAGTGTAGTAAAACAGCAGCTCTAATCTCATTTATATCCTTTTCATCATTCGCTGTACACTTTTTGCAACCTTGCAATGTACTATTTATTGAGTGTAATGATTTTTTCAAAAAACAGAACCATAGCGCTTGCCTTCAAGAAGTTTACACATAGGGCTTCCCTGGTGGCTCAGTGGCTAAGAATCTGCCTGCCAATTCAGGGGACACGGGTTCGAGCCCTGGTCCGGGAAGATTCCACATGCCGTGGAGCAACTAAGCCCGTGCGCCACAACTACTGAGCCTGCACTCTAGAGCCTGTGAGCCACAATTACTGAGCCCACGTGCCACAACTACTGAGCCCACGTGCCACAACTACTGAAGCCCACGCACCTAGAGCCCGTGTTCTACAACAAGAGAAGCCACTGCAATGAGAAGCCCACGCACCGCAACGAAGAGTAGCCCCCGCTCGCCACAACTAGAGAAAAGCCTGCGTGCAGCAGCAAAGACCCAACACAGCCAAAAATAAAATAAAATTAAATTAATTTTTTAAAAAGTTTACAAATAAAGAAATTAGAGTACCAATATAATAATAAAAGATGCTAAGAACATATGATACAAATGGTAATTTCCATAAACAAATCAATGTGAACTCCAGAAAACAGAATTCAGTAACTTTCTATGTTACGCGTCATATGACATTTTAATACAGAGTAAACAAACCACCACATAACAAATACCACCTTTCTTCCCATTGATAAATTCAATGTAGACTTATTGCAGGTTATCAAAATACATGGGAAAACTGTGAAAGATTTCTAAATAAGCAAAAGAATTTACTGAATATCCTTTCAGTGGCATGCTGGCACCTCCAGGGATTACTTGATTCAATAGGGGTGTGGGGCATGTTTGTCTTTGATGAGACTATTTCACATCTCCTCAGCATAGAAATTTGCAATGTAATGTTATGCTAAAAGGAAAATATCAAGAGAAGAAACAGAATTCCATAAACACCTTCTAAGCAACAAATATGCTCAATTAAAATCATATGCTCATAAATTGATATATTTGGCAGTACCTGAGGGAAAAGCCATTTTCAAAACTGAAATATGTAAAATCTCATTACAAACCTGCATTGACAAATGAACATTTGCATCCAATTTTGACAAGAATCACTAACTTTTAACTCCAATTAAGTAAAATGTTATTCTCTGCAAAACAAATTTAATTGTTCTCATTAACAGATCTGAATTACAAAAAGTTATAAAAGTTATAATAGATTAAATGACTATCTCAAACTTATGTGGAAAAACTACACTGCACAGGATTTTCCCACCTAACTCCCAACAAACAGGAACTGCTTTTCCAGTATCTCAGTGAACATAAACTCCATTCTTCAGGCTGATCAGCCAAAGAACTTGAACTCATCCTTGACATCTCTATCTTACTCTCTCTGTCCCATTCATGAGTAAAAATGCTTGGCTTTATCTGTAAAACTACATCCAGAATCGAACCATTTTCCCCATCTACCATCCTGGTTCAAGCTACCATCACTGTCCATCTAATACAGTAACCTTCTAACTGGTCTCCTTATTTCCTCTTTTTGCCTCCCTCTTTAGCCTATTCACAGAGACCAGAGACTTCCTTTAAAATTTTAAGCCAGATCATGTCACTTCTTGGCTAAAAATCCTCCAATGGTTTCCCAGCTCACTCAGCATAAAAAACCAAAGTCCTTATAATGGAGTACAACAAACCACTTCTCTGACCTCATCTCCTCTACTTTTCCCAGCTCAGTTTCAGCCACATGTCCTACTTGTGTTTTTTTTCCAACTTGCTTTTTATTTCTATGCTACAGCCTTTAACTTGTTCTTCCACTGCCTAAAATGATCTGTTCCCAGATAAACACACTCCCTCACATCCCTCTGGTGTCTGCTCAAATCTCAACTTCTCCCAGAGGCCATCTGTGTCCATCCTATATAACTAGCAACTATTCTTTCACACTCTCTTCTCCCACTCTGTAACCCCACCACTCTGCATTAATTTTCTACAATGGCACATACCACCACATGACATATTATATATTTAATTATTTGCTTCTCTTCCTACCTCATTAAAATATAAGCTACAAAGGCAGGAAATGTGTGTGTTTTATTCACAGCTCTGCCCAGAGAGTCTAAAACAGTGCCTTGAATAGATAATTCTCTCAACAGATATTTCCTGAACAAATGAGCAAAGCAACAAACAACAAAAATTTTTTTATGTGAGTAATGCTTCCTCAGTTCCTTTTCTTTATGTAAGTAAAATAAACATACATACATATGCATAAAACTGATTTACCATTGCACTAAGTGTTTCTTCCCAATCAGGCCGCTCTCGAGGGTGAACGTTTCTGTGTAGTTCTGGAACAAAATCATCCTCTTCAGAATGTCCTGAGGACTTCATCTTCCTAGAGATCAAAACATGAAAGACTGTGAGAAGAGTTCCTGTTTCTAGGACAGCTTTCCAATGACCACAATTCAAAGAACAGATAATCATACCAGATTTGAAGTTCAGTTAAAAGAGTTTTAGTGGCTAGTATTGGCTCTCCATTTCTGCTCTGCTTTCAGAGCTCTTTCCTGATGTACCAATACCTGCTTTTATTCCAGGAGATAAAACTAAGGTTTATAACTAGTTATCCTTTATTCTATAGTAATTATTATATAAGGACTGATTTTATCTGTTCAACACAGTTGGAACCTTGAAAAGATTTGCAACAGCCATCAATATTTATAGAACTCTGCTAAGCATTAGTGAACATGCAAAATGAGAAAAGAGATATGGCACTTCTGGTTCCAATTTATGGAACATAGTGTATTGCACTAGCATTCTCAAGAACAACTATGAATGCTGAAAAAACACATATAAAACGACTTGCCTGAAAGCACAGGAAAGAAAGCTTGACAGGTAGGATTTCTGGGGCTACATCCTTGGAGAGCAGGGGAGCCCATGAAGCAAATTCCACATTTAATCATTCTTTGGTATAAGAGATTTTCTAGACCAATGATGGCAAATAGAGCCCAAGCACACTGCTGTACCTTAACTGGGCTGAGAAGGCAGAGCCTGGAGTTGCCAAAAGCAGAGGAGGCTCCAGAGTGAAAAATGTCCCCCAAAAGATATATATAGAAGGAGCCTAAAAATCTACATGAAAATTCCCCTCAAATTGTTAACTGATTCCTAAGCTTACATAAGTATATAGGACAAGATGCCAAAAAACGTATCAAAAAACAGCTGATGGGCAACAAAAAGCCAAGCAGATATTTCAACAGCCCAGCCATGCTGAGGAGATGGAGATTGGCAGGCAAGCACTGCCAAGATAGAGGAGTACTGAAAAGAAAAACGCTGGGCTCTCAACTGAGACTCCAGAACAGTCATGCCTTGGGAGTACGGTCAAAATAGCAATAAACAAGCTCTAACCGAGTTTAAAATCAAGGCCTGACATGATCAGAACTGCCAGAAGAAAAATTAACTGTCCTCAGAGGAAAATAACATCCTATAGACCCTCTGCAAATTTCTCATCCACCTTGTGTGGCATCCAATAAACATGACAAGGAATGCCCCAAAAATTAATAATAATAATAATAAACAGGAACAAATGAATAAACATTGGGAATAAATTGTCAAAACAGAAAAAGACTCACATTTCATTCAGATTTTAGAATTATCAGAAAAGGACTTTAAAATTGCTATCATGGATTTCTGGATTTTGCTTACAATGCAGAAAGCTGTGAAGAGCATCACTCCCAGCCTAACAAGAGGAAGAAGCAGATAATCTATGAAATCATGACTTCTTTTGGATCTATCAGAAAACTGAGGTCTCCAGGCAACCAACTAGCCTAAACTCTAACATAAAACAAGAATCTCCAAGATGAGATGAATTACAAACAATTACTTGCCTAGGACAAAGCAGACGGAGAAGAGTAATATACAACTTGATAAGAAAAATTCAGCTACATTTTTATGAAGTTGCTAAAAACATTTATCATTAATGTTCAATAAAATGAAAGAAATAGATGAAAAGATGAAGAATTTCAACAGAAAATTGGAATCTATGGAAAACAACAAAATGTTCATCCTAAAACTGAAAAATACCATATCTGAAATTAAGAACTCATTAGATCAGTTTAATAGAACAATGAACATGACTAAAGAGAGGATTAGTGAACTGGAAGACAGTTCAGTATAAAATATCCACATGGAAGCACATTAAGAAAAAAGTGACAGAAATACATAAAACAGCATAAAATATGCAAAAAAGGCCTCAAATATGTCTAAATTCACAACTCAGAGATAAGACACATGAATTTAAAAAAGAAACAAAAGCAATGTTTTAAAAATAAAGGCTGAAAATTTTCAAAACTGATGACAGTCATCAAACTACAGATCAAACGAATCTTACAAATCTCAAGCAGGATTTTAAAAAATAAACACCTATATTACACTCAAACTGCTATAAAAAAATTATTAAGAGAAATTCTTAAAAGCAGCCAGAAAATAAAAGACAAATTGATTTCAAAGGAGCAATGATAACAATGTGAGGACATTTCAATGGAAACGATAATAGCATAAATCTTCAGCATAGTAAAAGGGAAAATACTACCAACATAGAACCCTCTGCCTCACAAAACTATCCACTAATAAATCAGATAAAATAACTTATTTTCAAACAAAAGCTGAAAGAATTTATTATCAGAAGACTTTCAATAAAAGAAATAGTAGAGTTCTTCCAACCAAAAGAAACTGATCCAGATCTACAGAAATGCATGATGAGCACAAAAAGTGGGGAAACATAAGTAAATAGTGATGTAAAAGCAGATGTAAGCACAAAAATAATGTCCTACGAGGTTCATAATAGACATAAAAAAGCACAAAGGATAGGAGGGGTACATGCAGCCAAACAGTTTAGGAATCCTCTATTGGTTGGGAAGTGAAATAAATCCTATTTTAGAGAAGAATGCAACATTCCAAAGATATATGTTATAATCCCTATGGTAACCACTAAAAGAATAATAAATATACAACTAAAAAGCTAATAGAGGAGAAAATTTTGAAAAATAAAACATACTTGATTAATCCCAAAGAAAGCAGTAAAGGAAGAATAAAGGCACAAAGAATAAACAAGGCAAATAAATAAATATCAAGATGGTAAACTTCAGTCCAAGGATATTATTAATAATTTTTAAGACGACTGGACTAGTTAGCAAGCATGTGTGAAACTGTAACCCTCATTCATTACTGGCAGGAATTTAAATGGCACAGTCACTACAGAAAACAGTTTGGCAGTTTCTCAAGATGTTAAACATAGAAAAACTGTATGAGCCATCAATTCCACTCCTAGGTATTTAAGCAAGAGAAATAAAAGTATATGTCCACCAAGAACTTTTACATGAATATGCATAGCAATAGTATTCATAATAGCCAAAAAGTAGAAACAAGCATCAACTGAAAAATGAACCAAAAAATTTACCAGATTCATACAATAAAATGATATTTGGCCATTAAAAAAAGAACGAAGTGCTAATCCATGTTACCACATGGATGAAGAGTAAAAGCATTATGCTTAATGAAAGAAGTCACACACAAAAGACCACAGATTGTATGATTCCATATATACAAAATATCTAGAATAATCAAATTCACAGAGACAGGAAGTATACTGGTGGTTACCAGGGGCTTGATGGAGGACCAAATGGAGAGTTGCTACCAATGAATAAGAGATTTCTTTCTGAAACGTTCAAGAATTAGATAGTGGTGGTGTTTGTGTAAGTTTGAAAATATACTAACAACCACATAATCGTATACTTTAAAAGAATGAATTTTATGGCATGTAAATTATATCTCAATAAAAAAGTAAATGGACTAAAAATTCTAATTAAAAATAGGTAAAGGGGGACATTTCATGATGATAAAAGTGTCAAATCAACAGAGTAAAATAATAATAAAATCCATATGCAACAAATAACACAGCTTCAAAATACATAAGGCAAAATCTGAAAGAACTAAAAGGAAAATAGCTATATCCACCTTACAGGTGTAGATTTTAACAAACGTTTCTCTGTAACTGATAGAATAAGCAACCAAAAAGAAAAAAATGTAAGTATATAGGAGATTTGAACAACCCAATTTTCCAACCTGAGCTAAAACATTAAACCCAACAACTACAGAATATACATTCTTTACAAGTGCATACAAAACATTTACAAAAAGACCATATGCTAGACCATGAAGTGGTCTCAACAAATACAAAAAATTTAAATCATGAACGAAGTGTCTTGTGACCACCAGAGCATTACACTAAAAATCAATTACTGAAAGGGACTTTCCTGGTGGTGCAGTGGTTAAGAATCCACCTGCCAATGCAGGGGACACGGGTTCGAGCCCTGGTCCAGGAAGATCCCGCATGCCATGGAGCAACTAAAGCCCGTGCACCACAGCTACTGAGCCTGCCCTCTACAGCCCATAAGCCACAACTACTGAGCTTGTGTGCCACAACTACTGAAGCCTGCGTGCCTAGAGCCCATGCTCCACAACAAGAGAAGCCACCATAATGAGAAGCCTGCACACCACAACGAAGAGTAGCCCCTGCTCTCCGCAACTAGAGAAAGCCCACGTGCAGCAACAAAGACCCAATGCAACCAAAAATAAATAAATTTATTTTTTTAAAAAATCAGTTACTGAAAGATAACTAAAAATTCTCCTAAATGTTTGGAAATTAAGAAACAAAATTCTGAATAACTCATGAGTCAAATACACAAAATCACAACAGAAATTAGAAAATATTTTGATCTGAAAAACAAAAATAAACACATTAAAATGTGTAGAATAAAACTGAACTGGAGCAAAATTCACACCTCTAAATGTATATCATCTGAAATAAGACAAGTTGAAAAATAAATGATTTATGCTTCCATCATAAAAATCTAGAAAAAGAACAGAAAATTAATTCAAAAAAGTAGAAAGAAAAAAAATTTAATAAAGAAATCAATGAAGTAGAAAGCAGGTATATAATAGAAGAAATCAAAGCCAAAAAGTTGATTCTTGGAAGATTAATAAAATGGACAATGCCTAGGAAAAAACATTGAGAAAAAAACAAGGAACACAAATACAAAGAATGAAAATGGAGATATAACTAGAAGCCTGCCGACATTAAAAAAGATTCTGAGAGGGACTTCCTTGGTGTTCCAGTGGCTAAGACACTGCGCTCCCAATGCAGGGGGCCCAGGGTTCAATCCCTGGTCAGGGAACTAGTCCCAACATGCCGCAAGTAAGAGTTTGCATGGGTAACTAAAGATCCCACACGCTGCAAAGATGATTCTGCACGTGGTAACGAAGATCCTGCCTGCCGCAACTAAGACCCACCACAGCCAAATAAATAAATAAATACTTTAAAAAATAAAAAAAAAGACTCTGAGGATACTACCAACAACTCTATTCCAATATATTGAGAATTTAGTTTAAATGAACAAATTCCCTGAAGAACACAACTTATCAAAACTGAAACAAGAAACAAAATATTTAAACAGTCTTATAGCTATTAAAGAAAATGAATCTGTAAGAAAACTGCAAGCCCAAATGAATTCATTGGCGAATTCTTTCAAACATTTAAGGAATAAATAATAACAACCTTACATACATTCTTCCAGAGCATAAAAGTAAAAGGAAGACCTACCAACCTGTTCCATGAGGCCAGAACAGCCTTCATAACAAGCTGATAAAGACACTACTAGAAAAAAAAATTATGGTTCAACATCATGAACATAGTTGCAGAACTCCTAAACAAAATATTAGCAAAATGGATAGTGAACAAGTGAGTTTCAGTCCAAATTACAAATTATTTTAATATTCTAAAATCAATCCCTATAAACTGACCACATCATTAAAATAAAGGAATAAAAACATATATAATTTCAGTAGGTAAAATTTAATACTTATTCATGATTTTTTAAATACATGTATGTTTTGATGAGGCTTATTAAAACACACACAAACACACCTAGCATCACACTTAATGGTAAAACTGATGCTTTCCCGCTGACAAGCATGGTCAAAATGGTCATGAACAAGACAAGAATGTCTTCTATTCAACATTGTCCTTGAGATCTTAATCAGTTTTTATTTATTTATTTATGGCTGCGTTGGGTCTTTGTTGCTGTGCGCAGGCTTTCTATAGTTGCGGCAAGCAGGGTCTATCTTTGTTGCGGTGTGCAGGCTTCTCATTGCAGCAGCTTCTCTTGTTGCGGAGCACGAGCTCTAGGCGCGTGGGCTACAGTAGTTGTGAGTCACAGGCTCTAGAGCGCAGGCTCAGTAGTTGTGGCACACGGGCTTAGCTGCTCCACGAAATGTAGGATCTTCCCGGACCAGGGCTCGAACCCACGTCCCCTGCACTGGTAGGCGGATTCTTAACGACTGTGCCCCCAGGGAAGTCCCTCTTAATCAGTTTTATTTAAGAAGGTAAGGAAAATAAATAAGAGGTATAAAAATTAGAACAGAAAAAATAAAATTCTCATGTGAAAATGATACAGTATGTAAACAATCTAACAGACTCTAAAAACAATCCTAATAAATAAAATAATTTAGCAAGATCACAGAATATATAAGGTCAAATGCAAAAATAGAATGTATTTATATATACCAGTATCATACAATTATTTATTAAGACCAAAAAATCCCACCAAAAATACAATAGATAAATAATTTGTACTATCTTCCATATAATATTACACAGAAGAGTAGTATTAGAGGACAGGCAAAACTAATCTATTGTGACAGAATTCAGAATGGTTACCTTTGGGAGAGGTACTGAATAGGAGGGGCAAGGGTCTTGTAGGGTCCTGAGAATAATTTATATTTGATTGTGTTGTGACTATATGAATGTATACATTTCTATAAGTTCTTCAAGCTCCATTCTTCTGATCTGTGGAGTTTATTTATATGCAAGTTATACCTTAAAAAAGTATAAAATAAGAATTTATTGGTAGGGGGCTTCCCTGGTGGCGAAGCGGTTGAGAATCTGCCTGCTAATGCAGGGGACACGGGCTCGAGCCCTGGTCTGGGAGGATCCCACATGCCGCGGAGCAACTGGGCCCGTGAGCCACAACTACTGAGCCTGCGCGTCTGGAGCCTGTGCTCCGCAACAAGAGAGGCCGCGATAGTGAGAGGCCCGCACACCGCGATGAGAGTGGCCCCCGCTTACCACAACTAGAGAAAGCACTCGCACAGAAACGAAGACCCAACACAGCAAAAATAAATAAATTAATTAATAAACTTCTACCCCCAACATCTTCTTAAAAAAAAAATTATTGGCAAATGTTACACATTATCATAAAAGGTATAAAAATTGTTTATATACATTTTGTGTCATGTAACAATGAATCAGCTCCACAAAAACTTAGTATCTATTTAATTGACTATTTTCTTCTATGCTTTTAAAGTTATAGGCAAATTTTACCCTTAAAGTGATTAATTATAGCTGCATATCTAACAGAATGGACAAAGTGTTAAGATTACTAACAATAAAACCTAAAGAATCTAATGCTATATTTACAAGAGTTTTGTGTAAAACATCTCCAGACTTGAACCTGGATATTTTCAATCAAAAGGAAAAAGAAGAGAGAATAACACTTTCTTCAAATTGTGGGAACTAGCCTTACCATCTTGCTGCTTCCCTAATTAAAAAATTATTTGAATCTCTGACACACACTCACTTTATATTTTATGAGTTTCTTGTTCATAACATGAAAAATCATACTTGACGGAGTTGAAGTTCCACAGAAAAGCCCAAGTGACACATCGCCTAAGGGACTGCTTGCTCCCAGGGATATCTTCCCTTGATCCCCGGAGTGAATTCCAAGCAGCGATAGAACTTCTTTCCTTTTATCCCCCAATCTTTGTTTTTTGTTTATTTCTGGTGCTTTGCCCAGCTGGGTATGGTTCTGTGACACTGGTGGACAGTGAGTTACTCCCCATTGGTATAGGGAATGACTGGGAAGTTTTCTTATGGTCTGACCATGTGGTGATATTTGACAGATAGAGAAAGGCACCTATTCTCTGTCAGAGAAATGGGTTTTAGTCTATTCATGTCTGTCTGTTTGTGAAAGAATATATTTAAATTCTACTGAAGAGAACATCTCGTTGAGATATACCTAAACTGGTGAGTTTGGTGTTCTCTGTTTACGTTGTAAAACTGAAGCTACAAGGTGGCTGTGTGTGTCTGTAAATGGTAAGAGTTATTACCTGTCATCATAGGGAGTAATATATTTTCCTACCTTCAGAGGATATTAATAAATTAGATTACAAAGCACCTTAAAATATTGGAGCTCTGTTCTGGTTCGTTTATACAGATTATTAAGTGCTTACAAATGTCTAATATTCCTAGAATTCCCAGAAAATAAGAAAACTGAACTTCTAACAATAACAGGGTTAGCTATGTTGGTGGTGAAAACAGAATGGAGGATTACTGAAGGCAGAGGAATCGAGTTCTGGTGATTTCCAACTGAAAATGCCTGATATACTATAATTCTTAGCAGGTATAACTTTATCATGCAAAAATCAAAAGAGTATCAAAAGGTGTATAGTGAAAAATCTACCTCCCTTCCCTGTCTCCAGTCTGCCCAATTACTACCCATTAAATTCCCCACTTTATATACTCTTCCAGACTTTAAGAATATATATATTTACGTATGTAATTTTTGCATATATATTAAAGAATATACCCACAAAAAGCAAAGTAAAAAAGCAATGTGTAAATATGCTACTCTTTGCGCAAAAAATTAGAACAGTTTTATTCCTGCAACTCCACCCCACTTTTTACATAAAAAGTATGTTTACACACTCTTGCGCAGTTCTCTAATATTTCCTGCAGAACTTTCCATATCAGTATATAAAGAGCTTCTTCACTGTTTTTGTAACTGTGTAACAGTCCACTGTGTAGACATTCCATAATTTATTGAACCAATCCCCTACTAATGAATTCTTGAATTATTTCCAATCTTTTGCTATTACTAACTATGCTACAAATCTGTAAATGTCAGTTTTATATATGTTCACGTGTACCTGAAAGACAAATACAACACAGTGTAAAAAATTCTTTTTATACAGTAGCCCATTTTTCTGTTCAGTTCCTGGTCTTTTTCTTATATCTTTTTAGTTCTTTATATACTAAAGAGATTAGTTCTTCATTTGTATTATGAATTCCAAGTATTTTTTAAAGGCTGTCATTGGTCCTTGCTTATTGTTTTCTATAATGCAGATGTTTTATATTTTATGTAGTTGAATTTCAGAACCCTTTCTTTTAGGAGTTTTGCATTTTTTTAACATCTTTATTGGAGTATAATTGCTTTACGCTGTTGTGTTAGTTGCTGCTGAATAACAAAGTGAATCAGTCATACATATTCATATATTCCCACATCTCCTCCCTCTTGCGTCTCCCTCACACCCTCCCTATTCCACCCCTCTAGGTGGACAGAAAGCACCAAGCTGATCTCCCTGTGCTATGTGGCTGCTTCCCACTAGCTAACTATTTTACGTTTCGTATAGTGTATATATGTCCATGCCACTCTCTCACTTCATCCTAACTTACCCTTCCTGCTCCCCGTGTCCTCAAAGCCATTCTCTATGTCTGCATCTTTATTCCTGTCTTATCCCTAGGTACTTCAGAACCTTTTTTTTTTTTTTAGATTCCATATATATATGTTAGCATATGGTATTTGTTTTTCTCTTTCTGACTTACTTCACTCTATATGACAGACTCTAGGTCCATACCCCTCACTACAAATAACTCAATCTCATTTCTTTTTATGGCTGAGTAATATTCCATTGTATATAGGTGCCACATCTTCTTTATCCATTCATCTGTTGATAGACACTTAGGTTGCTTCCATGTCCCGGCTATTGTAAATAGTGCTGCAGTAAACACTGTGGTACATGACTCTTTTTGAATTATCGTTTTCTCAGGGTATATGCCCAGTAGTGGGATTGCTGGGTCGTCTGGTAGTTCTATTTTTAGTTTTTCAAGGAACCTCCATAGTGGCTGTATCAATTTACATTCCCACCAACAGTGCAAGAGGGTCCTCTTTTCTCCACACCCTCTCCAGCATTTATTGTTTGTAGATTTTTTGATGATGGCCATTCTGACCAGTGTGAGGTGATACCTCAGTGTAGTTTTGATTTGCATTTCTCTAACGATTACTGATGTTGAGCAATCTTTCATGTGTTTGTTGTCAATCTGTATAACTTCTTTGGAGAAATGTCTATTTAGGTCTTCTGCCCATTTTTGGATTGCATTGTTTTTTTGATGTTGAGCTGCATGAGATGCTTGTAAATTTTGGAGATTAATCCTTTGTCAGCTGCTTCATTTGCAAATATTTTCTCCCATGCTGAGGGTTGTCATTTGGTCTTGTTTATGGCTTCCTTTGCTGTGCAAAAGATTTAAGTTCCATTAGGTCCCATTTGTTTTTCTTTGTTTTTATTTCCATTTCCCTAGGAGGGGGGTCAAAAAGGATCTTGCTGTGATTTATGTCATAGAGTATTCTATGTTTTCCTCTAAGAGTTTTATAGTGTCTGGCCTTACATTTAGGTCTTTAATCCATTTTGAGTTTATTTTTATGTATGGCATTAGGAAGTGTTCTAATTTCATTCTTTTACGTGTAGCTGACCAGTTTTCCCAGCACCACTTATTAAGGAGGCTGTCTTTTCTCCATTGTATATTCTTGCCTCCTTTATCAAAGATAAGGTGACCATATATGCATGGGTTTATCTCTGGGCTTTCTATCCTCTTCCATTTATCTATATTTCTGTTTTTGTGCCAGTACCATACTGTCTTGATTACTGTAGGTTTGTAGTATAATCTGAAGTCAGGAAGCCTGATTCCTCCAGCTCCATTTTCCTTTCTCAAGATTGCTTTGGCTATTCAGGGTCTTTTGTGATTCCATACAAATTGTGAATTTTTTTGTTTAATTCTGTGAAAAATGCCATTGGTAGTTTGATAGGGATTGCACTGAATCTGTAGATTGCTTTGAGTAGTATAGTCATCTTCACAATGTTGATTCTTCTGATCCAAGAACATGATATATCTCTCCATCTGTCTGTATCATTTTTAATTTCTTTCATCAGTGTCTTATAGTTTTCTGCATACAAGTCTTTTATCTCCTTGGGTAGGTTTATTCCTAGGTATTTTATTCTTTCCATTGCAACGGTAAATGGGAGTGTTTCCTTAATTTCTTTCAGATATTTCATCATTAGAGTATAGGAATGCAAGAGATTTCTGTGCATTAATTTTGTATCCTGCTACTTTACCAAATTCATTGATTAGCTTTAGTAGTTTTCTGGTAGCATCTTTAGGGTTCTCTATGTATAGTATCATGTCATCCACAAACAGTGACACTTTTACTTCTTATTTTCCAATTTGGATTCCTTTTATTTCTTTTTTGTCTCTGATTGCTGGGGCTAAAACTTCCAAAACTATGTTGAACAATAGCAGTGAGAGTGGAAAACCTTGTCTTGTTCCTGATCTTAGTGGAAATGGTTTGTTTTTCACCATTCAGAACGACGCTGGTTGTGAGTTTGTCATATGTGGCCTTTATTATGTTGAGGAAAGTTCCCTCTATGCCTACTTCCTGGAGGGTTTTTATCATAAATGGGTGTCGAATTTTGTAGAAAGTTTTTTCTGCATCTATTGAGATTATCATATGGTTTTTATCCTTCAATTTGTTAATATGGTGTATCACATTGACTGATTTGCGTATATGGAAGAATCCTTGCACTCCTGGAATAAACCCCACTTGACCATGGTGTATGATCCTTTTAATGTGCTGCTGGATTCTGTTTGCTAGCATTTTGTTGACGATTTTTGAATCTATGTTCATCAGTGATATTTGCCTGTAGTTTTCTTTCTTTGTGACATCTTTGTCTGGTTTTGGTATCAGGGTGATGGTAGCCTTTGTAGAATGAGTTTGGGAGTGTTCCTCCCTCTGCTGTATTTTGGAAGAGTTTGAGAAGGATAGGGATTAGCTCTTCTCTAAATGTTTAATAGAATTCGTCTGTGAAGCCATCTGGTCCTGGGCTTTTGTTTGTTGGAAGATTTTTAATCACAGTTTCAATTTCAGTGCTTGTGACTGTTTGTATTTTCTATTTCTTCCTGGTTCAGTCTCAGAAGGTTGTGCTTTTCTAAGAATTTGTCCATTTCTTCCAGGTTGTCCATTTTATTGGCATATAGTTGCTTGTAGTAATCTCTCATGATCCTTTGTATTTCTGCAGTGTCACTTGTTACTTCTGCTTTATCATTTCTAATCCTGTTGCTTTGAATCTTCTCCCTTTTGTCTTGATGAGTCTGGCTACTGGTTTATCAATTTTGTTTATCTTCTCAGAGAACCAGCTTTTAGTTTTATTGATCTTTGCTATCGTTTCCTTCATTTCTCTTTCATTTATTTCTAATCTGATTTTTATGATTTCTTTCCTTCTGCTAACTTTTGGGTATTTTTGTTCTTCTTTGTGTAATTGATTTAAGTGTAAAGTTAGGTTGTTTATTTGAGATATTTCTTGTTTCTTGAGGTAGGTTTGTATTGCTATAACTTCCCTCTTAGAACTGCTTTTGCTGCATCCCATAGGTTTTGGGTCGTCGTGTCTCCATTGTCATTTGTTTCTAGGTATTTTTTGATTTCCTCTTTGATTTCTTCAGTGATCTCTTGGTTACTTAGTAGTGTATTGTTTAGCCTCAATGTGTTTGTATTTTTTACAAATTTTTTCC
The DNA here is from genome assembly GCF_005190385.1 of Monodon monoceros. NCBI lineage: Eukaryota > Metazoa > Chordata > Mammalia > Artiodactyla > Monodontidae > Monodon > Monodon monoceros. Next base: position 4,816,980 of record NW_021703784.1, on the reverse strand, counting down.
TGTAATTGAGATCTAGTCTCATAGCGTTGTGTCGGAAAAAAATACAATTTCAGTTTTCTTAAATTTACCAAGGCTGATTTGTGACCCACGATATGACCTATCCTGGAGAATGTTCCATGAGCACTTGAGAAGAAAGTGTATTGTGTTGTTTTTGGATGGAATGTCCTATAAATATCAATTAAGACCATCTTGTTTAATGTGTCATTTAAACCTTTTGTTTCCGTATTTATTGTCATTTTGGATGACCTGTCCATTGGTGAACGTGGGGTGTTAAAGTCACCTACTATTATTGTGTTACTGTCGATATCCCCTTTTATGGTTGTTAGCATTTGCCTTATGTATTGAGATGCTCCTATGCTGGGTGCATAAATATTTACAATTGTTCTATCTTCTACTTGGATTGATCCCTTGAACATTATGTAGTGTCCTTCTTTGCCTCTTGTAATAGTCTTTTTTTTTAGGTCTATTTTGTCTGATATGAGAATTGCTACTGCAGCTTTCTTTTAATTTCCATTTGCATGGAATATCTTTTTCCATCCCCTCACTTTCAGACTGTATGTGTCCCTAGGTCTGAAGTGGGTCTCCTGTAGACAGCATATATATGGGTCTTGTTTTGTATCCATTCAGCCAGTCTGCGTCTTTTGATTGCAGTAAATTTAATCCATTTACATTTAAGGTAATTATCAATATGTATATTCCTATTACCATTTTCTTAATTGTTCTGGGTTTGTTATTGTAGGTGTTTTCCTTCTCTTGTGTTTCCTGCCTAGAGAAGCTCCTTTAGCAGTTGTTGTAAAGCTGGTTTGGTGGCACTGAATTCTCTTAGCTTTTGCTTGTCTTTAAAGGTTTTAATTTCTCTGTCAAATCTGAATGAGATCCTTGCTGGGTAGAGTAATCTTGGTTGTAGGTTCTTCCCTTTCATCACTTTAAATATGTCCTGCCACTCCCTTCTGGCTTGCAGAGTTTCTGCTGAAAGATCAGCTGTTAACCTTATGGGGATTCCCTTGTATGTTATTTGTTGCTTTTCCCTTGTTGCTTTTAATATATTTTCTTTGTACTTAATTTTTGATAGTTTGATTAATACGTGTCTTGGCGTGTTTCGCCTTGGATTTCTCCTGTATGGGACTCTCTGCGCATCTTGGACTTGATTGACTATTTCCTTTCCCATAGTAGGAATGTTTCCAACTATAATCTCTTCAAATATTTTCTCAGTCCCTTTCTTTTTCTCTTCTTCTTCTGGGACCCCTATAATTCGAAAGTTGGTACTTTTTGCTGTCCCAGAGCTCTCTGAGACTGTCCTCAATTCTTTTCATTCTTTTTTCTTTATTCTGCTCTGTGGTAGTTATTTCCACTATTTTACCTTTCCGGTCACTTACCCGTTTTTCTGCCTCGGTTATTCTGCTATTGGTTCCTTCTAGAGAATTTTTAATTTCACTTATAATGTTGTTCATCATTGTTTGTTTGATCTTTAGTTCTTCTAGGTCCTTGTTAAACATTTCTTGAATTTTCTCCATTCTATTTCCAAGATTTTGGATCTTTACTATCATTACTCGGAATTCTTTTTCAGGTAGACTATTTCCTCTTTATTTGTTTGGTCTGGTTGGTTTTTACCTTGCTCCTTCATCTGCTCTGTATTTCTCTGTCTTCTCATTCTGCTTAACTTACTGTGTTTGGGGTCTCCTTTTCGCAGGCTGCAGGTTCGTAGTTCCCGCTGTTTTTGGTGTCTGCCCCCAGTGGGTAAGGTTGCTTCAGTGGGTTGTGTAGACTTCCTGGTGGAGGGGACTAGTGCCTGTGTTCTGGTGGATGAGGCTCGATCTTGTCTTTCTGGTGGGCAGGACCACATCCGGTGGTGTGTTTCAGGGTGTCTGTGAACTTCTTATGATTTTAGGCAGCCTCTCTGTTAATGGGTGGGGTTGTGTTCCTGTCTCGCTGGTTGTTTGGCATGGGGTGTTCAGCACTGGAGCTTGCTGGTCGTTGAGTGGAGCTGGGTCTTAGCGTTGAGATGGAGATCTCTGGGAGAACTCTCGCCAATTGATGTTACATGGGGCCAGGAGGTCTTTGTTGGTCCAGTGTCCTGAACTCAGTTCTCCCACCTCAGAGGCTCAGGCCTGACACCCAGCCGGAGCATCAAGACCCTGTCAGGCACACAGATGTTCGAGGGGTGTGGTTTGGTACCAACGGGTTGCAGAGCTCCCTGCAGTTGGCCACGTCAGACTCAGAGCAGAGCTTAGACTTCCTGACAGACCAGAAGCTAATGGAGCTCTATGGGGAGTTTTGCATTTTAAGTCAGTTCAAAATGCCTTTCCTCATCTAAAACAATTTTTTTTTAAATTTTCCATGTTTTCTTTTGAATATTTCATGGTTTCCTTTAATACGTTATATCTTCAACCATTTGGAAATTATCCCTGGTATGAGGCAGATCTCCAATTTTATTTTCCACAGATGCATATGCAGTTTCCCCCAAAGTTTTTCCTCAATACTTTGCTGGTGGCCCAGTGGTTAAGAATCTGCTTGCCAATGCAGGGGACATGGGTTCGAGCCCCGTTCCGGGAAGATCCCACATGCCACAGAGCAACTAAGCCCCTGAGCCACAACTACTTAGCCCATGTGCCACAACTACTGAAGCCCATGCAGCTAGAGCCCATCTTCGCAACGAGAAGCCACTACAACAAGAAGCCCACGCACCACAACGAAGAGTAGCCCCCACTTGTCGCAACTAGAGAAAGCCCACACACACCAATGAAGACCCAACGCAGCCAAAAATAAATTAATTTTAAAAAAACAAACAAACATAATGTCTCTGTTGGTTTTTGAGAAGCCATCTTTGCCATATCTTCCCTATGTATTAGGGTGTATTACTAGGCTTTCCATTTTACTCCCTTATGCCCTCTATTCATACCGGTACCACAAGTTTTTAACTATTGACACTTTATAGCAATGTCTGCTCACACTAATCCTCTATCCAACATCCTTGCTTTTTTCTTTTCCCCAAAGTTTCTTTGCTAAATTATTTGGTCAAGGTCAATTTCTTTCAAAACCAATTAACCTAGGTTTTCACAAGGATTCTTATTATCACATTAAATTTATAAGAAACTGACATTTTATGATGTTGAATATTTTGTTATGAACAAGGTATATCTTTTCATTTGTTCCAAACGTCTTTTATGTCCTTCAGTGATATTTTAAATTTTCTTCATATAGGTTTTAGAGTTCCTTATTAAGTTTATTTCTGAGTATTTTATCTTCTTTGGTGCTCTTAAAAATGGCACCTTTTCTTCCATTATATCTTTTAACTGGTTACTGTTTGATACACTGTTATTAGCCTTATTTTGCAGATGGGAAAACTGAAATGTATTAGTACATCTCAGTCACTCCAGATGAGATAGACCATTTTCTCCTAGAAGTTCCCACTTCCCAGCCTGAAGAGGACACTAAAACAAGCCATTCTCACCTCTAGAGACCCACTAGACTAGGTGACAGACACCAAGATTCTGCCTCACTGAATGCCCCCTTCAGAAGTTTCCTCTCAAAAGCCATGAAAATAACTACCAGTGGACTTCCAATTCAAGACTGCATATATGTTGAGAAACAGAGCTCTCCTTCTCCAAGTCTCTGAAAAGCAGTAAGCCAAATAAAAGGAAATAACTCCTTAAGAGATTAATATGGGTGGGATCAGCAGGCCAGAAATCTCGATCAACTTCTGGAAGACAAAAAAGCAAATGGGATCATACTGACTGGTAAACCGGCAGAGAAAAACAGAGGTTCAAGGAGGCTACACTCCCACTTCTCTCCACAACAAAAGAGGTACTTGGCCCCAAGGAATTAGTAAAAACTGGAAAATTACTCTGTAAATAAATGTAACAATCAATTAGAAGGACTAGGGCTCCTAATGTGGGTGTTTGCACCTAAGAGAAGGCAGAAGCTATACACATCATGGGACTGCTGGAGAAAACACTGTAGGGGGAGGAAACAAAGAAGGGCAATATTTAGCTTAGCAGTAAAATCTTCAATTCTGTTCAGTCAGAACAAACAGAACACGTACATTGAATGAATCAAGCTGCAAAGCTGAAGAAGAAAGACAATAATCTAAGTTTATCACTGTATAAATATTATGTCAGTGGATATGTTATATCTATACGTGAAGAAGAATGCTTAGAAATTACTTCTCTACTCAAATTGAATCTGAAAGATTAAAGAAAAGGATGAAATCAGTGGTCTAAAGAAGCGGTCCCCAACCTTTTTGGCACCAGGGACCAGTTTCATGGAAGATAATTTTTCCACGGATGGGGACGGGGCAGGGGGGGGGGGGGGGGGATGGTTCAGGCCGTAATGCGAACAGTGGGGAGCGGCAGATAAAGCTTCGCTCATTCACGCACTAGCCTGCTCACCTCCTGCGGTGCGGCCCGGTTCCTCACAAGCCACGGACCAGTACCTAACGGTCCACGGCCTGGGGGTTGGGGACCCCTGGCCTAAAGAACAAGTACAAGAAATACCTCAAATCACAAAATCAAAATGTAAAGATAAATACATCATGAAAAAAAGATTAAGGAGACCAAATATGCAATAAGTAGATTCCACAAGGAGAAAATTATTACAGATAAAAGAGGTAATAATTAAATTAATAATAGATAACATTAAAAAATCTTTCCTAATATGAAGACTTGAATCTGTAGATTGAAAGTCACTGAGCTCCAAGCTGAAGACTTGATGACAAAATACACATAACTACAAATAAAAAGAAAATCCTACAAGCATTCAGAAAGAATAAGTTGCCTACAAAGGAAAAGAAAAAAAACAGCATTGGGCTTCCCAGGTGGCACAGTGGTTGAGGGTCCGCCTGCCGATGCAGGGGACACTGGTTCGTGCCCCGGTCCGGGAAGATCCCACATGCCGCGGAGCGGCTGGGCCCGTGAACCATGGCCGCTGAGCTCCGCAGTGGGAGAGGTCACAACAGTGAGAAGCCTGTGTACCGCAAAAAAAAAAAAAAAAGTAAACCATTACAGCAAAACACTAGGCCTGGGGGTGAGGGGAGAATGGTGTTAAACAGAAGAGTACCAAAAGTCTTATCCAGAGAGAAGGGGACTGAAAGAAGTATCTAAAGACCTTATCTTAAAAGGAAGGGAAACAGGGAAGAAAAGAGAGCACCAAGAGGGGAAAAAAACAGCCTACCTAAGTTAAAGAAACTGTTTGATTTGCAAATTATAATAGAGAAAATGCATATCTGCATATGAGAGCATGAAAAAGGGAAGCTAATCACTAATGGAAAGTAAAAGTATAGCAGAACTTCTAAAATTAAGTATCTAGAAAGGTTTTGCTTGTTCTGATTGTAATCTTCGCAGGTTTGTCACTTTATGTATTTTTTTTTAAAAAATGAAATTGACTATATTACATTTATAAACAGAGCTTTAAGTGTTTCAGGGATTTTCATTTACTAAGTTTGAACATGCAATTGAATGTTTACAAGAGTTTAATGTTAAGTTGAATCCAAAGCTTAAGGAGAAATAGAAAGAAAGTTAAAATTTTAACTTTAAATAAACAACTTAATAACCAGGAACTTCTACATAGTTTTATACAGTTTCTGTGCTCTAAGGCCCTTCTTGTACATCATAAAACTCATACAGACAAACATACCTTGGATTCCATCCCAAAGAGTTTAATTAGTGAAATACCAAGAAAGTCTTGTAGGAGCATGCTTCATGGTTAATTACAAAGACAGCCTAATGGCTAGACTCCAATACTGAATAAAATTTTCTGAGATTAAGCAATGTTCACATCAGACTCTGCTGATTATCATTAAATTTATTATTTTTGTAACACTAATGAGAGTATATTGGGTGATAGTTATATTTCATATTGAAAGAATATTTTAGGGGCTAAACTATACTCCAGATCACACATCCAAAGTTACACAGTAATAGAAATATCTTTTTTTATAATGCAAAATACACATCTTTTTGGTATTGTACATAACAGATAATTAAGGGCGTGATGACTAGGAAAAGTCACAGAGTATAAAATAGGCCTGGGTGTGATATTGATATATCTGTCACTGGTAAGCTGTTAATGCTACCTCTCTATCCTGGGAATCCTAAAATGAGGAATTTCTATAGAAGACAAAATAACAGTCAGGGTATTAAAAGCAGAGCATTGTGAAATAGCTTTATGGGCTTCCAGAGGAATTTAGCCATTAAAATAGCCATCCTAGATCTGAAAGAAATGCAAGAACCTAGAAGAAATACCATATTCCAAGCCCTTGTTACCTATTGGGACTACTGCAGTATCTTCTAACTCATGGCCTCATTTCAAATAAGGCAGAGAATGAATAAAGCAAGCAAGCAACCAACCAATCAAATGCATGAGCCATTATCATTAGTTCTATGATGCTATAAACCAATAAATACATTGCAAAAAAATTAAAATATGTACACCAAATTATCTGGTTTAACTAAAATCAGAAGCTCCTCTTCTCACTTAAAATCAATTGTCTTATAACGGAGATACAAGTGAAGATCTGACTGAGAGATCTGGGCATCTGTAGACTCTTAATTTTAAAGGTATACAAGTTCTAGAAATGTGGTTTAATTATGCACTATCTCCGTAAACATTTCAAACTATATGTCATTGTTTGTCGTACATACTAGGCTATGAATCTCCCAACAATGAGATACCAGAGAACATTAAACAAGATCATATGATAAACATTTCTACTCTCAAATGCCAAAGAACTAGAACCTCTCATGATTGTGAGTTAGGAATAATTCCCAGGTGTCCTCAAGGTCATATTTTTAAAAGGTCACATTACTGTATGCACTACTTCACTTTTATGTTGGCTGCATAATTTATACATCACTGGTGCTCAAAAACTCCTCAGAGAAGGAATTTCAGAACTGAGAAATAAGCTGTAGCCTCTTAAAAGTTATTACTTACTAGAAAATAACATTTAGCAGCAGATATATCAAAATTTTTTATAAAACTGAAGTCTTTTACTTTTAACATCAGTTACACTGGGGTTCAAGATTTTGCTCTACCATATACTGACAACATGGTGTATGTGGCTTTCTGAGCTACAATTTCTGCAACTGGAAGATAGAAAATAATAATACCTACTTTACAGGATTAATAAACATGTAACTGATGTACTATATCATATTTGGCTTAGTACACTGCATAGAACTCCTAAATAAATTTTTCTCTCTTAAAAGAATTAAAACATTTTTGTTTTTCCTTTCTGCCTTATATTCCCCTTTCATATTTACAGCAGCATTCTTCTAATGATCCCTAAGGACTATTCTACTCTAAGGACTCTGGGGATCTTGAAATATTCTAGTCTAAGAACTCTTTTACCGTAATGGTATGATTGATATTAACTTTACAAAATTAGAAATCAGAAAATGAGAGATTTGTGAGTCAGGGGTAGGCAGGTTAGAACTACTGCCATGAAGGGAGACTGACCAACTTCCCACAGAGCTATAACATAAGAAAAGTTACCCCTTACTCCAACCAAGTCCAAAAATAAAAGTTATTCCAAAAGCTACTGGACATAGTGCTCCTCTGTGAGTACCTCCTCCTAAAGCAGACGATGACTGGCGGCACCAGAAACCTACACTTCAGGTAGCTATGACTTTACCCTCTTAGCCATGGTGCCTCAAATGACACAGTGCTATTCTGTTAAGAATAAATTTAAAACCCAGCTCAGAAGCTATTCAGAGAAAAAGAAGAGCACTCAATCTTCTGCCCTTATTCTGTGTGTGTGCATGCATGGAAATTAATGAGTATGTAACCATAATGACAGTTTGCTTAATGTGTATTAGCACAGATTTTAAAGAAACACATAAAACTTTTCTATATATATTTTTAACTATCAAATTGACTTTACAGAAACAACTCTCATATACAGCACTGAATCTATCACTGGTTCTCCCAAGGTTACAGCTGCAACTCCCACTATCCACCCCTCACCACCTTCAACACCCACACACACTTTTTCCTGCAAGGCGTTTCAGCTGGAAAGCCACTGTGAACATCGTGCAAGCACTCTGCTGCCACATTCCCTTATGTCTGACTGCTGAAGAGGTGAGAAACACTACATGGAATGTGGCCTTACCTTGATCTCTTTGTTGCACTTATAAATAAAATAAGATCAAATCTCAAAGACATATTTGGCTTGGGAGAGTCATGGTAACATTCAGCTATGAAATAATATTGTAAACAGACAAATGCCCTAAAGTACCACAGTTTCCTAAGACAATGCATACACTAGCTCAGTTTCTCAGGATGAAAACGTGGTGACATAGTCCTAAGGAAAAGAAAAGCTCAATCTTACACAGATTTGCTTTTAAACTGAAATGTCAAAAGAAAATCCCAGGGCTTCCTTGGTGGCGCAGTGGTTGAGAGTCCGCCTGCCGATGCAGGGGACACGGGTTCGTGCCCCGGTCCAGGAAGATCCCACATGCCGCGGAGCGGCTGGGCCCATGAGCCATGGCCGCTGAGCCTGCGCATCCGGAGCCTGTGCTCCGCAACGGGAGAGGCCACAACAGTGAGGCCCGCGTACCGCAAAAAAACAAAACAAACAAACAAAAAAAGAAAATCCCAGACAGCCTCCTGTTGCCTCACAAGTAAATGGAGGATCACAGTACCAAATCTATCACAACAACAAAGTCCAGGTTGTTTCTTCCTTTGACAAATATGTCAAAATAACTTCCACAATTTTAACACCAGGCCAGTTTTAACACAAACATAATAAATACCTCATTCCTACTAATTGTTCATGACACACTGACCATATTTAAAACTATGCAATATGTGACGCATCAGCACACCTTGGGAGAGAAGTAGCTTTACTCAAATAAGAAAGGCTAGGGACTTCCCTCATGGTCCAGCAGTTAAGACTCTGAGCTCCCAATGCAGAAGGCCCAGGTTCAATCCCTGGTCAGGGAACTAGATCCCGCATGCCACAACTAAGAGCCTGCATGCTGCAACTAAAAGATCCCGTGTGCCGCAACTAAGACCTGGAGCAGCCAAATAAATAAATATTAAAAAAAAAAAAAGAAAGGTTAAAATAAAACTATGGAGAGAATGAGAAGGCTGACACAAAAAAAGAATTTCATATGTTAATAAAATAGTTCATTTTCATACTTTGAACACTGAATTATTCTTTAAAATGTAAAACATACTTCTTATTCATTTTAACCACTGATTAACAAATTTAGTGTGGGTTATCAAGAGTTCCTAATATTCAATCTCTTCTGTCATTTAACCTAGACTTTAAAAATAAAATCGGTACATAAAGAAATCCTTTAACTTGAGAAAGGAAAGACTCTTTGAACACTAAAAGACAAGATCTGATGAAAATAATGATCTGTTCTCCTACCCAATTACTCATAGATAAGACTGTAAAATATGTTTAATTGCCCATGTGGCTGACAGTGATAATATGCAGTACAAACTTCAAGAGTTTTTTTTTAATACCTCCAAAAGAATTAATTTGCTAACCCTGTTGAGAAAGAAAAGCCAGAATAAAGTCTCCTAAAATTTGTAACAGCACAACACAATTAATACACAAATGGCACTGTGTCTACAAGTTGGGTGAGACCTCTTTCTTCACCAATGAAAGAAACCTGGAGAGCTGCTTAATCAGGAGGCATTCTCAAACACTTCAATTTTGAAGTTACAGCTAGAGATCAAACCAAGAGAGATTTGCCAGGGCGGGGGGCAGGGGAGCTATAAGGGGAGTGAGATATAAGGTCAGAAGGCTTTGATTCATGAAACAATTAATTTGTACTTAATCAAAATGTTTCATACACATGAATAAGGCAACAAAAGCAGCCATACACACATACATGCATACACACACACACACACACACACACACACACACACACACACACAGGAACATATTCCAAGAAAAAGAAGAAGAAAAATCTATTAGATTCAAATCCAAATCACATCTGTTAGGCACAAATCAGATATACGAAGGGGTAGTAGTTCAGTCTCTACCTGAAATTCCTGAAATGCTACTACAAAACCTGTCTAACACCTTCTCTTCCTGGTGTTCTAACAAGTCATTTAAAATGCCTTTTACAAGCTCAGGACAAGTTGTGGAATGAAGAGTGCTACGTACAACTAGAAACCTGTCCTCTTCAGCTCCAAACCTTCCCCCAGAGAAAAGAAGTCTTACTGGAAAAGAGATTAAAACAAAGAGGACGGGAGGGCTGGGTAGCACAAGTGAAGAATGTGGACAGAGGGACAAAGGTGAGAGAGGGAGAACTGACAGCAAATTCCATAATTACCTGAAATCTTCTTCGCTTTCTCCCTCTTCATTGTCAGTCACCTGGGTTATAACTTCTGAATCCAACAAAAAGACACTGTCATCTCCTGAAGGGCTACCCTCACTTTCTGTTTCCATCTTGTACTTCAAAAATTTAAACCTCAAGCCATGGACTAAAGAACAGCAGTTTTCAGGCTGTTCAGCTCTACTGATGTACACACAGGTGTGCAGCTGAGGCACCAGTGATATGTGATCATGCTGGGCCGAAGTTTATTATGTGCTAGGTTAATTGCAGGTGAGGCAAAGACAGGAAATCCCATGAAGCACCCTCACTGTGTCAGACTGCTACACCTGTGACACCAGACCCCTCCCACTGCCTTAGGCTCTGTGACCTACATAACCAAATGCAGAACCCAAATGAAGGTGAGATTTCACTAATTATTATTCATTTAATAACTATTCCTCTCTTCTCAAACTTTCCAACTAATAAGTTAAAAAATAGAAGTTTCCAAGATGCAGACTTCTCTTACTTACATCCTTTTTTCTCTCAGACTTTTTTTTAATTGAAGTATAGTTAATTTACAATGTTGTGTTAGTTTCAGGTATACAGCACAGTGATTCAGTTATACGTGTGTGTGTGTGTGTGTGTGTGTGTGTGTGTACAGTCTTTTTCAGATTCTTTTCTCTTATAGGTTATTACAAAATTATTGATAATAGTTCCCGGTGCTACACAGTAGGTCCTTGTTGGTTATCTATTTTATATGTAATAGTGTGTATATGTTAATCCCAACCTCCTAATTTATCCCTCCCCCTGCTCCTTCCCCTTTGGTAACCATAAATTTGTTTTCTATGTCTGTGGGTCTATTTCTCTTTTGTAAATAAGTTCATTTGTATCCTTTTTTTTTTTTTAGATTCCACATATAGGTGATATTGTATGATATTTGTCTTTCTCTTTCTTCACTTAGTATGATAATCTCTAGGTCCATCCATGTTGCTGCAAATGGCATTATTTTGTTCTTTTTTAATGGCTGAGTAATATTCCATTGTATATATGTACCACATCTTTATCCATTCATCTGTCGATGGACATTTAGGTTGCTTCTGTGTCTTGGCTATTGTAAATAGTGCTGCTCTGAACACTGGGTGCATGTATCTTTTTGAATTATAGTTTTCTATAATTTCTTTTCAAATTATAGTTTTCTCCAGATATATGTCCAGAGGTGGAACTACAGGATCATACGGTAACTCTGTTTTTGATTTTTAAAGGAACCTCCATACTGTTCTCCACAGTGACTGCACCAATTTACATTCCCACCAACAGTGCAGGAAGGTTCCTCTTTCTCCACATCGTCTCCAGCATTTATTATTTGTAGACTTTCTGATGATGGCCATTCTGACTAGAGTGAGGTGACAACTCATTGTAGTTTTGATTTGTATTTCTCTAATAATTAGTGATGTTGAGCATTTTTTTCATTTGCCTGTTGGCCATCTGTATGTTTTCTTCAGAGAAATGTCTATTTAGGTCTTCTGCCCATTTTTTTATTGGGTTTTTTTTGTTGTTTGATATTGAGCTGTATGAGCTATTTGTATATTTTGGAAATTAATCCCTTGCCGGATGCATCATTTGCAAATATTTTCTCCTATTCTGTAGGTTGTCTTTTTGTTTTGTTTACGATTTCCTCAAAGGAGACAAGAATATACAATGGAGAAAATACAGTCTCTTCAATAAGTGGTACTAGGAAAACTGGACAGCTACATGTAAAGAATGAAATTAGAACATTCTCTAATACCACATACAAAAATAAACTCAAAATGCATTAAAGATCGAAATGTAAGACCAGATACTATAAAACCCTTAGAGGAAAACACAGGCAGAACATTCTCTGGCATAAATCACAGCAACATCTTTTTAGATCCGTCTCCCAGAGTAATCAAAATAAAAACAAAAATAAACAAATGGGACCTAATGAAACTTAAAAGCTCTATCTCAGATTTAAGAAAGGTCAACTAAAAACTAGAAAGGATAACACTGCATGAAAAGGTCTCCTGGGCCAAGCACAATGGGAGGCACAGTTACAGATCTCAGAGGTAGGGAGGATCACAATTTATAGAGAAGACAAGCATGGTCTAGGGACCTGCCCAACCTCATGCCTTCTAGTATTACATCCATCTTTCCTTCCCCACAATAATAACTGCCACATACACCTTTGCTCAAGTATCCAAAGTGGGACACAGCAGCCAGGCTTGTCCATAGCTTTCTAAAGAAAAAAAAAGTAAGTATCATAAGTTAACAGATGCTGACAATTACGGCAAATAAAAGCATGCAACATTTTTACACACAACTTAAACTGCAGGTGCTAAACTGCAGATGCCTAGCGCAGCAATAAAATGACTCGCTGGGAAATGAGTGAAAAGTATAGCATCTACAACACTGGCAACAACATAACTGTTACTTAAAAAACAGGCATGCTGGTACCAACCACTGACATGTCACCCATGCATGGGCGTCTGCCCTTTACCGAGCAGCCAAACACTGCCGAGCCTGGTTTTACATTAAATCTGACCAGATGAAATTTTAAAAGGCATCCACTGGGATACCCTTGAATTTTCATATTTGAAAATAAGGGAAATTAACCCTCTAGCTGACTTTGTTTATATGATACTTTTTCCTTTCTACAAAACTACAATTTACATTATGTGTTACTGTTTTAATCTTGTTGCTTCAAAAATTATACAGTTTTAATCCATGGACTATGTGGTCATTACATGTATTCCTGCTAGAAACTGAAATTTGCTATCAGGTCTGGGAACAAATCTGGAAAACAAACTGTTCTTGAGAGTAGCTACACTGGAAAAACTCCTGAACAATTTATACAGAGATATCTTGCAAACTAGTCTAATGATTTTCACTCAAGACAAATCCAGAGAAATTTTGGCCTGAATAACTATAAAAAAAAATTAAAGGATTATTGAGATCTCTCTATACCATAAATCCCCTATCATTTTCCAAAGATTCCAAAGAGATGAAATTAAATTTAATCCCTTCCTCATTCCATCCACTGAAATAAATTCCCAATGGATCAAAGATTTAAATGTAAAGAGAAAACCATAAAAGAAAATCATGGGAAAGCTTTTATCACCTCACAGCGAGGAAGTCCTTTCTAAGTATAATTTTAAGAAGCCCTGAAACCACAAAAGACTGATACACTTTACTACATACAAATTTTAAAATCTTCCCTAACCAAAAAAAAAGTTTTTAATTGTGAATAAAGTAAAATGTAATTAATTAAGAAAAGATATTTGGAACATATCACAATGGGTTAATTTCCTTAATATATTAAAAAAGTGCCTATAACTCTTTAAAACCCAACAACCCAAAAGATAACTAGGCAAAGGGCATAAACAGAATAATAATAGAAAAATATGAAAGAATCTTAAAACGTAAAAAAAAGTATTTAACTTCACTCATAATAAAAATGCAAAAAAACAAGATGTTTTTTTTATCTACCAGGCAAAGATTTTTAAAAGTTTTAACAAGCTGTTTCGAAGATGTGGGACAATAAATATACACTGTTGGTGGAAATATACATTGGTATAACCTCTATGTAGGGCAATCTGGCAAAAAAAATCCTGTGTTTTCATGAATCCTACTTACCTTTCCTTTTAATTATTTCTTTTGCTCTTTCACTCTCATGGTTGATTACCTCCCTTCCTCAAGCCCTTTCAAACAGGAAAAAGTGACCTGTAAGCAGAATTTGTACACAGCACACTATGGGCAGCCTGACTAACGTCAGATCACTCAGGAAGCCTCTTCTAGTTCTGCTGCCACATCAGAACCCTACCTCCCTGTCCTGCACCCCTGCTGCAGCGAGAGCCTCCTCCCCTCCCAACCTGACTTATACACCAAGCAGACCTCCCAACACTTGTTCTCACAGTTTTGACTGTGCTATTAGAAGTTTTAAAAAAAATGTTTTTAACTTCAGAATCAACATGTGTTTTTTCTGTTCCCTTCTTTGATAGCTTATGAAAATGTAGAAAAAACAAAAGATAATGAATAGCAGGGAGGCAGGACAGGAACCAAGCAGAGTCAGTCCCAAGGTCACCAGAAGCTGAGTGAGGGACTGGCCGTTCCTGCAGGCCGTTCCTGCAGGGTGGCTTTAACCCTTTTTCCTGATTGGCTTAAAACCTGACCAGACTCCACTTCCACAGCAAGCTTCTTAGAGCACAAGTCTCTGACCTAAACCCGGGGAGTCATCATCAGTAGTTTAGAACCAGTTGATTCTTCATCTTCTACTGACCAAGAGGTAAGGAAGCTGAGGGAAAGAGAAGTTCCTAATCCCTGCAGGAAAAGCATTCTTAGCAACAGTTGAAGAGTCCCAAAGTAGAATGCATTTTTTTTCCAAGAGGAAAACAATTTAAAGATATAAATCCACTAAAATTTAGAATGAATACATAGTGTAAGAATGGTTAATGATGGATGGCATTTGAACATTAGAGGAAAATCTTCAGTCACTGGAAATATTTTAGAAGGATTCTTGCTTAATTTTTCTTATACAATTATTTGATACACATGGATACATTACACTCAGACACACACTACTCATGTTTAGAATACATAATTTTCTGAAGAGTCCATTTGGTATATCTATGTGTAGAGTCATAGCTGTGAAGCATTCTGTGGACAAGCTTGGTCTACTTGGTTAGAAAATGGAACATTTGATGTTAGAGAAGACTTTGCTTCATTAGAAACTTGTATTCAAGGACAGCTCTAACTCTGAACTGTTCAAAGAACTAAATAAAATTTCCCCAAAAAATGGCTATCTGAATATGTCATCCCTATCACAAGAATATATTCATGAAATAAAAAGTTCCGTTTCAAAAAGCTGTGTATAAAACCTGGGGGGAAAAAACAGTTTTCAATAGAAGTGCAAGTATTTTGAAGTCAAATGGACATGGGCTCAAATCTCAACTATACTGTTTATAGATAGTATGGTTTCGGGCAAGTAACTTAAATTGCATCTCAGTTTGGTAATCTCTAAAAGAGGAATAACAACCTTGTAAGGTTAGTGCACGGATTAGAAATGATGCATGTAATTATCATATTGCACAGTATAGATGAGGCCCTCCCAGAAATGACAGCCATCATCCTCATCTTCATCACTGAAGCCATAAAATGTTTTTGTTGTTGTGATTATATAAAAACTGAGGAATAAAATATTTTAATCTGCAAGTGTTTGGCTTATCACTCTGTAATTTTTACCATTATTAAGAAGAGAGTAGTAATCTAATAAATAAAAAGAAACCAATCTCAACTAAATTAAGAGGCTGTTTTCTAATTACTTGAATCCCTTTTATGAATGTGAAGGATGCAAAATCAAAAATTAGAACTAGGGGCTTCCCTGGTGGCGCAGTGGTTGAGAGTCCGCCTGCCGATGCAGGGGACACGGGTTCGTGCCCCAGTCCGGGAAGATCCCACATGCCGCGGAGCGGCTGGGCCCGTGAGCCATGGCCGCTGAGCCTGCGCATCCGGAGCCTGTGCTCCGCAAGGGGAGAGGTCACAACAGTGAGAGGCCCGTGTACCACAAAAAAAAAAAACTGTGGGCAATTCTTACTTTCATCTTTAAATTTATCCACAATTTTTAATTTTTAATATAAGAATGTATTCGCTATTTCATTTTTTAGTTTTAAAGAAATTAACTTCATGAATTAAAAGATCTAATCCAGTTTCTTCCCTTGAATAGTTGAATGCTAAGTTTCCATCTCAATATACCATAGAAATCAATGATGTTAAACGAATAAATACATATGAGTGAATGACTGAAAAGTTTAGGTCCTTAGCATAGGGAATACAAAGGCAATGTGCATAAATAAGGCAACACAGTTATACAAACCAAGATAAATCTAAAGTGGAGAATGAAAACAAGAAAAATAGCAAAGGAGAAAAGCAAAAACAAGTATCTGGCCTAAATAACTAAGAATATTAAACAGAGATTCTTTACATATCAGGATCTGAGAATCATGAAATAAACCTACACATCAAGAGTTAATATAAATTTAATCCCTCCTGTATAAATATATTTCCTATCCCAACCTATGAAGAACCAAAATCCATGGTACTTGCACCCCATCAAAGAAATCTAATGCCCATACTATAAGTGTAAAGACTGTATCAAATTCATAAACCACTTCGTTTCCCTTTTCAAAAATTCACAAAATCCAACCCAGGAATACCCTGTTCCAGTACTCAAGAGCTCCAGGTGCTCTTGCTCAAAGAAAAAAAAAAAAAAAAAAAAAAAAGCCATGGTAGCAGCATTAACATATTCTAGCAAGTGAAATTAAAGTAGTCAGAGGCTGCAGAGAACTCTGCATCTACCTTGACACTGGCACACAGAACGAGCAAGCTGCACTAAACTTAAGCATTCCACTGGCTGACTCAATAAATAACAAAACACTTGCTTTATGAGACATGTTAAAAGCTAAGGATCTCAGGAAATCCTCACTGGCTAAGCAACCATCTCACTGGTCTGAGGGACTACTCATTTTTTTTTCAATCTACAGATAAAATAAATCAAAACTGTATAATTCTTAACAATAAAGTCTGAAACAAGGTTTAATTCTTCTAGCAACAAGCTAAAGGTCACTAAAATACAACAAATGCATGTAGTGGTTAAAGGAATATACTGGTTAAAAGTAATAAAAACTTAACAGAATCAATCATCTTTTTAAATGACCACTGGATAGTAAAACAGTATTTCCATCTGAGAAAATCTATAGGACTAAAGGAAGGAAGTGGACCACAGTTAATTCACGTAAAAGTATAGGATTAATTATGGATTAAGGATTAATTATGCCACAACTGATTTGGTAAAAAGGTCTTGTAAAGATAATGAAAGTTTCGTATTCTTTAACATAATGGTGAATTAAAGGAAATATTTCTTGAGCTAGGATTTTTACTGAATATGCCATAGTCAGCGAGATACAGAAGAAGGCCATATCACTTTTACAAATTTAGGGCTCTAGAAAATTGTGGTCTTGGCAAAAAAACTGTCTGTACAATACGTCTGGTTACTGCTTAACTAGACTTCCTCCTAATGTTAACAATATTGCAAAAAGAAAAATGCTAAATGTGCATTTAATGAATAATAATCAGGGGAGAACGCAAATGATCTCCATCTCCAAGGAAGGTCTGGGGAAGTCTAAAAGGTACTAGGATAAAATCACTAGGGGGAAAAATTAGGGCTATACCCACCCCCCAAGAAAAGAGTTATACTAAGCCTGCATACTTGCAAATCTCAGGGTATTGCATTAACTTATTAGAGATTCTCCCACCAAACTACATTGAAAAAATGTCAACAAATCAAATGTCTTCAATCTACTGTTTACCTCCTGGTATTCTAACCTGAACAGATCACTCTACTATATGCTGATATGAGACAAGTAATTTTAGCAGCCTGCTACTTATCTTATTCTGCCTTCTCCAGTGCTATCACCCAGAGAGGGTGGCAAGAATAAAGGTGGGTGGGAGTCAACAATGACGAGTATTACAGAACATTTAACTGCTTATAAAATGATAAGCCTTTTGCTCGTCACAATCATCCTATCCTCAAGTAATAGATGTTAAACCCACATTTCTAAATATTAATCTGAGGTACATTACTCTGATTTTAAATAAATATACTTACTTTAAATCAGATATCAATAATTCTTCAACTTTATTTTCCTAGAAAGGAGAACTAAGTTCCTACCTGCTCATTTAAATTTATTTCAGGAAACAGGCATTTTTCCCATTATCCTTTGTTATAGAAATTTGTCCTGCTAAATTTTAGAAATTGCAGAATAACACTAAAGTGAATCTCTTAAAGAGTAAAATATAATAGAAAAGCAAAATGAACTTAATATAGGTAGTTCTTTAAAAGATACAGATTTATGTTTAAATTTGAATGACACATTAAGAAGTGACTATTTGCCTATTTCTTCTGTTTTTGCTAGCACCAGACATTAACATTATAATCTGTGGTGCTTTTCACATGATATTTTCAAAAGATATAATGAATACAAAGTACATTTTATGATGTCTCATAAAATGAGACAGTACTTGCAAAATAATAAAGTTTCTTTTTAATTTTTTTAATGCATTTATTTATTTATTTTTGGCTGTGCTGGGTCTTTGTTGCTGCGCGCAGGCTTTCTCTAGTTGTGGCGAGCAGGGGCCACTCTTCGTTGCGGTGCGCGGGCTTCTCATTGCGATGGCTTCTGTTTTGCGGAGCATGGGCTCTAGGCGCGCAGGCTCAGTAGTTGTGACGCATGGGCTTAGTTGCTCCGCCGCATGTGGGAATCTTCCTGGACCAGGGCTCGAACCCTCGTCCCCTGCATTGGCAGGCGGATTCTCAACCACTGCGCCACCAGGGAAGCCCAATAAAGCTGTTTTTAAGTGTCAATTCAGAATCCTCAAATTATATCACTATACCTTTGTGGTAAGATAAGTATGTTTAGAAACTCAATTAACTTGGTGCTTACTGATATACAATTCATTAAGCTACTGTTTCACTATTACAAGTAGTATTCAAGTTAAATATACAAAGCAACTGAAAACAACAGTACTACTTTTGAGTCCATGGTTTCCATTTTAGAAATAAAGTTGGATTTTTTTAATTTAATGAAGCTCAGATAATTCAAATTCCTTCCGTGCCACTTATTACGCATATGAACTTGGGCAATTTACTTAAGATCTCTGAAGTGCAATTTCCTCATCTGAACAAAATAAACATGCCCAATCATATTGCAATCAAAGTGATTAGATAAAACAGTATACATAAAGCACCTATGGAACACAACATGTGTAAATAAAAGATGCTAAAAAAATGGAAGGTATACTTAAAAGAAAGATGTTTCATGAATCTAGGTTTAGGATCTACTAAAAATATGTTAAACTCCTTCAGAAGAGAAATCAAAATTCTCATAAGGGCTCCTTTATAAATTACTAAAATATCACTATCTCACCTGAAGAAATATCACAAATACCCAGTGCAGTGTACAAAGTTTTCCAATTGTTACAAATCTGTTTTTTAAACAGTTGGTTTGTTTGAATCAGAAAGCCCACACAGGACATTTTAGTTAATAAGTTTTTAGTTAATAATTTAGTTAATAATCTTGAGATTTAAGGGCTTCCTCTCCTCCTTTTTTTTGTCACATATTTGTTGAAGAAATCAGGTCCTGTATAACCTCTAGCATTCCAGGCCTTGTTGATTATATCTATCCCAACAGTGCTGTTCTACCAGTTCCTCTAGCTCTCTTATTTCCTTTACAGGCATTAATTCCTAAAAGCTACATTGAATGCTTTAGTTTCATGTTTTTTGCCTTACCTACCAGCCTTCTAAAATAAACATTAATCAAATGAACAGCAAAATGGTAAAATGATACAAAATGCAAAGACAAAAGTAACCAAAGGGCCATAGATAATATATTCTTGCATGACTTAACCAGGCATAGTGGGGTAGCTATCCAAGGTACAGCACATTAAGAAGTTTCAACTGTTGTTTAACTTCTAACCTCCAAGGGCTCTTGCATCCTCTACTATCATCTATGACATTTTTATGTCCTCCTACACAATCTGCTAAGGACAATGGCAATACCTGCACACACCTGAACAATCTATGACTAATACCAAGACTTTACCCAGTATGTCTGTCACTAATTAGTTTCTATACTTTAGGACAACACAAAAGCTGTGTGAACTATGAAATATTCTTAAAGGACAGAAACATAATCACTCCTCTTTGAGCAGGAAAAGGAACAATTGATATACTGGAATAAATGATCAATTACGTGAAAACAGGTGAAATGCAGGACTTACCCACTCTAGTATATTAAACCTAGTTCATCAACTCAAACATTTGATATTAAATGATGAGCAGGAATCAAGAGATCAAAGATGTATCTATAACAGGCTGCATATCTGAGAAAACATGGATTCATGATATAATTAACACAGACGGTAAACATTAATAAACCTTCATGAGCTTGGAAATCCAACCTGTTTGTATCAAGTAACACAGGTTTGCCAAGGAGAACTAGACAAATCTCCTCCCCATTCCCTGCCACCCAAGAAAACATTGTTAACTATCTGGCCAGTCTATCAGAATCTCCAAGTCAAAGAACTACTAAAACAGTGAAAGATTCTACAAATAGCAACTATATCCACAAACTAACAAGGCATTCTTAAGTGAACAAATGGAAAAGACAATTCACCATGCACTGGTTTTTCTGCCAGTTGAACAACCAGCCAGTGAGTATCATCACCCATTCTGTCATTTTCAAATATAAAATACAAAGTAGATACCAGCAAAACAAAAATACCACCTTAGACTATTACAGTAGTTTACTGTTTTCAAAGCACTCTGACATATTTCAAAGCAAATAACAAGTGACTAAAAGAAACTAAACCAAGTGAAGGGTGGGAATTTTACATCTGAAATAACAGATTTTAGAAGACTAAATTTATAAGAAAAAGCACTGAGAAGTGAATTTATTATAATCTTTCAATAACTATACAGTCTAACATTAAAGAGCTTAATAACAACAGGTGTAACACAGGAAATAAACAAACAGTAAAGTATGGTCACTTAACAGCATTGTTTTCCAAGGAAAAAACTGAAGCTATTTCTCCAAGTGTGGCTTTAAAACAGAGGATTCTCAATCCTTTTTTCTGCCCCAAAACAGTTCAAGGATATGCACACACTCATTAGGAACAATGACTCATAAACTATTTAGAGATTTATTTTGATGAACAACCATTTGAAAAGCAAATTATCTTTGAGAGGGTCAAGCTTGTTGAGCATTCAGACCTTAAGGTGAAAATTATTTTAATGAGAACTTAATTTAGTTGAAATCAGCAACACACACAAAAAAATTAGTTTTAGAGAGGGGGAGGGAGGGAGGAAGAGCTGGATGAAATGAAGTCTCTGATCAGCTAAGGCAATATGAGGGGAAAAAGGAGGAAGGCAAAAAGTAAACTCTGTCTTAATCCCTTAAAAATTAACGGATGAAATAGATGTAAATCATTAACCAGAATATCTGGGGCTATCAGTAAGGGTATCAATACCCTTCCTCAAAACATTCTGCAAATGACACCAAAGTGACAGAATGCTCAACTGTGTGGACACAGGTTGTGAATCAATATGCGGGTAATTCTTATGTTGTTACTGATATTTTTCTTAGGCAATCTTCTATGAAATTAGGAACATTCGCCTGAATGAGTATCTGGTGCAAATGTCTAGTCTATGACATGATAGTAAAGAAGAATTTGGCCAGCGGCCACTTAAGGCTGAAAAGGATGAAGGGCCAGAGAAACATTTGTGTCAGAGAACACAGAGAACTGGCAACAACTATTACAACTTAAAGAAGTTTCAGAGATTCCAGTATTTTCAAAGCTAGAAGAAATCTTGAAGACCATCTACTCTGAAGTCAGTTAGTAAACTTAACTCCAGAAATGCATGTTTCCTTTTTCTACCTTTCTATATGGTAAATTTTCACATAGTATCTCATATTAATTCTGATGCGATGGTGTGATCAGAACACTGTCTCTGAATTACATATGAGGAAACTGAGGCTTGCCCAAAGTCACACAATTTATAAGTGGTATTAACCTCTTGGGTTATTTGAGAAGGAAGAGGTAAAACATCTCCTCCACCAAGAAATTTCAAATTATTTCCCAGTCCAAAGTATTCTTTCTGCTTTCCCATAACACTTTCAAAAACACTTGCAAAATACTTTAAAAATACAAGAGAAACAGGCATAAAGAGGTAAAGTGATTTGCCCAAGGGACACCAGGGTGGAGGGAGCCCGAGATTATGCACTTAACCACGAAGTCATGCCCCCAAAACGGTCACCAAGTATGATCTCTTCTGCTACAACACACTTCTGTAACACGAATTAGTTCATATGAGGTTGGTAAGTAGGGGAATGTGTCAACCTAACTCAGATTATATGTGACGATTTTTCCCACACATTAAGTTTTTCAGCCAGGTACGTTCAGTTTAACACAAAGTTCTCTACACGGGTGAATGTGGCGGTAAAATACAGGGATCAGTGGACTGCACATGATGCCCACTCGTACCACTTTGTTGCTGGTTCAATTTGGTCCCATCCTATGTCTTGGGCTTTTTGCACGGTGCTTCCTCCTTTTGGTGTACTTGGCCTTTGTCTCTGTTATCAGCAGTCTCAACCCTTCATTCCACCACTTTCTATCAAGCAACCATCACCCTATTTAAAAGGTAAAATCCTAGGACTTCCCTGGTGGTCCA
This sequence comes from Monodon monoceros, assembly GCF_005190385.1. NCBI lineage: Eukaryota > Metazoa > Chordata > Mammalia > Artiodactyla > Monodontidae > Monodon > Monodon monoceros. The sequence goes on along the minus strand of NW_021703784.1, from coordinate 4,794,411 downwards.
CTGGTTAGGACTCCGCGCTTCCACTGCAGAGGGCATGGGTTGGATCCCTGGTTGGGGAACTAAGATGCCACGTGGCACAGCTCAAAAAAAATTTTTAATTAATCAAAAGGTAAAATCCTAACTTAACTGTAATATTTCTTTACCTATTCAAAATTTGACATATCTTCTTAACTGTGCTATTATTAGGATCGTTATTGCTTTTATTAGTGCTCTGGATATAAAGCTGTATAGATTTTGAGTGATTTGTGCAACCATATTTTTACACATTACTGCAAAAACAACTGTATAAAAAATAATGTTTTAAAAACGGTATCAGGGCTTCCCTGGTGGCACAGTGGTTGAGAGTCCACCTGCCGATGCAGGGGACACAGGTTCGTGCCCCGGTCCGGGAGGATCCCACATGCCACAGAGCGGCTGGGCCCGTGAGCCATGGCCGCTGAGCCTGCGCATCCGGAGCCTGTGCTCCGCAACGGGAGAGGCCACAACAGTGAGAGGCCCGCGTACTGCAAAAAAAAAAAACCCTATCAATATTTACTACATACTCCGTTATGGCCCATTAGAGTTTTACTACAAAATAAAACTGCTACCGTCACAACTACTGGACACCTAACACAACAGAACAGTTATTCATTCCCTACCCATCTCAGTGCCTTCCACATAAACCAAATGCAGGCGCTCCTCAAAGGTACGTAAGAGAACTACACAAACATGTACCACTAGGCATCAGAATTACATGAGTAGCTTTAAAAAAGACAGGTTCCCCACACACACACACAGACCTACTGTATTTCCAGAGACCAAATTCTAGAATTTGCATTTGAAGTTCTTCAGTTGATTCTACTTATCCGACAGCCCAGCTGTATAACGATCAGGTATTCACATAAGAGAGCAATAAGAACAAAAATTAAGCCCCCCAAATGAGATGCTTTTACTTTCTGAAATGGTCAATAATCCAAGTGAAAGAAACAGCATTCCTAAATGAAGAGTATTAAAACTGTACGAATACCACTTTTTAATCCTGTAACTCAGAATTTATCAATTCAAATATGAAGGTTGTTCATGAGATGTATGTGGTTACTGAGAGGCTGGAAAATGAGTGAAATAGTAACATAACTATCAACTATACCCTCTAACCAGTTGCCTGATATACAAATAAGTCCCTCATTGTGGGAAATGGAAGGAAAAACATGGTATTTGTAATATATGACAGGTAGGAAGTTGTAATTTCTTGGCTCAGAGCTCTGACAACCTTTGGACTTTTTTATTTTGGAGTTCTTCTATCTACTGAGGCAAATTA